>NC_031979.2:33952979-34302946 GCF_001858045.2 Oreochromis niloticus
CAAGCCTCTTCATTGAGGACTTTAATTTTGTTTCAGCAAATCCAGAGCAGATGAATTGACGCATTAGATTCCATTTTGAAAAGTTACATGAAGCCACAGCAAAACCAGAGACATTGTGACTCATTCCATCAAGAACACACACACACACACACACACACACACACACACACACACACACACAGGCTCAGAAATGCTGTCACACTGACACATGCACATACACACACCTCATGGTGATGAGCTTTCTTTGGCTGAACTGGCGCAGGAACTGAGCACAGATTGGTTACGTGATGCATGGTAGCTGTATGTGCATGTTCGGATGTGTGTGCAGAAAAGCTAATATCAAAATAGCTTGCAACACTGCCTGCTTGATGTGCATAATAAGCCCAGAGCTGATAAAAACTGCTAAGACTGCAATTTATTCAAACATACTTCTTCTAAATTGCTTGGTTAATGACCTACCAAGCTTACTTGTTTACCTATTATAGGGGTTCCTTTATAGCACAGCCTCAATGAGAAGCTCTTTTTTTTTCAAGTAGTTATTAGATAAACAAAGATAATCTTGATTTGGATTAGTTGTTTGTCTTCACTTGTTGTTTTTACATTCACAGAACCAGCATAACTCCCATCCTATAAGCTCCTTTTAATCAATGGAATATATTTTCGTCACAACATCCATGTAAAACACAATGTATTTAAGCAGCTACAGAGTTACAGGCTGTTCCTACCAAAGAGTATTTATGTATGCACTTCTAACAGCATGACGGTCAATCTGCATGTAAATAATAGACCTGACCGGAACCCACAATCAGCTGGATCAGGGTGATTTTTCTACTCTGATTGCAATGTACAGGACACTATAAAAAAAAAATGAACTGTTTCATAAAAACATTTCTGCCTCTTGGTGATGTCTAGAGTCCAGAGCAGCAACACAGTAGCTATGTGTTGAGGAAACATTACTGAACATAATAAGACATTGATTTTCTCAATTCTGGTCCTCGTTGTAGTCATGACGGGTATACTGTGTTACTGACAAGCTGTGACCCTAAAAACAAGCAGTCCCTCACATTGCTCCTCCCTCATCACATCTGGATTCAAAACACCAATATGGCAACAGTGAAACCACTCAACGTAAGACATGAAAACAGGATTCACTAACAGATGTGATGATCTCATCCATCTTTTATATGCACAAGTAGTTTCTTGATAGTCTGTAACAGATCATGGACTGTGTATAAAACCTTTGTTTTTGCCTTGACCTTCTTGAACAAGAGTCACATGTACACTTGCTTCTAATAACCCCATGCAGTGCGTGGCAGCTTTGCACTGCACGGGGTTTTGTGCTCTGTTGATAAAAGGAATTTCATGTTTATTGGAGAAAACTGTTATTAGTCAATATGCAGTACATCCAGCGTTTCTCAGACTACACTGTAACCAAATTGTCTGCCTGCTGACTCACTCCAAGTCAGACTGGGTGACTCCTTCCAAGTGCCTTAAAATGTGAAAAATAATTGTTGCAACCATGACAGTATAAACGTGGGTGGCACTTTTGGCAGGACCTTTTTTGTCCTTTGGCATTCCTAGTGGGCACATTACCCTGAATCTAGAATACCACTATTAAACATACAATACCCTGTTAGACATAGGCATTCATTTGATTAAACTGACAGGAATAGGAATAAAGAAAGTGAGTGGGTGTGTGGAAAGAGCTCTGCCGTCAGCCTCGTAGCCTTCAGCAGAAAACAGCAGCTGACTTCTAATCATTATTAAACAGAAAATCATGTATTGTTTTTATTACTGGTCAGCTTCTTTAAATGACCTTAGCGACTCGTTTGGAGATAAGTTCCCATTGTTATAGTCTTTGTGTATATAAACACTGCCTCAGAACTGAAAAAATGTCAAGGTAAAATGACATTTGGTTAAAATTTTATATTTGTATGCATATAGGCTGCAAATAATCATCAAAAAAGCATTTCACTTACTGTATTTCAACAAAGCTGGGCCTTCTGGTTGCTGAAATGCTGGCTAATTGCAACCAAAATCCTCATATTTAAACACAGACACGGTATTTTCACCTGCAAATCACCAACTAAATACGAAGCTTCTCTGTATTTTGATTACTTTGAAGAAGAGTTTATTTTCTGGGAACAGCTTCCATTAACAATTAAAATGTGAACTGGCAACACTGAAAAGCAAAAGATGTATCACTCTCACAGTAACTTTGAACAAAAAGTAACCAAACTGAACAACACACTCAACCGATATTAAACAAAGGGCCATGTGTGCCTGCTGAGACATGAGAACATGAGAAACACCTATCTAATTAGGTCTGCAGTTTATTCAACTCAAACTGGTATAGTAAAGGAGGTTGAGGTAGACAGCTTCCTCTCTCATACTAGGTACCAGATACTCTCAGACTTCCTGGGAGATGTCCGTGGTTTGCTCACCGCTGTTCTCTCACAGTATTTCTCCTCATTAATATTAGGAGGTAAACTAATCCCCTGTTTCCGTTTGAATCTGCCTGCATGTCCACCAGTAAGACAAAATATCCTTAAGGCAATATATCATATACATTATCAGAGCACCAAATACAGACATTTAACAACATGCAGTGAAAAAGAAGAAATTTGGGAATGTGGTGATGGTGGTAGTGATAAATAGAGGGGTGGAAAAAATCTGGAAAGCTATTAGTTAATGAGACACATCATAAAAAAAGACTAATAATGACACAATGTGAAGTAAATACATCCACTTCTTTTCTTATGGGCTTTTTAGGGGTCTTTCTTTCTTCACATCATATTATACTGTATAGTAGATGACTGTCTGGCAGTGCACTGAGAATCAGAATTGCTTTTGCTTTTTGTTTGGGCAACATATCAGGATAGTAACGTTATTTTTAGCAGCAGCTTTCAGCTATAATTTCTTCTTCTTCTTCTTCTCCTATACAGGATAACTTCATTCTGTAAACACACATCTCTGCTCAGTTTTGAACTTCTTTCATTATAAATTTCACTTTTTCTAAAGCGACATGTTGTTCGAAAGAACACACTGCACCTGCAGAATGTCAGTGCAAGCCTTTCTGATATATTCAGTCATTCATCCGAGAGTTTGTTGCCGTTTTTAGTCATCAGTCTTGTTTTGGTTTCTGGTAAACATAAGCCATTGTTCAGCAGTCTGAAGTGGAGAGAGAATGTGTGATTAAGGCTTTGTTTGGTGAAGCAGGGCAGAAATGATGACTGAGCTTTGGTGAAAAACCTGTAAAAACTAAGCTTTCTGAGGAGCAAATACCTGAATATTGGAGCAGCGAGGAGAAATTGTTGTATTGTATTGGAAACAGAATGTATTAGGAAATGTGTTTTCTGTTGTTGGCAGTAAATTAATTTGAAATAATCCTAAAAAACACACACTTATTTTGGCTGGTTTGGCACGATGTCACGTCTGAAATTCTGAGAAGAGGCGTGGTAACCAGAAGAAATGTGTCTGGTTAGGTATTTTCAAAACGTTGCAGGTGTTTCCTCTGCTTGAAAATGAGACGATAGACCACGATATAAGCAAACAAGTAAAAGCAGCCAATCCGCTGCTTTCCTGCTCGGTTGCGTATTGGGTTGGATTGAAGCGTCTCCGTTGGGCACTGGGCTGCTCTCATCAATCGTACTGACGCTCGGCACTTGTGTGTGTGGATCTTCACTCCTTGGATTGTGACTTTGAAACAACAGACCCAGGGCAGTGATTTTTTCCTGATTAGATTCCGCAGTCTCTGTGAATATTAGAGGCTACAGCTACAAGATAAAATATTTTAAATGCTGATGAGAGTTAGGCAAAAAAGTGCAACTCGAATAGATGTGTCCAACTGCTGCTGGACTTCAGAAGCTATTAAAACACACGCTGCCCTGCCGGTGTAGCATGGCCACGCTGCACTGTCAAAACAAAGGAATAACTAACTAATAAGAAAGCAATCAACAGGATCATCGTCGTCAGGATCGATCGACAAGGCTGATTGAGGAGTACACCCCAAGTCTCTAAACTGGAGCCTACTGCGAGCATCGATTAACGGATTTGACAGATCACCTTCAGACATCTAACAGCCTCAGAGGTAAGCAGTGAAATTCAGACTATAAAATATCTTCACTGGGAAATGAATAGGCTGCAGCGTATCATTGGAGTATGGGGATTTTTTTGTTTGTCCGCATTTAATCACACAAGTGCTGCGCTCAGCCCCACACCTGTTGTTGTTTGGCCCGGTCAGAACCAGCGGATGTCCACTCGTAAGAATCTGCGGGTGATTTTCGCTGCAGTTTTATGTGCCTATGCAGACACTGTGGAGACTGGGTGAAAAATAGGCTTGAACATAAGTCCGCTTGATACTTCGTTTTCCCTTCTATGCACTGACATTTGCGCAAGATTCCAGTCTAATAAAGTCTAGCACATTGTTCCTTTAAAAAAAAACATGATCGTGGGCCAGCTTAAGCAAAATCGGGTTGAGATATATTTTCGACTGAAGTAGGTATTTCTGAGACTCATGTGAGCTTTGATTCAAACAGCATAAGATCTGAGCTGAAGGTGTTTAAATGAGAGGGGGGAATGCTGTTAGTGATGATGGTAGCTGTTGGAAAATGTCATTTCTATCACACTGATGACAAGAAAGTGCGGAAAGTGTCTGTCTTGTATGCATCTTGGGTCGATGTGAGGAAAGACTTCTCACTGTGGACCCCCTGCCGGGACGCCGCCCCCCTTCCACCATCCCCATCCTCCTGTTGCGAGACATCCAGCGCGCACTCTTGCTCCACACGGTGGCGCACGCTCTTATAAGACTCTCCCAACATGTGTCGCTCTCTGTGGTTTCTCCCAGCATCCCCGTGTAGACCTGCAGAGCGCACTGTAAGCAAAATCCACTGGGTTATTAGGACCGTCTGTACAAAAACACACGTTCAGCCTCTTTCACGTTACCTGTCACTCTTCTTTCTGTTTCCCTGTTTTTCGTATTTTTTCGTCTCTAATTAATCTCTAATAATTCACTTGTCTTTATTTTCCTTTCCTTCCTCTGTATCTCTCTTTCTTTTCGCCTCGCCCTTTCTCTCTCTCTGTAGCTTCTCCGTGTGTACTTTGCCAGTACAGCCGCAGGCAGGCAAGCAGAGCTGAGTCTGTCATTGGGACTCACTAATGAGCCCTCACTCCATTTCCCCATGTGGAGGAATGTTTGCGCTGTAGAGTGAGCGACCGAGTAAAGGGGGTGAGAGAGGGAGTCACAGACAGGGGAGGGAGGGACGGAGGGAGTGAGTAAGGAGCCAAGGAGTGGAGTGTGAGAGGAGCTACCGTACCTGCTGCTCTCACTGCTCAAATATTAACAACGGATTTCAGGGAACTGATGCTGCTGCTCTGGGACAAACCCAAACTGTGGAGGCAGCCGGGTTCAGTGGTTTGTGGACAGGCACTGTGCTGCTGCTGCTG
The DNA here is from genome assembly GCF_001858045.2 of Oreochromis niloticus. Classification (NCBI taxonomy): domain Eukaryota; kingdom Metazoa; phylum Chordata; class Actinopteri; order Cichliformes; family Cichlidae; genus Oreochromis; species Oreochromis niloticus. The sequence goes on from NC_031979.2 coordinate 33,958,425, forward strand.
GAGGCACTGCATATAAAAGACTGATGGAGGAGGAGGTCACAGAGCCGGATCCTCAGATGGTGGAGCCCTCCAGCATGCCATCGCCAGGGACACATGCGGAGGTAAATGGAGACTTGCCGGGCAACCCATACCTGAGGGATGATGGGACAGTGGACGTGGTGGAGAGTCCGGCAAGGGAGCCTGTTGTGCTGCAGTATCCTACAGAGTACAATCTCAGCCAGCAGTGTGGGTAAGAATCATCATATGGGAGAAACAGAGAAAGGGTCTGTTGCTGCAGGGAGCAGCTGATAATATGTGCAGAGAGGTAGCACTTCTGTGGAACACTCCCGTCTTTTCTTTTCTCAGTTTGGAGATTGAATTCAGCTTTGCAGTGATGGTTTGATGAATTGGCTTTGCACTCACTTGGCTGATGTTTAAACCCCTTGTGTGCCTTTGCTGCCCAGTCCATGGCACTGGAAGTCATTGAGCCACAATTTGATTTCACAAAAAGTCCATATTTCATTGACGTATGGAAATGTTTTTCATGTTATGATTTCAACAGATATTTGTTTTATTGCCTGTTGTGACTTGTTGCCTTACACACCATTCCAATAGATAAAGTTGAATGATCAAAAGCAACAGGCAATTAAATCAGCGTCACCATGACTTTTGAGGAGGGATTACTTTGTTTTCGGGTCAGTTTTAGCAGCTGTGTTGTGCATTCGCTGTGTTGTATAATATCGTCTTATGGTCACTGTGTTTACACAAATCCATGTGAAGAAACTGAGTCATCAGATGGCACCAAAGAGCCTCACACCACAGAAACACCATTGTAACCAAAATGACCAACTGCTGGTTTGGTCTGGAAATTATTATTTTTTCATTGTTTTTATTTTAACATCTGTCATTTCTCTAATTGGCAATTTTTATGACCAGTTGTGAGACTATGCTCTCGTTTTAATCTCTATGATGAAAAATGATCTAACTACACACAAAGTTTCTGCTGCATTTATTTCTGTGGTTGGACCTTTTTAAGAAATCTGCCAGTGTAGCCAAACTTCAGTCTGTGACATCACATCAGGTGGTTTTGTTTTGCTGTTACATCTTTGATGGAGAATGTATTTTTACACAAAGCTGTCACTGTATTATGTCCTTTACGAAGCTGATCTTGTGGCTGGAGCGGCTGCTGTTGGTACACATTGTTCTCCTCGTGTCCCGCTCTGTATTGGCCCATTGCTGTTGGCTGTTGTTCTGCGGGGTCTGATGTAAGAAACTGCCATCTGGCCTCCTTGTCATGCAGGAAGCTCTGAGTAAGGCTGTGCTCTTTTCATCAGGTTGTGCTTTTTTTCAAAAGTGAAACCTCAGAAGTGAGGACAGACTGCTTTTGCACTTTTGATGCGGTCATGGGTCAATTAGTGACTTCTTATAGGAGAAGAGAGGTGAGGGATTCAGAGGACTGACTGAGTTGTTTGTGTAGTTATGAGGCAAAGCATCATTATATTGGTGAAACTCCATTTGATCATTTATATCATATCATATATTTTTTGTTCAGAGAGACAGTGCCTGTTTCTGGACATTTACATACAGTTACAGCATGAATACACCTTAAATAGAAGTCCATCGTGCTTCAATTGTAGTGCTAAAATTATATGTAAATTATTGATTTGAAAGAATGTACTTTTATTACAGCGTAATTTTATTATATTCAAACAAACATTTAAAAAGAGCATTTGGGGAGTAGCTGCCTGTAAAAATGAAATATTTTGTTTTTTATTATGTCATTTTGGATTGTCTTGGCTTTTGATGTGCATTTTCAACATTATTTTTGTGACTGTAATCTTTGTCATCCAGTTGATGGACAGTTTGCAGTGGAATGAGTTCTTCATGTCTTCCCGCCAGTTATTTGAGGACATGAGACATTTTAATGGCAGCTGCATAATTGCAGCTTACGGCTTCTTCCTTTAGGATCAAACAGCTTTGATTACTCATGTCACCTTTGTATTATCCTTGAAGTGTCACAAGTAATGCTTTCCCCGTAAGGCATGCGACTTTGGTGAGATTTTATTTATGTCTCAGGTATAATGATGTTCATTTTTGCAGTGACCCAGCCTTTACAGGACTAGAAAGACTTAAAAGTATTAAATTGGTGCATTAATAGTTTGTTCTCTCTTCAGCTAATGTGTAATACTAATATTTAAAGTGATTAAAATGCTTTGGAGCATTTACAGCTTTGTTTTCAAATGGCATTTAATTTTCTCAGATTTGCCAACTTCAAATAAAAAGTGGCTTTTAAAATGTCTTTCTTATATTAATGATTGTCATCCGTATTTAAACAACCATCTACCATGAGTCATCTGTGGGAACTTTAATCATAAAAAAAGGAAACATGAGCTTCACTTTGCTCATACTCAACTTCAGCCTTTTTTTTTTTAACCATAACTGTTAAAAACATTCATGGACTTGATCTGTTTTTAAAATCATGTTCGCGGTTAAGTTTTAATTCAAGGTTTGTGGTTAGACAGTGCAGAACAGTTCTGTGTTCTTTTTTTCAAGCTTTTAATCTTATTACTTTTATCTTTGGGAGGAAAGTTGAGGATCTAAAAAATTAGAGACTTCAGACTTTTATCTGTGACCAACTCTTTCTCACCTGTCACATTTAGCTGTCACTTCTAGTACAGAACCTCTTAAAAATTCAAGACTCTTGAAGAGTGATCATATGGTAGAAACAGATTTAAGCTTAAAGTTGGAGCACAGGAAATGGCAAAGTGACAGCTCGCCCCATGATTAAATGCCACAGGTCCCATCACAGCTAGTGCGACCATCAACAATAGTGTTCAGTCAATTCATACATTGTCCTTGAGCCAGATTCTGACTCCTAGCTCACTCCCTCACAGACTGAAAGTCACTTTGTGTAACAGCATCAGCTAATGGCCTCAACCTATTGTAAAATTTGAGTTACTATCCTATAAAACTATAGGGCAGCTTCCATCTGCTTTTAGTGCCATGCTCTTTTGTGAATTTACATAAAACGTACTTTTGTGCAAAATATCTTCTAATCCATTCTAGTAAAAATGAAACAATTAGTGGATTAATTGCTTTATGGATAGTCTCTTAAATGTGTGAGGATATGGTGCTTTTCTTAATTCTATGTCATTGTGAGCTGGATTTTAGGCTTTTTGTCAGTCAGAACGAGCACAGCGACGACATTCGAGCGGATCATGTTGTAATGTTTCTAAAACATTTAAATAAGTAAACGAGTGAAACGAGTTGTTTGTAACTGTTTGTAATCATCCATCTTCAAATACATATACAGAATCTGTCAAAGCAGCCATTTCAGTAAAATCCTCAGGAACATCTGCTGATTTCTGTGGTTCACTTTTATCAGGCACTCAATCTGAGTATTAAATTCCATGATCTTGCCTCCTTTTTCCGTTCAAATGATATATATCTCACAGCATGCAGAGAGTAAGGATTAGATGAAGGGAAAAATGGATGTGGTCTTGGTTGATGCGATCACTTCTGATTTAAGTGATTACTGTATGCTTTGTTCCTGAAGGGCAAATTAGCTTCTTCAGCTGAGACCTTGATCAATTTAATCAGATCTAATGTTGCTGAAAACTGTGAAGCGCTCTGTTCTACACTGTCTTTCCAAGGGGTTGAAGGTCAGTGTTTCATCGTCTCAGCACATTATCTCACACTTTATCTTTTGCGTTATTAAACACCATATCCTTGAGATATTTTAGTAAAATGTTATCTAAATCTTAGCTTTTCTTAATGTCCCATAGCCTTGATGTGTAATTAGATAGCTCTATTTATTTTTATATTTTAGTCTTTTTTTTCCTTTACAATTTGGAATTGAAACGTAAATTGACATATTTGGCATGAACAAATAAATATTTTGTGCCATTAACTTTAAGAGGTCAGTCAGTCAGCTATTTCAGTTTTAACATTTACCTTAATTTCCACTGTCACTAAAAATACTGTATACACCATAAATATGTGCAGTGGTAGGAAGATTGTAAGCAGCCAGTATTTACACAAGACTGTATATTCCTCTACAAACCTATCAGGAAGTGTTTTACAGTGTGCATTTTATTAAACAAATCTTAGTCAAATCAAATGATAGCATGAATAGCATATGAGGAAGAGATCGAAGGAATTGTGATGGAGTGGTGTGGGCATAACTGAATCAGCAGAGTGATAGCGGGAAGTGTCAGATTGAAATGTGTGAAGATCTGAAATGGCTAATACCACTGACTTCAGTGCTCTGCTTGAACTAACATCATGCTTCATTTATGTATTCCAAGATGATTCTTTACTCTATAAATGTGTGGAAATAATGGAAAATGTCTGCCACAGCACCATTTCAGGTTAAACCCAGTATAACTTAAAGGTCATCCTTGATTTGGGGAATTTAAGGAAAAAATGTCAACATGTGATGCATTTTCAACCAAACAACTACTAAACTGGGTTTTTGGTGAGGTCAGGTACACAGATGACTGATTTTAAAAAAACAACAACTCAAAAATTCAATTACTGCTGGTGTTCAAAGTTCCAGCAATCCAACAGAATAATAATTCTAGCTTGCACTTAAAATCTCACTATCTGTTAAGATGCTCAACAACCATCCCATGAATGTAAAAAGTAAGAATTGGATTTCTGCTTCTGAGTGTTATTATGTCATTAATTCTTAGTCTTGATTAGTGTGAGCTTTCTGCTGAATACAGAATCTAATGACAGTGAGAAAACTCACAATGGAAGCCACAATTTCCCTCCACCCTGAGAGTACACACAGTGCTGTTTGATCCTAGAAAACCAAAAGTTTGCACCACAAACTGCCTTTTAATTAATTTGTGTCTCCATTGTCTGCTTTCAAAATATTTTCAATATGATTCTTGTTATCATAATAAGCCATGTGTTGATTTCTGATATGAATTGAAATTCCGCCCTTGCATGGTCAACCATTCTGACCAATATTTCCCCAGGCAACACAAATGCAGAAAAGTACCTGTGTAAATCAGCTGACAACATGTGGGTTGGCTCGTAGCGATAAAGTTGAAAGAGCGGACAAGAGGGATGATTGTAATATTCAAAATGACAGCTGAGAAATGGCTGAATAATTGATGAATTAGGAAATGAAAAATCCTGACATTACGCGCAAGAAAAAGCTGCTCCTAATAGGCGGAGCCGGAGACGTCTTGATGTGCATGCTTATTAAACTGACAAACATGCAAGATGCAGAGACCAGTTGTGAACTGCAAGGCGACAGATGGCTGGTCGTTGTTGCAGGATGTAGGAAAAAAAACTTTCAAGATAAAAGAAATAAACAAAGACGGAAATATTAATGTATAACTATAAACTCCTCTAAAACCTTCAATGAAGGCTAAGGAAAGATCACCCCTGGCTTATGGTTGTTGTTATTTTGGTTTGCAAGAAGAATGAGCAGCATGCCTTTGTCATAAAAACCTCTAAATATAAACTAACAGATTTTGAGGGCATAAAATTACTGTAACCCTAAGAGTGTAAAATCTTTTCCCTTTTCACATTTAGATGTATTCTAAATATTTTTGTCTAAGCTCCCATAACTGTGAGATGTATGAAACTCTGCTCTGCTGTCAACTTAACCCGTAAATGAGATAAAACAATGAAAAATGTGATTCTTTAGTTTGGTGCAGATCACTCAGTTCATTCTAAAAATCCTCCATTATGTCAAAGAAGCATTTCCTCAAAGGGCTCATCTAGAAGAAATCCTGTTGGAAAGAAGGAAGTATCGCTCAGATCTCAGTGCTTTTACTTTCCTCCTGTGCCCTTGAGCTTTAATTTATTGAATAATTAATTACTTCAGACTCATTTGCACCTACATTGCACACAGGCATGCTCATATGCACCTAACGTAGACATGAATTCAGCACATTCACCTCAAGCTACACGCTGTGTTACTTTCCATTTAGTGAATGAGTTCTGTTTCATTTATGAAGCTTGTTTATGCCGTGCCTATTGGGTTTGTTTTAGCAGTGCCAGAGTCACAAATGAGCGAAACTGTAGCTTTAAAATCTGATTATTTCTTATTTTCTTCTTGACTTAATTGTAAGTTTTGTTTGAAAGGGAACCTGTGCAGCTCGCAAATCACTTCTCATAGTTTTTTCTTTTTCTGTGGCTAAGTTAAATCCCTAATAAGTTAATTCTACAGTGATGTTGCGGGGACCATGAAATGTCACACAGAGGAGCTGCTGTTTTTAGAAACGTGTGAGCTGGGCTTTTAATTGTTTGTTTGTGTTTGGAATTAATCCTCCAAGAGAGAAGACTCCCGTACAGCTCCTCTTTTCTACCCTCACTGCTGTCTAAATGATTTCTTCTCTTGTCTTTCAGGGAGAAGATGCCGTTCCACCATGTAACGGCAGGCCTGCTCTACAAGGGGAACTACCTGAGCCGCTCGCTGTCTGACAGTGACAGCGATGTGCTGGCCAGCATCTCTGTTGAGGAGCTTGACGGTAAGACTCCTCTGTAAACTGGCTACTGTCCTCCCTTCCTTATGCTTAATGATTTATTCAAAGTGAATGGGCTGCTTACAATCTTCCTACCTCCATAGTAATTGGCAACATCTTGCAGCCAATATATTAATATTCATTACTCCTATATGTTGTTACTCAAACCTGAGAAGAAAATCATCCATAAAGGATCTTCTATTAAAAAATAAATAAAAAATTATGTGTTTTGTGTCTTCAACAAAAGCAAATCCAGGTTAAGGCTTTTATTCACCAACTGTTAACTTATTTATGCAAAAAACACAAGTCCAGGCCTTGAGTTAAAAAAACAAAACACACTTTTTAGACTTAAATAGTGTGACCTGGAAACGTTGCTGCATACAAATGATTATAAATCCACTGCAGCTTCATGTTTAGTTACACTTCATGCTAGCTTAAGAAAGGTGTAGGAACAGAGTTAAAGGAAAAAGTTACAAAAAGTTAGAGAACAATTAGCCTGTAATTGAAATCCAACAAAGGTATTGAACATTTAAAGGATATTTGACTGTGTAAAGGGAAAAAATGATGTGTTTTAAAAAAACAAACAAGTATTTTGGACGATAAGCCTGTGCACACTGTAGCCTCCAAACCTATGTGGATCTCTTTTTTCCCCCCAAAAGAGTCTGTGCTGTTCATTTTATTGCCAGAAACGCTTTGAGAGACAATGCGGCGCTACAACACGAGCAGCATCTGCCTCATCGAGTCAACCAGCCACAGAAATGCAGTATTCTCTACATAGCTTATCTAACCAGGAGCATTTGTGGTCTGCTGGCCTCTCTCTGCCTCAGACGTTGTGTTTATGAACCCTTTGTTTTGCAGTATGTCTGAGAGTAATCACCCGGGCCCGTACAACACAAACCTGATCAATAATGGTCTGCCGGAGTCAGCAATAGCAGCCTCACAGGTAGCAAACAAGCTAGACTTCCCAAGACCTTGAAAATATTAATCTTTTGATGCAACATTAAGCTGCTGCCTGGAAAATTGGCATTGCAAGGCATGGTAATGGCCAGATACTCTGTCAGGGTGGAGTTTTAATATGCATGAAGGGATTTGCTGTGTGTGAATTCCTCATTCCTGTTTCAATGGGTTCACGCTGTTTAGTGAATAGGAAATGATCTGTGGTTATAGGGTCCTGATGAGGTCCATTTAAAAACGCTATGACTGAGTCACTGTAGCCTGCCAGCACTGTAATTACTGCATAAGTATTTACCCTGAATTATATGCTGGATGGTATTACAGTGGGTTTGCAGACAGGTCACTAGTTTGGATAGTGAAAGTCAGTAGAACCAGGTGTGACTCACTCAGGCCAGCATAACTGATATTGTTAACAAAATGTGTCTCATTCGTGCAGGTTAGTTTTCCCAATGATGTCTGTGATTACTACCAATGTCCAATATATCATTTAGAAATTAAAGAAGAAACAAGAAGCTTTTCTGGGGAATTGCATGTTGGAATAAAACCATGACTTCTGGTGAGGGGAGCAACTGTGTGCTTGGCTGTCTGCAGGTGCAGTGTGAAGTTTTGTGCCAACTAGAGGATGTGAAGAGGGGACTGTCGGTGATGATCCTAATTTTTAGTATTGATTAGTTTTTTAAAACATCTATGGTATGGTAAGGTAGAGTTCCAGAAGTTATACATCTTACGATATTCCAGAATATTAGCCTGCTTTCATGTGTATTTGGGATCTTTGTCCTCTTGGAACACCCAGTTGTGTCCAAGTTTTAACCTTCCAGATGTTGATTTGAGGTGAAGTTGAAGAGTTTGGAGGTAGTTCTCCTTCCTCAGTATTCCATCCACTTTGTGCAATGTACCAGTACCACTTGCAACAAAACAGCCCCAGTGCATGCTGTTACCACCACCAAGCTTGACAGTTGATACAGAGTTTCAAAGGCTCACATTTATTCATGCAAGCATATCTTTTTTCATTGAGGCCAATCTTTATCTTGTCTGACCATAAAACTTTACTCGAGAAGCCATTTGGCTTGTCCAAGTGGGCAGCTACAAATTTCAGTCAAGCTTGAAAGTGTTGATTTTTGAGCAGGAGCTTCTTTGTTAAGCCACACCCTCTCAGTTCATGGTGATATAAAACTCAATTTATTGTGAACAGTGATGCTGGTGATCCAGCAGTTTCCTGGTTCCTGAACATCTCAGGCAATTTCCTCTCATCTGAGGGTGACAGTTTGAGTGCTCATCCAGACTTTGGTAAAATGGTGTCCAAATAACTTGTACTTGTCTACAATTCTTTGAACTTTGAATCTACAGTTGTTTAAAATTGACTCCAAGAGACTTTTCTATCTTGCGTAAATCTACAGTTTTCAATCATTAGAAGATCTTTAGATTGTCACTGACTCTGACTTTCCCATTGTTATGAGTATTGTTTAATCCAGTGAGTGCTGTCTAACAAATCCATCTTATCCTGACAAAGAGAAACTAACAGCTATATTCAATAGTGATCACTAATAGGTTAATAGGCCTTGGCCTTGTAAAGTTAAAAACATTATAGAATCTTCAGCACTACTTATTAAAAAGTTATTTGAGCCTGTATGTCCATCCAAAATAAATTCAAATTTGTGCACCCAATTTTTTTTGTTTTTTAGAGTCATTAAAGATGTTTGTGGGGCAATCATTCCACCCTGGAAAAATAACAAACTTGTAAACTTTTAACCCCTGTAGCCCTTCAGTTTCAGTCCCCTGATACAGATTACTCAGCCTCCGCATTCTGCACATGCAACCCTTCTGCTTAACAATATTTACTGTTTGTCCAGGGGTATTAAAACCTTGCAGCTGCAGGCTGAGCTGTCATAGGACTGGTAGTGTGAAATCATTCAGCTGTTGAGTTTGTTGTTAAGTTTGTTAATGTTTTATCTCTCAGGAGGAGCTGCTGTTGCCAGCAGGGATTACTGGAGATAACAGCAGGCTCTTAAGTGTTTCTTACAGTAGGTACACCACTGTAAGATTTAAAATATGTCAGTCATTAAGAGACTGCTGGCAGTTGCTCACCAGAAGCTGCACTGAAAAGAAGGGCCACTTTAATATGTGAGGTTCACTTACAAAGGATGATCCTGACCAGTGTTTTCACTCCATGTTACAGCATCAAAGAGGGTTCACATTTCAGTGTATTTTCTTAAAACTATAATAGGAAAATTTCTTCTAAGATGTAGGATTTATAACTAATTCTCCGAAACACACTCGATAAGCTGTTCTCTGATCATCTGAAAGTGAAATATTGCTCATGCCATTCCACACAAGCCTTTTTGTAGCATTGCCCTTGCTCTGTGACCTGAGTGTAATCTTAAGAAGCTCTAAAAGCCATTTGCACCCTCTTTGCACCTCATTGGTTTCTTTAAAAGTGGACAGTTTTTGTCTTATTCATTACATAAATTGAATTATGGTGTAAGGAAGGCCCAGAAAAGAGCTTTTTGCAGAATAATAAGCCTTTCCTAACCAAGTACAAGCACAAACAACAAAACTTCAAGAATTTTCCTGCCCTGTGTGCTCTCTGGTCCATCCGGAATCTATCAGGGAAAACCATGTTAATCTGTGGCGTTATATCCTGAAAGAACAAATTGAGCATTTATTACAAAGATGTTATTATTACATGACTCACAGTAATATTGGTGCTGTGAAGTTTCACAAAATTTATCATATTCTCATAATATTTGAAAACTGCTACTTACAGTTAATCATTTGATCTTCTGTATGCTTTGACCTTATGTGATCTCTTAGTCATGCTGTTGCTGAGTGAGGTTAGTACTCCAGGGTGAGAGTTGCATGAGGTCATTGACCTTTGGTTGCATGTGTGAATTTACAGAAACTCCTAGAGAGTCTTCATCTTTCATGTTTTATGCAAATCAGATGACTTCATCTATTACCACAGGGCAGCTTGAGAGAATTTAAATTAGTTCAAAAGTTTAAATTTCAAGACATATAATGAATTTTTAAATCGTTTTGTGACTGAAAACTAAATTTATTGAACTATTTTCACCACACAGCTGACATTTCATTCAGTGTAATTCTGAAGGTGCACTGGGACAGTTCTAGACAGACACCATAATATCCAATAGCATCGAGACACTCCACCACAAATTCAGATGACTATGCATCCACAGACGCAGACCTGGGTGAGTTCGCAGTTTTTTCTAAAGGTTTAGTGAGGGTGGTGCAAGAAATTCTTCCTGGCTCTTCTTTCACAAAGCATGCTGAGTTACACCAGATGGCAGGAAGTCTACGGGTAATTTAGAGTTCCTTCAGCCAACCTGAAGAGAGACTCAAAGAGACACACAACAAACATTTCCAACTCCAATGGGATAAAAGAAGCTGTTCCCATTGCTTCCTATGAGTACAAGGACAGTTACTAATAGGGAAGAAACTGGTTGTGCAATTAGTGCGGAGAGTACCATATGTATAGTTCTTGCAGCCTGCAACACACACAAAGAGTCACACATACAGTCACACAGTTTTCAATAAACAACTCATCTGAGGAGGAGCTTGGGGAACTGTCCATGGTGCTGCCTGTGTTTTCCTTTACCTCAGTCACACTGGGGCACCACAGAATCCAATACTTAGTCATTAACACAGCACCAAACTGAAATAATAATACTTATTATTATTATTATTATTATTATTATTATTATTATTATTATTATTATTACTATCATTATTATCAAATCAAATCAAATCAAATCAAATCACCTTTATTGTCACGTCACATGTGCAGGTACACTGGTACAGTACATGCGAGTGAAATTCTTGTGTGCAAGCTTCACAAGCAACAGAGTTGTGCAAAATACAATAACGTGCAACAAGCAAAATATAAAAATGGTTAATCTAAAAAGTAATAAATATATGTACCATATATAAAGGTATATACATTACTGAATGTGTGTACTAAATATGTTTTTCTACGTGTGTGTGTGTGTGTGTGTGTGTGTGAGTGTGTATATACATGTTTTACAAATGAAATAGAGTAAACAATAAAATAAGATATATAAAATATAAAATATACAGAGGTAGGTATGTGCAAAACAGTGGCATTAATGTACAGTATGGAGTGCATAATGTTGAAGTTCCAGTAGTGAGGGTGAGGTGTCTATGACGTGTTCAGCAGTCTGATGGCCTGGTGGAAAAAGCTGTCTCTCAGTCTGCTGGTACGGGACCGGATGCTGCAGAAGTTTTTAAATAATTATTATTATTATTTAAAAACAGTTGAAATTATAATTTAAAGTCTCTGAAAAATGTCTTCAGACATTTATCTAACAATGTAATGTTCATTCATTGTGTCTACAGCAATCAGTTATTTTATTCCCTCTGAAAATTGAAGTCAAACTGCACTTGAGGTATGATAAATATACCACTGAATTTTCTAATAATGCACTTTAAATAATCCCACAATCCAAATCAGACCTTTGAGATTTCAGAAACAAAAAACCTAATAAGAATTAGTGAAAAAAATGAAGGTACAAGTGAATAAAATCTGTTTTCTATGTAAAACAAATATACAACAATCTGTGAACATTAAAAAATAAAAAAAATAAAAATACTTTTAAGCCAAAACATTAAAACAAATACCATTTTAAAAATACCCATGTAATACTGTGTTACACAGAGAGACGGGCATCTGCTCGCACGCACACACACACACACACACACACACACACACACACACCTACACTTACAACTAATTAGAATCATAAATCAATCATTTATGCATGAGGTACACTGCAGGCAAACTAATATGTATGCCTTTGATGTGATGGGTTGTTAGCATTTGTGTGTCAGTGTCCTGGGACAGATTATTTCCAGAAAAGTGGCTCATGTTCTTGCAAATGATGATGATGTTTTATGTGCTCAGGACCAGCTGGTTGGGGAAGCAGTAGCGTGCCATTTTGACGAAGGTCAACAGAGACCAGGTCCTCTTATTTATCTACAGTTGGCTCTTAGCACAGTCAAAACACTCTTCTTTACTTAATGGCACAATTCATTATTTACACACCATTTATCCTTTATTATTCCCAATAATTTGCCAGAAGATCAGTTCAGAATGACAGCTGTGTAACTGATAATTAGATGATTGATGGACTTGCTTTTTAATAACTGTTTGGTTCAGGCAGAAAATGCTTTCAGAGTGTTGCTTTGCAAAACAGTTAATTGCAATACAATGTCATTTATTTAAGACTTAATATTTGCTATCATCCATCCATATTTTTTAATTAATTTTATGCACTTGTGAGGATATTACAAAAAACCAAACCAAAACACTAGCTACAATCAAATATAGATTTTGTATGCAGGGATTTGATTCTGAGTCTTGGATGTGATGTAAACTGATTGTGACTGTTTTTTATTGTTGTTGTTGTTGTTGCTTCCATAGTGATTTGGTAAATGTCCTCTGCTTTTACATTTCCTGGGAAGGATTGGGTTAAACCATCTACTGTGCTCTCCCGTCTCAAATTATTCAGTGCTCAACAGTGTGCTCATGCATGTCATGCAGGCATAGTGTTCTTCAGAGAAGTGACATTCCACTTCTATTTAAAAAACACCAGATGCCTGTCCGTCTCTCCCCCTTTTCTTACCATGCATCCTCTCTTATCTGTAGCCGCACTTATGAAATATGCATTTATTAAAGCACAGTGAAGCCTGCTGACTCCTTTTACTGATGGCTTGATCACACATCAAGCAGCTACTGAACCAGCTGCTGATTCAACTGTGTACAAATAAGGCATTTTTGTCTCTGGTCTGAGAACTGGTGAGCTCAGCTTCAGCTTCAGTCGCTCGGATGACTGAAGAAGTCATTTGGATGAGTGACGAAACGTTTCTCCCACTGAAAATGCTACGTCTAGATAAATGGTATTGAATATGCATGTTCATTATCAATTTAAAGCTTTCTCAAATCATTATATAAAGCAGAAACAGTTTTTATATGATGAACTTATTCTCTTATCAAATGATGTGACCAGTGTGGGAAGCCCGCATCTGGGAAGTCACTGGGCAACATTTTGGAGTTTCTGGTATATCTGGGTCAAGATTTTCTGTTCTGTCTGATGGTCACTGTGTAAGAATGCAGATCCACTCATCCCTTGTCTTCACTACATTGTCTTCACTGCTTTACTACACATACATTCACACCTATGGCCAGTTTAGTAATCATCAGTTAAACTAACAAGCATGCCTTTAGACTGTGAGAATAAACTTTTTTTTTCGCTCTGTGATGATGCATGGTCCATTAACACTGCAAAATTTTAACATGCCTTGTGAGTTTAAAAACACTGTGCAATGATAAACGGTGGCAACAAAAGTAGTCCTTCTCTGACTGTATGTTTGCAGTCTTATTCAACAGAAGGCAAACTACACTGTAAAATGATCATTTAGCTGAATCAACATTGCTTTCAATCGCAAAAGAAGCTGAACATTACACATGAGCTTCACCAAATTGGTATTTTCAGTGCAGCTATAAAAGTGTTTTATTATTCCCCTGTAGTTTATCTTCCCTGCAGTTACATTGTATTCTCATAAGCACTGGTGACTCGAACAGCCAGAACATGCTAAACCACACTATAGCAAAAAACAAGGCTTCAGTGTTTAACAGGCAACAACAAAGAAGGATGTTTAGCAGGATGGGAAGATGAAAATGTGTTTTTCTCTTATCTGTTGAATAGCATAGGTAGGGGTGTTATTCTACACAGTAAATGGTTCTATTGACTGAAGGAAAAATCCAATATCCTAAAGGTCACAAATTTAACGCTTGTAAGGGACGAAAAGCAGTGAAGCAAGTCTCACTCTTACTACCTCTTTTCATTCTTGGACTCGACATAATATACAGTTAAAAATAATCATAATTTGCCTCGTAATCGGCCTCAGTGCAGTTCTTAAGTTCATTCATTCACTGAAATGAACCACTTGAATGCCTTTTTCCTCCCACTTTGAGCCAAGTTTCTCCTGATTGGCTGCCCCTCATAGACAGAAGGTTTAAATAGAAGGTGGATTGAGCTTTTCTGTTCACAGCCAGAACTACATGTCTGAGTTGACCATATTAGGGATATTAGAGCATTCTGAAGTGTGAACCTTTGGCTCAAATTGATTTCTTTTTTATATGCATTCCTCAAAAAGCAACAATCAAAGATAATATCATATACCAGCAGGTTACAGTGGAGAAGGTGAAATCATGAAAACAAGCTGAGGTGACAGTGGCTGTGACAGCAGGTGGAGAAAATGAATCAATGGTCGGAATTGATCTTGTTAACTTGAGGCAGTGGTGTGAGAGCAATTGCATCACACACAGCCCAAAGCTAGGTCAGACAGGAAGTAAGGGAGAGGGAAGAAGATAGAGGAAGGTCTGTGGATGATGATGATGATGAATGAGGTGAAAGTTTGACTTCACTGAATGTATTGTGAAATAAAAGTCTCAAGAAGCATATCATTGCCAAAGAAAGGAATCCCAGAAATGCGAAAGACCAAGCAAAAAAATTATGCTGAATAAGTGTTTGATTCCCCAAACTAGGAGGGTTAAGCACTGTTTATAGATGCTGAGTCGATATCCTGTTTGTCTTGGCAGAGATCAGAGAGGCGTTTAAGGTGCTGGATCGTGACGGAAACGGGTTCATTTCCAAACAGGAGCTGGGCATGGCCATGCGGTCTCTGGGTTACATGCCCAGTGAGGTGGAGCTGGCCATTATCATGCAGAGACTAGACATGGATGGTGAGTCACATGTACACACACACACGCGTGTAAAAATGCTCTGTGCAGTGCAGAATGGGATCCTCCCTCATGTGTTGCATAATAAAAATGTACACACCGTCAGTTTTTATTGTCTTATCAACAGGTAACTTCACAAATATCTACAGTAAACTGCAATATTTCTCTGTTCACTCTTTAGGCTTCAGATGCACTGATTACATCTCCCTTCATCTCATGCATAAAACATTTATTCATGCCTGCATGACTTTGTACTATTCTTGTTTTCAGCTACTTGCTTTATCCTCTTGACACATTGAATTACCAAAGTGAAATTGATGCCCAAGGAGAGCAAAGTAAATGAAGAAATTTGGAGATTAATCAAAAGTATGCATGCATGAGATGGGAGTAGTTTTTGTAGGTTGAGTGGGTTTTCACAATGGTTGCCCAGCAAGTACAGTTTGTATAATGTCATTGTAATTTCTTTCTAAGTTGACAGCCCGATATGTGAAAATACATAAAAAAAATACATTATAACAGCAACATGTATAAGGTTTTTGCAACATAAAGAAATCAGCTGAGTTTTAATTCTGCAGCACTGTCCTCACCTGAGACATTTTAACTTTTTGTCCTCAGAGAGAACACTCTCAGCACCAAGAAAATACAAACATAAGCTTTCTCTTCTTTTGCACAGAGCATTTGTGCCAAGACGGTCGCCTGCGTTAACTGTGACTGACATTTAATAAAGGGTAGACTCTTAAAATTATATAAGACGGGGATGGGAAAATGCAATATGCAAATGTCAGATTGCTGAAGAAATATTCACATTTTTCATGTTTCTATCAGAGGCTTTGATAAGTGCTTTTCAGTCTCAGAAAGAGTGGAATACTATAAATGTTCAAGGCTGAATATTAAAGTTTAAGAAGTTAGACTGCCTTTATTATTCTGACTCATCCACCTCAGAATCCCAGGAGACCCTAACTGCTGCTGTGCCTCAGAGCCGGATCTTGTTGCATCGTCTGCCGCAACCAGAAGTTGAGGTTACTTTTGGCCCTGGCAAAGGTCACAGCAGCTTTTGTCACCGACGTCCAGAGCCGTTATTTTTTTTATTCCCTTTCTTGTCATTTATCTTAGTGTATTGAATCTGAGTTTCCTGTGGTTTCAAAAACCTCTTTTAATCAACTAGGTCAAT
Source organism: Oreochromis niloticus (assembly GCF_001858045.2). Classification (NCBI taxonomy): domain Eukaryota; kingdom Metazoa; phylum Chordata; class Actinopteri; order Cichliformes; family Cichlidae; genus Oreochromis; species Oreochromis niloticus. The sequence continues at coordinate 33,974,791 of NC_031979.2, forward strand.
TTGTTTGTATTGATAAATGTCTTTAGCAAAATACTGGGGATTTTCTTTATTTGGGCAGTATTGAATGCTGGAGCTGGCTGAATGCAGAGTCAGGATAAAGTCTTTATTAATTTTGAAAACGAATATAGAATAAGGTAACTTGGATCAAAAAAGTGATGGCACTAATCCAGGAGACCAGTAGGAGGTAGGTTGTGTTTCCAAATAGGCTTAAAACATGGAACTGTAGAGTACTGGGAGCTTAACTGGAAATGTTATGGGCATTGTCATCTGCCAACAAATCCTGCATGAGCTAAATGACCTCAAAGAAACACACGGTGCACAAACAAATATAAGAAAAACCTTTTGCACATGTTGTTTGAAAGAGATTATTTTGCAATTCAGCAATTCTCTTCTCATGTGTATGTCCAGCAATGTATTGATGAAGAGCGTCAAGGGGACGCTGCATGAAGGAGAGTAAGGGTATTAGCAGATGAGTGGGGATGGATGATGGTGATTGTATCCTGGCCAGGTGGGCAGCTGTGAGGATTGGAAGCTCTTTCACAGCCATTGATTCTTTGCCCAGCTGCCAACTCCAGGTGATCTCCAGAAGATACTGATAGGTTATGTGTTCTGCTTCTCTCTTCTTCCAAGCCAATCCATGTGATAGTTGCTGAGCTCTGTCTGCCCTTCGTGCAGAGGTGTGACTCCTCTTCTTTGTTCCTAATCACAGCATTGCACCCGTCTTTGTTGTTCACTCAGATTACATTTGTTCTTTGTTGTACTGATAATGGTCTTGATTCCCCTGATTCCCTCTCTCTGTCTTCAATCTGTAAATTCTGAATACCAACATTTGCTTTTATTCCCTCCTGTCTTTTGTCTGATTTGTTATCTTTACAGTGAGCAGGATTCTGCATATTTCTTTAATAATTCATTGTTCTGTTTCCAGCTGAAATGAAATGCTTGGTTGTGACATAACACAGGAAGAAACTGTTCAAAAGCAGGTGGCTTGGGCTATGACAGACACAGAAAGTGACTCAGTGACTTTGTGCATAATGTTCAGCTGTCAGAAACTGCGGATACATCAAAATGGGAGCTGAGATGCAACTGTGGTGTGTTAGGGAAAGTGAATTACCCTGTACTGTGGTTTGTTGTTGTTGGGTTTTTTTGCCAGAGATTTTGTGCATGTTTGGTACAGCATCGAGGAATAATTCAAACAGTACTAATTATCAAATTGGACAATCAACATGGCTTGTTGTCATTCAGTTTGCACACGAGTTTTTATCTGGTTTATCTTCTGTAATGGAATTAAAAGCTTTGGGTGCTACTAAAACAACTGAACTAATGCATGTGTTAATGCATGTTGTGGAAGTATTCATGCACACAGGCTTGGAATTACATAAACAGATACAACAATGTAGCAAAAAGGAAACTGAACACATTGTTTCCCAGAGGAGCTGCCTTCCTGACAGCACCACTGGGGAGAAGCACCTTCTTAGAAGTGGAGGGAATAATATGTGTAACACTGGGGTAAACTATTTAATGCTCGCTGTGGTAACATACACGTAATTCAGCTGATTTTGTGTGTATTGCTAAATACTGAGATTGTTCATAGCTCCCCTTTCTCACACTGGAGATAATTTTTTTTAAACTATTTTCCATTTTTGTGGGTTCATGCTTTCTTTTGGTTTTCAGAAGTTTAAGCTCTATATTATTCATAGTTTTAAGCGTGTTATTTTGGGCTTCTTCGTGTTTATGAGTTTTTTGTTATCTGTGCCTTTTTAGTTCTTGGTTTAGCTGTTGATACCTTTTGTGTTGCCATTGTGTTTCTTCAGTTTTTTCTCCATTTTTGTGTCAAGTTAGTCTTGTTTTTCTGTTCTATTGTGTGTTGTTAGATTTTACTTCCTTTGTCTTGTTTTCTATATTTGTTTTAGCTGTCCTCCCACCTTTTACCTCTCCCCTCGTCATCTAGCATATGCACACCAATCAGGCATAACACTGTGACCACCTCCCTAATATTGTGTTGGTCCCCCTTTTGCTGCCGAAGCAGCCTGACCCATCAAGGCATGGACTACACTAGACCCCTGAAGATGTGCTGTGGTATCTGGCACCAAGATGCTGGCAATAGATCCTTTGAGTCCTGTAAGTTACGTGGCGGGGCTTGATCGAACTTGTTTGTCCAGTACATCCCACAGGTGCATGGTAGGATTGAGATTGGGAAAATTTTGAGGCCAAGTTAACACCTGAAACTCATTTTTGTGCTCCTCAAACCATTTCTGAAGCACTTTTCCTTTGTGGCAGGGCACATTATCCTGCTGAAAGAGGCCATAGCCTTTAGGGAATACTGTTCCCATGAAAGGATGTACATCATCTGCAACAATGATTAAGTAGGTGGTAGGTGTCAAAGTAACATCCACATAAATGGCAGAAGCCAAAGTTTCCCAGCAGAATATTCCCCAAAGCACCACACTGCCTTGGTTGGCTTGCCCTCCTCTCATAGTGCATCCTAGTAGCAGGTATTCCCCAGGTAAGTACCCGGCCAGCCACATGATGTAAAAGAAAACATGATTCATCAGACCAGGCCATGTTTTTCCATTGCTCCACGGTCCAGTTCTGATCCTCACACGTCCATTGCTGGTGCTTTTGGCAGCTGACAGAGGTCAGCATAGGGATCCTGCTGCCTGCAGCTATGTAGTCTCATCCAAACATTCAATACATTGTGTATTCTGACACCTTCCTATCAGAACCAGCATTAACTTTTTCAACAATCTGAGCAACGGTAACTCGTCCGTTAGATTGGACCACACAGGCCAGCCTTTGCTCCCCACACGCATCAGAGAGCCTTAGTCGCCCATGACCCTGTCTCTGGTTCCCCACTGTTCCCTCATTGGACCACTTTTGATATATGCTGACCACTGCAAACTGGGAACACTCCACAAAAACTGCAGTTTTGGAGATGCTCTGACCCATCTGTCTAACATTCACAATTTGGCCCGTGTTTAGACTCACTCAGATTGCTTGCCTTTTTTTTCCTGCTTCTAAGACATGAAGTCTGAGGGCAAAACATTCACTTGCTTCCTAATATAACCCACCTGTTAACAGGTGCCATGATAAACAGACATTTTTTTTTGTTACTGTTTTCAGTGGTCATAATATTGTCTGCTCTGTGTATATATATTGTCTCCTATTGTCCTTTGTCATGTCATCCATCTTTGCTGTTTGTTTCCTTACCCTGTGCGTTATGATTTTTGTACATTTTGGATTCCTGGCTCTGTGAATATTTTGGATAACCTGTGAGTGATCAGCATTAAAGCTGAATTTTGAGTTTATTTTCTGTCTGCCAAGTTCTGCATTTGGGTCCACGATCTGCCTTCCACGCAGCAAATCCTTAAGAGTCACTTTAACTCACTTTTTAGTTGATGGGTTTCTGAGGAGCTGTCAAAAGAGAGCGGAAAGTTTTAAAAATGTTACATTTTTGGCATAAAAGACAAATTGAGCAAACACAGAGAAGCAAAGATTTCAGTGACAAATTAATTTAAACCACATTTCTCAAAGACATCAGTCAAAAAAGAAAAATTACCACCTATGTTCAGTAGTTTAGGCGTACTAGTTGAAAGTAGTAGGGGGAGGATTTTGGACTATTCCATAAAGTTTAATTTTTGTAGGTGTTATGGTTTGTGTGTCTGTCCTACTTGGACCTCAAATAAAATTGACACAATTGTAAAATTAAATACCTTCTAAAAAGAGAAAATTAAAAAAAAAAACTTTTCTTTTAATTCTTTAAGCCCATCAGTTCGTTCCAGTAAATGCAGACTGTCACTCCTGGGAAAGCAGGTGGCTGAGTGGAGTGCTATTTTAGTCATTACTTCAGAGCTACTTTAGAATTATTCATTCTGAAGCGGTTTCCTTCATGCCCCCATGCTTTGTGAGGAGCTTCTTCATATTCCCTAGAGCAGAAAATATTCTAGGATTGCCGCAAACAGGTATTTAACTCGATGATCATTCGTTCATTCATTTAATTTTTTTTTCTGCCCACTTGATTTCCACTCTGGACCTCCAGGGGGGCTGCAGCCTCTGCAGTGCAGAGTGCACCTTGTGTAGGAGGTGCATGTTACAGTATGGCATATGGAGTATTATGATTCATCTTTGGTATTGGTGGTGGTGTCTTTTTTTTTTTTTTTTTGACCATCACACAGGAGCTTCTAAACAAAGTCACATTTCCACGATCCTGAGATGCTTTAGTCTTATCTAGTATAAAAAAATAGTGGAGCTTTAAACAACTTCACATAATATTTGTGTTTACTACTCTGTTCTAAATGTATGCATGATTGTTCTTCATCCTGTCTTACCTTGAACCCTTTCACCCAGACCACCTTAACTTCTACTGTCATCCATCCATCTTCCAAGCTTGACATCCTCGGATCCTGATGTTGCTTCATCTGGCCTGTAGCCCTGCATTTGCCCTGCTGAATATGTATGGGCAGAAGTCAATGACATGTTACTGTGCCAAGCATCCTCCAGAGTGGGTGCCACTATTGAAGCAGCAGCGGAGGTAGTGGTAGGTGCAGATAGAGGCGTCCTGCATCGGTAACTTTCCACTGACAAGGCCCGATACTCATCTGCACATAAAGGAGGAGCAGGTGGGAAGAAGAGAGAAGAGCAATTAGTTTACACCAGTGACAAGAAAGAAAGACAGCAAGAAAGACGAACTAGGTTTTGAAAGAGCAAAGATGACAAAGAATTCAACGTGTTTTGTTGTTCAAAATCAACTTTCTCTTTATTTAGATTTTATGTCATGCCTTTGAATTCAGTCTTATTGAACAGAGTGTGTCTGTGAGCCCATTTATTTGAAACCCGGAGACTGCAGTTCTCTATGGGCTTGGGTGATTTTGTTTCCAACTCATCTCATTTTTCACAATTCCCATAACCTATAATGTGCAGCAACTGTTGTCAGTGTAGGTTTGGGTCATTTAAACACTGAAACTATAAAACCGGGCAAACTCTAAGGGGGAAGATAATGAAACCCTGCTGGGATTGGAAAAACTTTCCACCCAAAAAGAAAAAGGGCAATACATTTAAGGGCATTCAGCTGGATCAATATAAAACCCTGATCTGTTTGTTTGAATTGTTCCTGTCTTCAAAGTTTTGATGCTTTGTTCTGGCAGTAGCTATAACAACTATCAGCAGGCATCTGAGATCAGTGCTGCTGGAATTGATGTTCACTGCAGGACTCCATGTTTTGAGTGATAAAGTAGCTGCAAACTTTGATCTGCTCCATAGTCTGCATTATAGATCTAGTCAGAACTCAGGGGTTTTTTTATGTCTCATCTCAATAGTAAATGTCATATTGAACTGTGTTATTTGAAGCATGCTGGCTCAAATAATATAGGGCGAAGACAGCACAGCATCCAGAATTCTCTTTATGGTGGAACAACACTTTCTCCCACACATTGTAGAAACCTTTTGAATCCCCAGAGGCCTCAAGCATGTCTATACAATTACTTTTTTCCAAGAGGTCAATCAAACTGGCCACATACAAAGTTAATTTGTAACTTTGTATTTAAACTGTAAAAACTCCACCCTCCATATACTTTTTAATTAAAAAGGAAGTTGCTATATAGACCAAAACTTTTTTTTTTTTTTTTTTTTTTTAACCAGGCTGTAAATATGTTTATTTGTCCTTGATGTAAATATGTAAAAATTGTGTATGTTTCTGTTCTGTGTCTTGTGTACTGTCTGTATTTGTGTCTTTCTTGCTGCTGTTACACCCAAATTTCCCCTTGTGGGACAAGGGAAAATTCTATTCTATTCTATTCTATTCTATTCTATTCTATTCTATTCTATTCTATTTCTGCCACAAGTGGCCATTAGAGGAACTGCACTTAATTTTTCAGCTCCACAGGTTCCTGCTTACTAATAACTGCTTTCCTTTGTGCATCTGCAGCTCACAGAGGAAAAATAAATCACATTATAGGATAGAAAACAACTAAGGACAATGGATTTCATTAGTGGGAAGAATTTTAGATGTTTATTAGATGACAAATGCCATGAGTGCGTCGTCATTGATCAACAATCTGTCCTCTGTTTCACAATCAGGGGATGGACAGGTTGATTTTGAAGAGTTCATGACGATTCTTGGTCCCAAGCTCCTCTCATCTGAAACAAGAGAAGGCTTTCTGGGCAGCACAATCGATACCATCTTCTGGCAGGTAAATCTTGATTCTCTTTTACCTTTATTCTCTGTCACACATCTGTTTCGTTACCACTTCTGAGTCATGAAATGAACTGAATAGGATATGATGTGATGAAGAGACAGATGCCTAATGTCTGAGCTGAAATATAAATGCAGCATCATTCTTCTACGTCTTTGTTTTAACTGCAAACCAAGGAGCAGGATTTTTAAATCTCTTTGTAAAAAAAGCTGCATGTTGGTCCAGGAATGCTGTCCTCTGTCTACTGTTCTTAAAAAGTGTGGTCGAGTTTGTCTTTAGATCTCTCATTAGATGTGAAATATTTAGCAGTCACATCAGTGGAAGTACATTACATGATTGGTTACTGCGTCATTACGGTACAGATGATGACCAGCTGAAAAGGTACATTTTAATTTTAGTATTAAAGAATGAAAAAAATAACAAAACACCAATGCCAAATTAACCTAATTACACTAATTAAGTTAACTGCACTATGAAAGCAAAATAGAGCTCATATATTCTACATCTTTAATGAAGCTGTGCAGAGTTTTAATTAGTTTTGCTCTTACACAATCAACTCTGTGAATATATTTTAGATTTTATGTTCCTGAAAAAGAATATTTGTGTTAAAGTGACGACATCCTGGAGCAGCTAAAGTGTGACGTGTCTTCTGTGTACTAATGGATTCTGCAGTGAAATACAGTCTTCTGAGTTTAACTCCATTTCCAGATTGTTTCAATCCTTTTTTGAAGGGCAGTCCAAAATACAATTTTTATATAAACTGATCTCCGTTGAGTTATATTGTGACCGACTCACAGCATAAAGGGCTTTCAAAATCTGAGAACAGTAGTAAAAAAATGTCTGCGTAAAATAGTTTTGCTTTGAGTGAGCTAGAGTGTTTAACACACACACACACACACACACACACACACACACACACACACACACACACACACACACACAATAGGATGGAGGACAGAGCCTGAATGGGCATGTAGACAAATCTAGCATGTGTGAGAGAAAGAGCAGAGCATTTGGCACTGATAGTAACACTTGGCAAGCCTGCCCCCCTGATGTAATCATCAGCTTGACCCAGGCTTTTTCTCAGAGGAACGAGCTTGTGGTTTACACCGTGAGGACACAAGTCTTTAGAGGTATGAGTGCAGGACGGCAAATGTACTGCCAGCCACATTTGGCCGGTGCAGTGACCTTGGCTTGTAAAGGAGAGCGGTTGGTTGAAACAGTTTTTTGTTTTGTTTTGTTTTGTTTTGTTTTTTTCAACCCCTCAAGTAAAACTGGTTGTGGTTTACAGTTTGTTACTCCTGCACTAATAAACCCACATTTCAAGTCAAGATGACTGCCCAGAAGCAGAAATCAAACACCTCATCAAATGTGTGGAGCACATTCAGAGGAAAAATGCACTGCAGACCATCTTTTATCATAATTATTTCTTCACTCACCTCACAGATGATTACTTGCTTGAGACATTACAATTTTGTGCCCAGTTTATTTTATTGTTAATAGTGTATAACTGAGCGTTACTCAAAGAATTTGTTTCAGTATTCCTCTTTGAATACATAAGTGTTTTTTCCCTAATTATTACAATATTGGAGTAGATGTTTAATTTTTTACCTTGCATCTTAGTAGGAGGGTATTTAAAGAGATTTTTACGAAATATCTCAAAAAATGTTGCATCCGCTCTGCAGACAGGAACATGCAGTGTTTTGTGTTTGGTGGGACAATTGAAAAATGGAAATGATCTTAGCGATGCAAGTATACATGGAGAAAAATAACACTATCAGCTCAAAAGCCTACCCAGCAGTTCAGCAGACACTGAATAAACCATCAGCTGAAGCAGCTCATGCTGCTGGCTCATTATGTCCCACTCATTAAGATTCAGAATCAGCACTTCCAATCAACAGCTCTTACATGCTTAGAAAAATGAAATTCTTTTGTGGTCATAAACAACAAGATAAAAAAATATATCACATTCAGTAAAAATAAAAAAAAAATAGAAAGAGGGAGAGAGCAGAAACGCTGATAATGATGCTTAATGCATTATAGTTTTACTCACTGAAGATGCACAATTCAGTGCCATTAACAGGAAAGAAACATAATGACTATGTGAAATGGGAAAGATGTGGTAGAGATGAACCAAGAGCACATTGTGAGTGTTTGTCGGTTTTTTAGTGCAGTAATTTAAAGGCTGATGAAGAAAATAAAACATCTGTCATTTCAGCCCAACCATATTTCCTCAGAAGTTGTTGGAGACCAAACAAATGCTAAGGAGAGTTGATGTCAGATATAAACTGTAATCTTTAGTTCCAGATTAATGCTAGCTAGGATTTGCATGGGGTGTAATGTGCAAATTGTCAGTGAATGCAAAGTTTTTAGCCATAATAAGCTTTTTAGTTGAATTCCATCCATTTTTTTTTTTCTTACCTAACTAGAATTGCAGGATGTTGCAGTCGGTCCTAGCTGGGCGACGAGCAGGGTACAGCCTGAACATGTGTAATACAAAGACAATGACAGCTGTTCACACCAACAGCTAATTTAGAATCAACCTAATATGTTTTCAGACACGTGAGAACATGCAAACTCTACACAGCAGACCAAGAGGTACAAACCCATGGTATAAAATGACATTGCTAACCATTCCACTTTGCTGCCAACCTTCATCTGTTGCCAAATCACAACAATGGATATCTTAGGACATTTAAAAATGTAAGGTAAAGATCTTAAAATATTATACAGCACAACCCAGACATTCCTTTTGAAGAAGCACTTGGCAACAGAGCCAAAAAAAAAAAACATTTTAGAGAGATGTAAACTCTGGCAGAACCAGACTGAGGGAAGATGGTTAAGGTCTACAAAAACTGAAATGAGAGGGAAGTCAAGAGAGAAGAGCAAAAATTAAAAAAGAAGTAATAATAAAAAAATAAATGATATAGTAAGTCAGTCAGCTGATTTGTAATTTTTCTTTTCCCCATAATGGTAACTTAGAGAAACTGGCACAAGCATGGTTCAGGAAACAGCAAAGTAAATATAATACTCCACGACATTAGGAAACGGTATACTGTATGTGCAGTTGGGCTTCAATAATGATATGCATAATTCTCATCATGAAGTAAAAGATTTTACATTTTCTGTAGCTTTTAAAACCATTGAATATATAACAGTTAAGAATAATTTAGATGATATAGACTCTCAGCTGCAGATTTGTCAGTTTTATATCCATGAGGCGGATATCTCAAAGCTCTGTTGAATGGAGATCTGTAGAGGTCATCTAAGTACAGGGAGCTCATGCAGAAGAAACCAGTAGGAGGTGATTCGAGCTTTGTGACATGGTCCGCTAGCTTGCTAGAAGCAGTCATCAGATTGGTACACCGTGGTCACAAAGGGATAGTTAGGTTTCACCATTTAAACGATGCTCACATGATACCAAGGGGCCTAAAGTGCCAAGAAAATACCCCCCACACCAGTAGACCATTATCTGCAGGATGAACCACTAATAATAGACAGGATGGAGCCATGCATTCATGTTGTTCATACCAAATTCTGAGGCTATCCTCTTACTGTTGCAGAATAGCTCGTGACCCATCAGACCAGAGAACGTTCAAGCCCATCTGCTTGAGGGTTCGACATGTTGTGTGTTCAGAGACATACTGTGATTGTAATGAATGGTTATTTGAGTTGCTGTTGCCTTCCTATCAGCTCGAAGCATTTTCACCCAGAGAACTGCCACTGTCTGGATAATTCCTTTACCTCAGGCCATCCACTGTAAACTCTGCACATGGTTGTGCAGGAAAATCCCAACAGATCAGGAGTTTCTGACTTAATCAGACCAGCCTGTCTGTCAACAACAAGGATGTTATGCTTAAAAGTTACTTAAATCTCTTTTTCTTACCATTCTGATGTTCCGTTTATGTTCTTGCACTGACCATGTCTACATGCCTAAATAAATTGAGTTGCTATCCTGTGATTGGCTGATTAGACATTTGCAGAGAGTTAAGAGCCGTTGAAGAGAAGTACATAACAAAGAGGCCGGTGAGTGTAAGTCCAGGTGTAAAGAAATCTTTAAAATCTTTAGAATATAGTATGTAGTCCCATGGACTGGATCTGATGAGTCAAGAAGTTTGTTCTGCCTTTACAAAAAGCAGTCTCTGGCTGTATAGTAGATGCTTAGTATATGTTTCCCAGAACCTTTCCCAGACATGCGTTGCATAACTTTTGATAATTATGCTTGTAATTATTAGAATTAACATCCTTCAAATCTTGAACTTTACATTGATTTAGCACATCTTAATAATTTGCTTTGATGGAAGCAATATATTCAATAATCGTGACAAGGAAACAACGTGCACAATACTGATAATATTTTGCTGTAGGAATTTTGTGCAACGCTTAAAAAAATTCAGTTATCAAAGCATTTCACGGAGTAGACTTTCCTTCTTTGCCAGCATTTGTTTTCTGTGCTCGTCCATCAGAGCAGAGCGGGATTCATTCAGCAGGAGTGTGACACAAGCACACCCTGCACTCAAATGAACCTTATATTTTGTTGTGGTTCAGTCCTTTTGAACCCTGAGAGTAGCTCTGTTCTTGACTTGGAAGAGAGATTTTCTCATTCCAGCGATATCAAGCAAAGTGTCACATCCTCACCAGCTGGGGTGATGGGATAATGATTCACTCACTGTCACACACTCACTTTCCTACTCACCCGTATCTGCTCCTGAACAGTTTGTTAATGTATCTAATTATCCCATTGGATAATTATGAGCTTGTATTTTAACAACTGCAAACATTAAAGTTGTTTTTTTTAATCATCATCAACTGATTAACAAGACGAACGAATAGTAAACAAAACAAAGAACATTCATAAAATCGTTTTTCAATGCCTGCTTGATAGAGATCGACATTATTTTAAATTTTCATTTTTCATGTGCAAGCACTTCAGTCATTTTCAGTTGAAGGAATTAAGATGTTTGGAATACTTTTTATATAAGATCAAAGCTCCCCTGCACTTTTAATTGCAGGTCAGTGTACCTTGCATTGTGCTAATTAATCCCTGTGTAGGATGGTGACTCATCATTGAGATGGTAATTTATGCCAAGAACCCAAAGTACAGTACCATGGCTTTGAGAAAGAATAGTAGAAATGGAGATCATATAAGTGCCGTCATAAGTTGTGAAGACAACGAGTCAGAGGTCAGACCTGGTCAAACGCAGTGTGTTTCCTCTTTGTGCGCTTGAGATTTATCACGATTTAATTAGTGAACTTCAAGGTAATAGTGTGTACCTTTAAAGGTACAATAAAACTTACTTATTTGCACCATTTCTCTAAGGTTTTAAGGTTAACTATAAATAGAGAGTTTGTAGTCAGAAAAGAGCAAAATAAAATGGCTACAATATTAACTATACCCATATGTTTTGAAACTTATATTCTCTTAAACAAAAAGCATTTAATAAGTTTCATTCAATAGACCATAGATACTCTCTCAGTCTTGGATGTCAGTGGCACGGAGTTGCAGTGGATAGCACTGTTCCCTAACAGCAAGAAGGTCTTTTTACTTTGGGGGTTTTCTTCAGGTGTTCTGGTTTCCTTTCAATTCAGTTCATAATTGTAACTTGGGTGTACATGTTGATATGAATTGGATAAAGCTTTATGAGTAAGAAATTTTGGAATGTACAAAATACATAAATTGGTGTTTGTGTGCATTTTATTTTAAGGTACTGTTGCATTAGCGTATAAAATTGTAAAGTTTGGTTTCTGTAAGTTGCAAACCACAAGGGTAAAAAAAGCAGATGTGTGAAGGGTTCATCATTTGGCCTTTAGACCGTGCTCCCAAATGACGAGTAAAGCGTTATTTTCTTAGCCCATGTGCAACAAAATAACACCCTGCACTGGTACTAAATCCAAGGAAGCTTATGATAATGTTTGCGGTTTTTCAAGCCATGTAAGCAGTTCTTGTTGGGGAAAACTTGGCAGACACTTTCATGGTTCTCAGACCTAACAGCATTAATAAACAAAACAAAAAAAGCTTTGGTATTGCTGAATAAGCTGTATGTGAACAGCAACAACAAACATTATATTCAGGTTTCTTTTTAAGACCAACATTTTACACTTGGTCAACAATCACACCCACCATAATAGACCGTCCCATCAGCATGACATTTTGTTTTTCAAACAGTGGCTTTTAAGGTGCTCATCCTGGAAACCTGTCCTCTGAATGTAACTTTACTTAATGTGTGTGTGTGTGTGTGTGTGTGTGTGTGTGTGTGTGTGTGTGTGTGTATTTGTTTAAACAGCTTCGAGGACCAAAACCTCCATTCTGTACTTGTGGGGACAAAATTGTTTTAGCTTTCCATATTTTTGCACATTTTTGGCTCATAAAGCGAAATAAACTGAACATGAGGAAGATGATCAGGGATTTTAAGTTGTTTTTTTTCACTGTGACACTCTAGAATGTATTTTTACATCCTTATCTAAGAAATAAGTACAGTGCTAGCTCACTTGTTCCCCAGTCAATCAGCTTTCTGTATCATATTGTGTACATACTTGTTTTGGGTTTGTTTGGTTTTTTTTTTTTTTGGGTTTTTTGGTTTTTGTTTGGGGTTTTTTCTCATAAACGGAAAAAAAAATCAGAGGACCACTGTTGATAAATAATAACTATACCAATAGCCTTTCTCAGAAGTAAAACTGGCAGCCAGGAGAAATGAGTGACCAAGTTTCCTGTAACTCTTTGACAGAACACCAGGGGTTTTCTTATTTTAGAGCTATTTACCCTATAATTATCCCATGTGCTGCACACCCACTTTAAATAAGAAAAAAAATACACCAACAAAGTTTGGCTGTTATTGTTTGGCTTTCTGGCATGTAATTTGTTTCTTTCTTTCATTTATGATGATTTCTGTTATTTTTTTCTTAAACGTAATAAAGATAATGTTTTTTTCCTTATCACTTTGATTTATTATGGGTTGTTTCCTTTAAGCCTAGAGACAAAGTCATTTAGTCCAGTAAAGAAACAGAAGTGTGTTGTTCTTGTTATTTGGTTGATAATAACTGACCATGTGTTAAAGTTATATTTGTATACAATGTAACTCCACAGAACTTACTTGTAGTGCCTAATTTGAATACAAGTGTTAATGTAATCACAATGTTATTTCTATAGAATAAATCTTTAAGTTTTATTTGTCCATATTTTTTTTCTACTTTTAAAGACGGGGGAGGTGATACACTTAAAAACTAGTTTTATTATGTGGTAATGCTAAATATAGCAGACCCTGATTTGGGTCTTTTTTTTGTTTATTTTAAACCAATATGTGTCAGAGTGCCTCTGGGTGCTTTAACCCTGCGATAAAATATTACATCCTGCAAAAATTTCAGCTAATCTTCCCTGAAAGTTATTTTTGATGAAGAGACTTTAGTGTTGGTTTCTCTGAGGTGTAGCATGGTTTGAGAGCAAATGTCAGGAGGAAGCAGTGCACAGCAGAGAGGTGTGAGGAGCAGTCAGTCTAACGAACAGGTATTCACCTCCAGGTCATGAGGACTCCTTGATATGAACTGAAGCGTGAGAGGACGTTGCTTTTTTTAGGTCGCATGTTGATCAGAAAAAAACCCGCAGCCTGGACTGTAAAGTATTGTCTACATGTTGGCACTGTTGGCCAAAAAAGTTGTACCTGGTGATTTTTCAGACCCTAAAAAATACTTTTAAACTACCACAAGTTAACCACTGTAAGCTGCTATGCACTGCTGTTCCTTCTTTCTGGATATGAGTGAGTTTGAAAGAGCAGTTTGAAAAGGATGCTGGGTTCTGAAATATAATCTGTTTCTCAATAGTGCGAAAGCATTTCTTCTTTCTCAGCAGTATCTGCCTCTGGCATTTTGTGACACGTGACCAAATAATCGTTTGTTATTACAATGCAAAATGTTACAGTTGGCACGTTCCATAACGCATTATCAAAAGTGCTTTTTAATGTAAGTCGACCAGTCATGTTAAAGTCACGGTGAAGAATCCAGCTCCGGACATTTAGACATGTGGCCTGTCTGGCTTGTAAATGTAGATTTTCGCCTTAAATCAGATCCATTAATCATCTTTCTTTTTTCTCCCCTTGCCGCCAGGGCACAATCTTGGATTTATAATGACTTTAGAAAAATCATCTGTGATGAATAATATGCATGTCACAATGATTTTTCTTGAGACATTTTAGATTAGGTTAATATTTGTGTTGGCCCCTGCAGAGTTACCCTGGAAGTGAAAGTCTGCCATGAGCGCTGTAATAGTTTCTGTGCTATGGTTGTCTCTGTGGTGTATGTAAAGATCAAATGCAATATCATATAATAGGCTTATTCCAAATGTGATGTCCAGGTCAATTTCATTTATCAATTGGGACGGTCAAATTCTTATTACAAACTTTTATTGAATCGAATATTCCTATTGTATATTAAAATATATTTTTAACAGTATTAGTGGTTTTATGTTTTTTATTCAGTTCCCCTTTGTTTTGTTTTTCCATCTAGCTTTTGCAATAAAAGAAAATGGTTGCAGTTTTCAGCAAAGTGGCATCGTAATTTAATCAAAATCTTGTTTTTGAGACTGGCTAAATCATGGATCTGGCTCTGCTGGTGCTCTAATCTGCCTGTTTTACTCTCTGATAATGCTCTGCATCTGCTAAATGGGTCAGTTATGGACAAATGGGCTTGTTGAATGTTTCAACAAGCTGATTTGCTGCTGATTTGTTAGTAAAAATAATATCCAAAAACATCTGAGCCTTTGAAAGATTTCTGCAGGTACCCACCAAAAGGGAATGGTTTGTATGAATGTTTTTTGAGGCTTTTCTCCTGCCTCAGATTGTTGTGTAAGTGTCTGTCAGATAGTGCTAACAACACAACAACCACTCACAGCAAAGCATCCATCCACGTGACATTTATTTTCTCTGTTATTTATCTGGTCATACACTGCTTACACATGTCTGTTGTTTTGTTGTTGAAGTGGAATGTTTAACATAAACTGCTGCTGTATTGTCTTTAGCTCGACTTCCTGTACCCATGCAAGTAGAGCCTACAATGATATCCATACCTTAGTAATGCAGCTGGCTTGAACTGATTCAGGATCAGCGTTTGAATTTGCCAAATAGATACATTTGATTAAATGTCCTCAATAATTTCTTTTTCTTTCTCATTCATTGCAATGATTAGTGATAATTCAAAGTTTCTCAGATTGCCTTGCTGAATTACTGAAATTTAAATGAAGAAGTCTGCTGATGAAGAACTGCTGACTGTCAGATGTCCTGCTCCAGGCAGGTAGTATGAGAAGAGCCAGCACTTCTCTAACAAGCAGCTGCTGGGCGTTTGATAGATTCAAGGCCAACGTGCAGGATGTAAACACACTCTAAGGGCGTTCACTTACCAGCTAGGAAGGCTGAGACGAGAGAAAAATCACTTTCCCTCGCCAGGCATGGCCTTGAATAGCAATGAAGGTGGCACAGAGACACAGCGTTACAGACAGCTAATCAACACCCACACGTGTGCACACGCATGCACATGTTCTCCGTGTCGTTCCATATGCCTAATCATCCTCCTTCCAGCAGTCTGATCTACTTTAAGTGTTGTCCCTCTAATGTGATCCTCCTCACATTGAAGCACAGAGGTTGGGAGGTGAATTATGGAGGATTATCAAAGTGAAAATGACTCAATTTGTCTCTGTCACACCAAGCCTTAAAGTGCTATCATGCATCAAGAAGGGCATTATTTTTGATCCCTGGCCAGAATCTTTTCCTTTGAGGCCGTCAGTGTCTCTGTGAGACAGAAATGTATTTTCACGATGACCTCCACCTGAGTTTTAAGTGCTGACTTTGAATGAGAGCAAGCAGTAATCTCTGGAGCTGAAAAATGAAGCCAGTGTTGTAGTACCAAAAACTGTAGTTCTTCATTGTAGCTCTAAGAATGACTCAAAGCCTTCAATGTTACAAAGAACAACTTCAACCATAAAAATGGCATCTTTAGAGCCTAAATGGTTTTTTTGTCCAGGGGAAATTTCCCTTATTGTGACCATTTTTATTCAGTTGAGCCTTAAAGCTTTGGGCGTGGCCATTGTGATCGACAGGTACGCCATCATAGGTTGCTGTAGCCAATCACAGTGGCTCCACTTCCTGAATAATAATAGTAAAAATAATAATAAAAATAACTTTATTCAAATCGCACCAAAACACAAAATTACAAAGTGCTTCACAGTTTGAATAATTCAATTTCAATTCAATTTTATTTATCAACAAATCCCAACAACAGTCGCCTCAAGGCGCTTTATATTGTAAAGTAGATCCTACAATAATACCTACAGAGAAAAACCCAACAATCATATGACCCCTATGAGCAAGCAGTTTGGCAACAGTGGGAAAGAAAAACTCCCTTTTAACAGGAAGAAACCTCGAGCAGAACCAGGCTCAGGGAGGGGCGGGGCCATCTGCCGACACTGGTTGGGGAGAGAGACAGAAGATGGGAGAAAAGACATGCTGTGGAAGCAAGCCACAGATTAATTAAGTATAAAAGTATACAAGTAATAAAAGCCACACATTAAAAATAAGTGTATGCATTCAGGCTGTTGGTGCCTTTTAGAGTGTTTTTTAATTACCTGATAATTTGCTGACTTCTTGTTTGGGCTGTAAGATACACATCAGTGTTCCAATTTTGGTTTGTGTTATTTTAGTCTGCTACTTGGCACTTATTAGCAGTGCTAATATCTGCTCTTATTAGCAGGTATTAGTGTCTGTGTGATCCAGTTATACGGTCTTTGGATGCAGCTTATTAACCAACCACCCCATCTTCATTTCTAAATATTGTCACATCAGTCTCCTAAGGACAACAGAATGCATCATGTCAGAGGGGCTACATCCATCTGTAGTTGGCAAGTTGGTTTTATTGGTTGTTGGCTGTTTTCATTTTTCTTTTTACGTAATCTTTGGGAACACTGACACTTTTCTCGAGACACCTCACCTCATGTTGCTATTGATTATAAAGTGACAGGTTGCAGTAGGAGGATTATGACTTTGTTTGTTGGTAAACAGAAATATATAACATTGAATACGCTGCATATAGTGCTCAGTACGACATGTAATCGTAGTAAAACTTTAAAGCCTTAAACTTACTGTATCTACATCCACGCTGTTTGTGATGAACACTATATTGCTACTGTACTGTTGAGTCAGGCTGATAACTTTTATTCTCTTAGCTCTGAAACAAGAACGCCGCTGTTTGAAGTTTTTGCTGCTCGTGGAAAAGCGGCGGCAAGCACCCTCAGGCCTCCTGCTTCAACTCTTAATTTGATTCCTGCCTCTGCCTGCTCCCTTCATCATTTGGAGCCTCGTGGTTTTTTTTTTTTTGTGTACACTATGACATTTTTGTTCCTTTTTCTTCATCCTAACTCACCCTCCTTATGTTCCATGTAGCTTTAATTACGTGTGAGTCAGCTTGGCTCCTTCAGTGATTCACTTCATTACAGCTCTTTCTCTTCCACGAAGCAGCTCTGAGAAGTGTCAGCACCACATCACTGTATTTTCTGCACAATTGCTTGACCTAAAATGTGCACAAAGTTGCATGTGCACACACACACACACACCGTGGAGGAGCGTTTGTGTTATTGAGTGTCCAGAATTTTAATGATGTGCCTGCCAATCAGAATAAATTTCTTTGACTACATTACACTGACACTGATTTACTTGAGGCGATCTTATTCATTTTTATCTACCAAGTAATCACAGCGTAAAGCCCTATTTAGATATATATGGAGAAAATCATTTGTCAGCTAAATGTAATCAAAAAGACATAGGTCTGTTTCCCACTATTCATCATTTCACAGCGCTGTTCGGTGTGCTGTACTTTTATCCTCCGAGCTGCACTTCAAAGTCCCATCAGGCCTGCAGACAGAAAGGATGAAGAGTGAATATGGATTCATAGAACTTCAAAAGATTTGCACCCCATTCATAAAACCTTCTTTATTTATTTATTTACACAAGATCGTCAGAGTTCGGGCATTTTTACAAGCCAAATTCACAATACTGCATTTCCCCTTGACTTTTAAGGAGAGGCTTGGTGATGCAGTCCTTGACATACTGAAAAAGAACACCTTATGTGACATTTCTTTGAAGATGATTTTAATTTCTGCAACACAAATAAGCAGGTGGGTAGACAGATCTCTCAGCTTTCCCCTGCATCTGCAGTGATGTTGAATTTTTCTTTGGGGAATTATTAGATTGGTGCTTCTCCAACTTTTTCCATGTTACAGACTAAAAAAACAAAATTATTTTTTTGTGACAATCTGCAAAATTTTCGTTTTCCCAACAAACATTATACCTCTGATAACAAAGTACCTTATAAACTGTATAAACTGAACTCAAATTGAAATTTTCCATGGAAGTTAGAGTTGCCCATGTTGCACTAGCCGATATAAGAAAACTTCTCTGTTTGGATCGAGCTTTAATTAGATTTTTTCTACCACTTTAAGATGAGAAATACAATATATCACCAGTTGTGCTTTAGCATGGGTCCTGCTACCCCATGGGTTTAATTAAACCATGTTTTAAACTGTACTTTCAGCTTTTGAACTGCAGTTCAATGCCAACACCTCTAAGTAAAATTGTGCTTACGATTTATTTAGTTGTTTACATTTCTTCCTCATCTTTGTGTGTCTCCCGCTGTACTTAGCTCATTCTCATATCTTTTATCTCTTCCCTGCTGTCTCCTCTGTTGTTCATTCTTCTGCAGTAAAAGGTAATGAATTACATGAGGCACACCACATAGATCCACTGAAAGCCAATAATGAGGGCAGTGACCCTCAGGCTGCTCCTGTAGTCTGCTCCAGTACAGGGGTTAATGGGAGTAATCTCACCTTGATTAATCATACTAACAGTAATTGGCTATTGATAGCTTTCTAAGTGGCCTTAGGCATTTTCCCTTCTTTCCTTATTTTCCTCAAACTGTCTGTGAAATAAACTGTCTGAAGTCTGCTGTCCTGATCCAAGTATCACGCCAGGATTCGCAGACTTTAAGTGCCTAATATGTACATTTATCTGCAACTGTTCAATCACATATTACTGTTTGTATCTGAAAAAGCTGTAAAAATTCTTAGGATGAAGTCTTTTTGTTTGTTTTTTAATCTACCATGTGTTGGTCGTGGGGCTATAATGAAATGTTCACTGGAGCGTAGAGGTTACAGACCTCAAGACAGAAGTAATTCTTTCTTTTTGGGCCCATAAGAGTCTCACTGCAAGTCATTTTCATCAGTAGCTCATGTGGCCAATGTTTATGTAACTTCAGAACACTACATGATTGGTTCATTTTTCATTTCATTTTCACGCCTGTTGTTACCCTCGTGGCACGTGTTATGTTTTCTTTTTTTGCTCAATTAATCTTCTGCCCTTTGATGGCTTGGTGACGCAGTGGTAATGGAGACATAAATTTCTCCTGAAGGCTTTGGGCCTTTTAACGGAAACAGATAGGCTGCAGAGATCGATAAAGACGCCGAGTATTCGTTTTAACAGGGAAGAGAATGTGTGCATGTTAGACCTGGGTGTTGAGCAGAGGAGGGCATAAATAATTGACTAAACTGAATTGCCTTACAGGTTGCATACTTAGTGTTAGTGAAGATTTCTATTCTTTTTACTTTACAGCCCACTTCCAAACTGTACCTTCCCACACCGCAATAAGTGTGCCTGTGTGTCACAATGACGACTGCTGAAGGGTCTCTTAATAAGGAGCAAGGTAGAAATACAGCAACCAGCTTCTGGATGCCGTCGCTTTTCTCCAGTGGAACTTACAAATAGCATCTGCAGTAATTTATATACTGCTGTCAGACTGATGTTTTAAGATCAGGGCCTGAACTTGCTTGAAAACACAGCTAGTTATTTACAGTGTCAGTCAGACAATAAATCCAACATTTACGAAATGCTTCCACTTCTAATCCTTCTTTTCTTCTTTTTGGTTTCCTCATCATTAGCATTTATATTAACAAATACAAAAAACAATTGAAGCACTAATCAAAAACGTCTATAAAGTCATGTGCAAACACAAAAACCATATGATTTTATCTACCCTGAAATAATTACACAGAAATCAGACCTGTAAGTTTGTGGAGTTTAATCCATATTTAACATAAAACAAATGTGCACCATCACAAGTTTGTTTGTTCAGGATATAACTGTGGAGACTCAGTTGTGGAGGAGTCTGTTTCCATTTAATACTAGTTGGATCAGCACTTAATTAACAATCAGTGTGATAGTGTGTAGGGTCTGGACTGGAACTCAGTCTTTCTTTGCTTTTTCTTCTTCCCCCTCTATCTCACTTCCCTTACCTTTGATTTCGTTGTCACTCTACGGCTCTTGTTTGTTTGTTCTTCCTTTATCACTCCCGGTCATCCTGATTACACCTAATCGCTCCTTATTTAACAAGAGAACTGCCTTTTTGCTCACACTCTGACCTTTATTAGTTTCAGTCTTTTTTCCATTTGTGTTCTGTAACTGTAATTTACTTTAGAAAAAAACATTTTATTTTAAAGGTCTGTAATTTCAATTCTTTCTTTATTCCCTTTATTCTAATTAGATGCATGTTTTGATGGTAAGCCTTTTTTCTGAACATCCTATTTAGGACAAGTATTTTAATTTTCTGATTCAGAAAATGTATATTTTTAAGCAGACATGATATCGTGAAAATACTGAGACAGATTTGGATATATGACTAATGGATGAGTGGGGGTTTTTTGTTTTGATTTTGCAGACAGTGCAGCACAGCCCTACAGTGTGTAGGGAACAGCTGGGAACGCCATACGTGCACAGCTGTTTGCGTATAAACCTTTCACTATTGCGAGTGTGTATGATCTTGCACTATAGAGGTCGTGCCAGGTGTCTTAATCAACTGTAAGCTTTTGTTTGTCAGTGCGCCCCAGGGTGGCTGTGGCTACAATGTAGCTTGCCATCACCAGTGTGTGAGTGTGTGTGTGAATGGGTGGATGACTGGATATGTAAAGCGCTTTGGGGTCCTTAGGGACTGTTAAAGCACTATATAAATACAGGCCATTTACCATTTGTTATTTAAAAGCATTTGGCCAGAAATTTTCACATCTGTGACATATTTGAAGCCTTGTCTGTCAAGCTTCTGTAAAATTCTCCTCCAGAGCCCAGAACTCTCCTTTTTCCAGCTTGGCAACAGCATCCACAGATTACATTATCAGTTTCTGTTACTGTCATGTTGCCCTGCAAAAAAAACCAAAAAAAAAAACAAAACTCTGGTCCAGTCAGATCCCTGGAAAATCACCACCTCACACTTTCCTATAATCAGCCTCTGACAATACACTGAAGTGAAAAAATGAAATATCTCATATTTCTATAGATAGTGTTTACATTAAAACAAGCACAGAGCGTGTTCTTCTGCATTCAAATCAAACAGGGTTCAAGGATGCAGCATGTTTTAAATGGATTAATATTTCTACCATTCGGAAAGAAATAGGACTTGCAAGTTCATTGCATTAGATTTACATTAGCAAATGCATATAATTGGATTCTTCAGTGTGTGGGGAACATTATCTGTAGCTCTATAATTTGGCTGTACTGCAAAGGGCTGAACTCAGCAGATGGATGGATGCTGGCTCTTGGCACCTTCTCACCGCCTGTGTGTGTGAGCAGCTGAGTACGCCTCATTTACGGGTGTAAAGACGAACATGGCTTTCTCTCTCCATCCTTATCCACAATCCCAAATCCACTTTGCGGTCTTAAGAACAAATATTCAAGAGTTTTCGAAAAGTCAAGAAATTCATGGTTTAAATCCAAGGATAGTGCTTCTGTATGTGTGAGCAGATATGATCTCAGTGCATCTCCTACACTGATTTTGATTAATTTTATGGTACAGTTTTATTGAACTTTTAAGACTCTTTTAGTAAAAGTGTTTCTAAACCTTGGATCAAAGGCTCTCACAGTCACTCAGATATGTTATAGTACAGTTATAATATACCCACTGTTCCCCTGAAATAATTGAAGAGAATATTAAAAACAGAAAATCCACATTTTGAAATATAACCTGTCCACTTCTTAATAAGTAACTGTATTATTTGAGTCTTTATGACACCTCATGCATTTATTAAAATGGTATAAAGTTATGCCAATGCAGTAATATTATTAGTGGCGTGATTATAAGGGCCTGTGTCCATAGGCGCTCACATCTAATTTCCACACAAATCCTATAAAGGATACCATTGACAGCACTCACAACGCTGTAAGCACATGGCATTTTCTCTACTCAAACATTTGTCAGCTGAAAACTTTTGGAACAGAGTGCACTTCTCAATTTCTCCCACAAACCAATCAAATTCAGAAAGGACCGGGACTTATGTTAACAACACTGTAAAGAATTTGTCAGCGTTATACACTGAACCCTAAAGTTCTGTGAGTCCAGCTATAATAAACAAACCCAGTCTCCCTTGCAGATAGTTTGCATCTGTTCTTGTTGAACTGCTATCTTTGAACTTTAGCATTGGAGAAGAGGCAAACCTGACAACCACAACAGGTGGTTTTTCACACACAGTGTATATGGAGCAGCATGGAAGCGCGATGGTTAGCACTGGTGCCTCACAGCAAGAAGGTCCTGGGTTCAAATCAACCATCTGCTTCTGTGTGGAGTTTGCATGTGTCTGCGGGGGTTCTCTCCGGGTACTCCAGCTTCCTCCCACAGTCCAAAGACATGCAGATAGTGAGGTTAGGTTAATGTCAGTGTGAATGTTTGTCTCACTGTTAACCCTGCGACTGGTTAGTGACCTTTCCTGTGTGTTTCCTGCCTCTCACCATGACTGGATATGATCTTTTTTTTCTTAACTTTATATAGGTTTTCTGTGTGTGGGTGCCTAATGTAGTAAGTTTAGGAGTCCCAGTTATGGTATAGCACTTAAATGAGTCAAATTTTCATCGTCTTTCCTGTGTCACATATTGGTTTAATAACCCCTGGATTTATCCGTCAGTCCATTTCTCCATGTTTTTTTGTTCCATTTGTAGAGGTAACTTGTGTCTATGCAGCAGATTTTTACATGGCTTTAAAAAATATGCCAGTTGTCTATGTTGGATCCAGACCAATCAACATAAGGTTTATTATTTTCATATTTCATATTATTCATATTTCATCTATTCATTTACTTTTCTCAAAGCTTCTTGTGCTGTACAACCAGTGTTGGGAAGGTTACTTTTAAAATGTTTTCCACTACAGATTACAGAATACATGCCCCAAAATGTATTTTGTAACGTATTCCGTTACGTTACTCAATGAAAGTAACGTATTCTGAACACTTTGGATTACTTAATACATTATCATGCTTTTTACAACTGCATGAATGTACTATTGCTGTGTGATTTATTACTATTACTGAAGGTTACTCGCCATACCAATACCAACTAGATGTTTCAATCTTAATATAAAATGAGTAACAGTAGGGTGGACATTAGGTAAGGCTGCACTTTTTGCAGCGATCTTGTACAGAAAACTATTCCGCGCGTATATAAAACAGGTCCGCAGCTCCGAACCGTAGTAAAGGGACCTCTGGCTAATACGTCGGGTTCCGTGTCGGACTCTTGGCCAAAAACTAGCTTTACTTTGTTGTCTGGGTCAACTTTGCCAGCGAGACACAGAGAGAGGCGTTGAAAGGCTGCTCCAATGGAAATTATTGTTTCAGAGGAAAACACAAACACAGTGTAGAGTCGAGTCTTAATAGCTTACTTACAACTGGGCTCGTCAGGCACTCTTTTTGGCTGCAGTGGTTGTTATTATATTTACATGCTTCCATCTCCCGTTTCTGGTCGGTGACAACTCGTACTTTTCGACTCTCCTTTTTCTCCCTCCCTCGTGCTCACACACATAACGGGTATGGCAGTCCATTCTCCCTGCAGCACGGACTACACTGCCCATGAGGCTGCATTCTTTAGGGCTATTCCTGTAACACTCTGCCTGTTGCCTTCATATTAAATAATTTTTTGAATAATAATTTTTAAAAATATTTCTTCATGTCATTATGTGGGCCCAAGTAGGGGTGACATGAGCCGCGAGATTGAGACCCAGGCATTAGAGCCTCTTAATGTGCGTTTTGTTTGGGTTTCCACCGACGGGAAGAAATAGAGAGGGGACAGCCTAACATATGAAACAGGAAAAGACCGCCGAGTAATCCATTTATTGCAACAAAGTAACTGTATTCTCAATACCACCTTTTTAAAAAGTAACGGAATACAGTTACTCATATTTTATATTCTAAATACGTAACACTGGTACATATATACTCCCCAACATGTATCTACCTTAGAGTCTAAAAGTTCCCAAAAACAGGGTCCTGCAAACTTTAGTAGTCCTTCAGTTTGGACACACAAAAAAGATTAACGTGTCTTTCAAGAGCTGGAACAAATATGAACACATTGCCGAAAGCACCTACCAGAAATGGTTAATGCTTTAAAAATTTGTTAAAAACCTCGCAGTAACATTCCTGCTATTTGTTACCAGACATGTTTGTTTGTTTTTTTAAATATCAACAATGAAAATGTCAGTTTAATCACAGGATTTTAGTGATCATGTGAATCTGTTTTATCCCATCACTCTGTCATGGATTTCATTTCAATACAAGGCTCCCTGAGCTTTGACCACAGCAGACCTTAACAGTATGTGACATTTCCAACTTCTCCAAAGTCTCCATTAAAGTTCTCTGTGCCTGAGGCATGTGATTGCACTTCAGACTGAACTTCTTAGGAGAATGTGTAACAAAGAAGACTGAAGGTTTCCAGCGTGGGCTCCAGTATGAAGCTGTAGGTCACAAACCACTGGGTGTCCTACTAAAGGTCTTTTCTGTGGGAGTCACTTTAGGTTCAGGTGTGTAATTCTTTTCTACTCCCCTTTCTTTCACCATATTCTCCATAAAGGTCAGTCCATGCTTGAATGTGAATGTAGGTTGAGAAAGTCTGTGGGATATGGGAAATGAAAATAAAATGGCTTTTTCTTATCTTCTACTGTAGTGCTCTGTGAACAAAGCTATCCTCTGGCTCATCCCTCTTTTTCTTGGCAAATGAAGTTCTGCCAGTCTCTTGATGGGTGCCAGCGATGCCATCTTTATTGGGAAGCAAGGCCGCATAAAGGTTGGGTAAACACAATTAGGCTGCGACCTTTTCCTTTGGGGGGGAAGTAACACAAAAGTTGGCAGTAACTTTAAGTGGCAGATGCTGCAGGGGCACTCCAGGTAGATCTGTCTGTTTAGTACAGATCCTCTCTCTGTTTTCCAGAGGGAGATGCGAGGAGAAATAAACAGAGCTCTGCAGTCTGTGAGACGTCGCATCCATTTCTGAAACAGGAGGGAAAACATCTTTTTATGCTGCTGTACATGGTGACTGATGTAAGATTGTTGCTGTATGAGCTTTCCAGTTAGGACCACCACAGCAGCAGTGTCCCCATTCCTGAAGAGAGCAGGCGCATGAAAATTATCAAGTCTAACACATAAAAAGGAGAATGATGGGTTGTGAAGAGGCTTGCAGATGAATGGCTCTGTTTGAGATTTTCTAGTTGGTTGCTTGGAAGGGTATTAGCTGAACAGCTGGGATTATGGGCTGAGCTCGACTTTGTTTCCTGCCTAAACTAATGCCATACTCTATTTAGTCTCACAAAAAGTTTGTGTTTGTTTATGTTTGTGTTTGTGGGGTTCTTTATATCTGAAAAGTATGTTCAATACTAATATAGAATACTTTGAGTTTGGTGTACAACAAGGAGTCAGTGTTTGAGTTTCAGTGATCATCATAGTTTTTTCTGCTTACTGTGTTGTTCTTTTAAATGATTGATCAATTTTATTATTTTATTTTTTATCAGTTTTTTTTTTACACAGTGTAGAGTAGAAAGGAAGATGGGTTGCATGCGAGGAGGAATGGCAAGTAGAAAAGCGCCTGGAGCAACCTCGAATCCGCGATGCAGCACTAAGGACTAAAGCTTCATAGCATGGGTCACCTGTTCAACCAGGTGATGCATCGTGTTGCTCCTTCTGTCATTTTACAAAAATTCAGTAAAATGAAGAAAATCAAATATCGGAAGAATATTGAAGTATCAGTTGTTGTACTGGTATAAACCTGTCGTTTCTACCAATATCGTCGTACCTTCTTTTTATGGGTTTTTTAAAAATGTTTTCTGTCACTGTTATATTTACATTTCCACTGGATTAACTGTACCTGCTTTTAAATTACATTTCACAATGTATGTGATTTATTAGTCTATTGCTGTATAACTTTATTTTGCTTTTGTCTTGCCAACATTTACATTTACTTTCACCTTCGATTAATGAGCCGGCAAACAAAAGACCAAACATTGACCCCAAATTTTAATTACCTCTGATAATGAATCTTCATGAAGGCTGATTAACATTTGAGGTGTGATTGGTGCGAGTGTTCATTAGCTCACTCTGAGAAGGCTGAGCGATAACAAATCGCATCGATGGTAAGTGTCCAAGTGTGATTTATGCAGTGATTTATGCAATTATCTACTCAGTGGGGTTGCCAGAAAGTCCAGTGAATGTTATCCTTTATTCTCTGGACGAGTGTCATTCATCATAATATCGCAGAGTGCACCAAACACAGTCTGGACTTGGTATTTGTAAACTGAGATCAAATGTGTTGAGAAGTTGGATAAATTTAGTAGATCACATAAACTCTATGTGACTATATATATATGTTGACATATATTTGGTCTGTGAAGAAGCTCTCTGGAGTTGCTTGACTTAACCAGAATGGAAACCTTTCTGTTTATACTAATAATTATATTAATAATAAAAACTGTATTTGTATAGCAGAGAGAGAGGAGGTGTTTCTCACCTCGTTCACAAAGTTTCAAAGACAACATGTGCAGTAAGAGCCTTGTACTAGCATCAAAAATGTGAATAAGCATTTACATTTCTTTTTTATGTAAATGCTTATTGAAGTTATATTTTCCATCACCATATTTCCTGTTTTTATTAATAGAATAGGATCATTCCATATTGTTGATTGCATATTGCATATTTTTGATATTACCAGGTATTCAAACCTTATTGTTTCCTCACACTCATACTTCACTCTCTCTTCACTAGCAGGTCTGCATCAAAGAAGACAGATCGGGGACTGCTGTAGCCCGAGGTCATTCACTCTCTCCCCACTTTCCTGTCTATCCCTCTGCACTGTTCGGTCTCATAAAGGCCAAAAAAGCCTCCAAAAAGCAGGAGACCTGATTAACACTCATTCAGCTCATGAGACTTGATGAGATATGATTCCTTTATCTAAAAACTACTCTCAGCTTGTACATTATACATTTATTATAAATTGATTTGTCATATTTGGTCATTTTATTGTACTGGTGTCACAGTTTGAATTTACTGTGATGTGCCATGCTTTAATGCACTCCATACTAACACATATGATGCCACAGAGCAGGAAAAATGAAATTATTTTGTAAAAGAATGACTTGGTCCGACATTATTTTTAGTATTTTTTGGATTTTAGTGTTTTCTTATTAGTTATTTTTGTTAATTAATTAACTTGTTTTTTTAAAATATTTGGTTGGTTTTCTGCTTACATTTTTTAGGTTTATAAAGATATAAAGATAGAATTTTGTAATTATTTCATTGTCATCATTGTTGTTATTGCTACTATTTTAATGAAGACAGAGCTGGTGTCCCATTAACTTTGACTTCCTAGATCTCCTTGCTCTTCTGCCTGTCGTAGCTTTATGCTCCACTGATTTGGCTCAGCTGTTGTTGCACAGCTTATCAACTTCAGGGTCATACTGGGGTAGTTCCCATCCATGCATGACCTGGATACCGCGGTGAGTGTGTAATACAGATAACAGAGAAAAGGCCTAACCACCTGATGAGTTCAAGGCCAGGGTATTTGACAACAGCAGCAAAGGTGATAACCATTGAGTACAGTAGTCTAACCTGTTTGAAATGAATGCATGGACCATTTTCCAAGTTTGAGATAAGAATTTTCAAACTTTCAATATATTTTGAAGTGATAGAAAGCAGTTCTGAGGACTAAAAATTGAGGTCACAGTCCAAAATAATGCCAAGGTTTCTGACTTGGTTGCTGGGTTTCAGATACGGGTGGAGGGGGGATAAATATGAACCCATTTTCAGTCTCTGACTTTTTGAAACAACAACAAATATTTCTGGTTTCTGCAGAGCTACAGAGGGACCATCAAAACAGAGTAGAGAGCTCACACTCCTACATGAAATTGTACACTGAGAAAAAAATCTATGCATATATAGATTGATACAGATGAATATCCTCTGCATAAGAATGGCAAGATATATTATGATTTTTTTTATGATAGTACAAAGTGCGAGTGTGTAAAGTTTAAAGAGTAGTAGACCAAGAACTGACCCTTGCGGAACCCCTCATTGAATTCTTATTTTTGCAGATCTAAAACTAATAATTGAATTGAATTGAAACATAAAATGTTCTAGTCCTTAGATATGATAAAAAGCAGTTATGAAGGCTTTGGATGAAAATATCATAATCAAGAGTGTCGAAGGCAGTGGTGAGATCAAGCATAACTAAGACTGAACGACTGTAAATCGGTGTTCTTAAATAATCTTTCTCACTGCAGAATGATGGACTTCAGTTTACTTGTAAAATAATTACTGATATCTTTCCTCGTTAGCATTGTGTTGGCACACACCTGAATCCTCCAAACCTTTTATAAAGCTTTTATAGAGGTGATCACACTTGGTGATGATCAGTTAATTAAAGTGAATTTGATTAGCAGCATCTGGCAGCTACTCATGTCTTAATTCCCATGGAGTCAGTAAGGATATATGCTTAATGACATGGTGTAATATGTTTTCTGTTGCTCATCTGATGTTGCACTTACCAAAATTTAAGACCAGAATAATTTTGTTATATCCTGATACATGAAACCTGGGAATGGAAAGCAGATGTATTTTGCTTTTACCACGACTTTCTTAATCCATTAATTCTTTTCTGTAGCTGTATAAACTAAAAGTGTTACCAAATTTTTATTCCTAAGGTGTGCACAACGGACACAACATCAATATAGGAACAATATACGCTGCGTTTGTTGAAAGTAAATATCAGTGAGTTTAGACGAATTCAGAGGAACTCGTTGTCCTCGCAACTGGCTCGGGACTCACTGCTCTTTGTGATTTCATTATGAGTCAGGTTTGTATTGTAGTCTGCCCCGGCTCTGAAGCTTTTCTTTTTTTCTGAACATTTTAAAAAAGTAGCACATCACAAGCTTCAAAGTCAACAAAGACGTGATACTCACATTTAGTTTGGGTTTTTTTTTGGCTCACATCAAGTTTTATTTCTGTTCGTCTTAATTGTGTCATATGCAGAATAAAGAGTAAATTAAATTACTTACTGCTCCTAAGTAAAGCATCACTTGCCAGCAAGATCTTCTTGATCTGACCTTCAGACACCTCTGCTTTAAAAGTGGGTGTGTCTGTAAACACTCAAACAGAACCATAAATCGATCACTCTTTGAACATAACTCTACCACATTCAATTTAATCAATGCATCAGCGTTACACAATGCTCTGATTAAAGTAAATGTATAAGAGTGACATCTGTAAGATGTACAGGGACGTGCTGGAACATGGAGAGTGATTTATTCATTTGAACTTTTTGTCCTTTCTTACAGGGAACATCACTTATTGTAAGTCGCCCGAGGCAAAAATTTACTCAGATTTATTTTTACTTTTTTTTTTTACTCCACAGCTAAGGGCGATTGAGACTGTATTTGTAATGTTTTATTGAGGTTTGCAGTCTAGTGGAACTACTAGTGGAAGGGTTGTGTCACGCACTACCCTGCCAGGCACGTACGGCAAGCTTATTTATGTGAAGGGAAAATGGTCTCTTTCTTTTTAAAAATCTCCTCCTCATCTCCTTCTCCCTCAGTTCGACATGCAGAGAATCACCCTGGAGGAGCTGAAACACATCCTGTTCTACGCCTTCCGTGACCACCTCACCATGAAGGACATTGAGAACATCATCATCAATGAGGAAGAAAGCCTAAAGGAAAACTCTGGCAACTGTCAGACAGAGTTTGAGGGAGGTGAGCTGAATTCCCTGAGCTGGCTTTGCACATAGGCACGAAGATATATGCCGGCGTGTGTGTGTGTGTGTGTGTGTGTGTGTGTTGGGCTAGTCGTGTGTAGGTAGAGAGAGAGAGAAGGTAATCCATTCTGTCAGGAAGAATTTGAGCTGTCTCATCAAGATCTAAAGCCAACACAGTCACAGCACACCTGCTGACTTATTAATTTGGGGGCTTTCGTGGGAACTGGTGTCAGCTGGTCACCTGTTTAGAAGCGGCACAGATGAAATATACATGAATTCACTCTGCAGAACTAGCCATCCAAGATTCATGGATATCAGAGCAGCAGAGCGTATTATAAGACTTTCACTCTTATCATAAAAACAGGAAATGCAATTGTTTCTTTCAAAACCATTTAAAATGTTTTTTAAATGCCAGGTTTGGAGTCAGATTTGATGAATCATCCCTTTCAGTCATCTCTGCTTTGGGTGCTGAGAGAAATACATTTTAAACAGACCACAAAGTGACTCAATTTGCATAAAACATTTGCAGTTTGAAATGAAATGAAACTTGGCAGTGTTTTGTCACAGCACTCGGCATTCAGGCCAGGCAGTTCTGAGCATGTATGTGGGGGGGGGTCGTGTTAATAATCATCTGTTTGGCTGTAACGGAACAGATGCTCTGCAAGCGAGAGATATGTTCAAGCAAACTTTGTTACTAGAATGTATTTATCTTCTGCTCCCCACTTAAAAAAGCTTCAGCGTCTTCAAAACTGCACATAAAAAGTGATATTTTGGAATTTTTTTCCCAGTTTCTCACCTAGAATCATGTGACTATTCAGCCTTGTTACATGTTAGCATGTGCAAATGAATTGATTCCATGTATGTTTTGAAAGCAGATTAAAAAATGGCATCTATTGTGTTTCAACACCAGTAACATGACTTTTAGAAGCACAGAACTCTGAGTCATAACACCAGCAGCTCCTACATGTCCTAAAGCAGCGTCCCAGCCTGCTTCGTTATGCAGTGAGTCTGTGCTTATCAGAAGTCTCTTTGGTTAATACTGTGTGAATGAAATTCCAATGTGTTGAGATTTGTCTTTCTAGCCATGGCCGTTTATATTTCTTTATATTTCTATGACTCTCAGAAGCAAAAGAGACTTTAATGTGTCTCACAAACACACATGCCTGTGAATAAAAAAGGGATTTACTAGGCCAACACTGGTGTCACTGAGAACGGACAAAGATTGCACAAGCACTTTATCAGGGTCTTAAAACTGGTGTAGAGTGATGACAACATGATGACCCTACTAGGTTTATGATTAAGGCTGCCCACTGCAGAATCTATTGAGCCCAAGGTCTTCAAGTACCACCTGCCACGCAGGGACACCAAAAAAGTGCTCAGTCATGGAGAAATCGATACATCAAGTCATGGTGTGATTCATACTGAATACGATTCATCATGCTACACTTGTGCTTATTACTTCAGCTTTCTGATATATGAGGTAGCACAAGAGGCACTTGATTTCCCTCTGGCTTTACCTCGTTCTGGATCAATATGGTGGGAGGCTGAAAAACAACTGGAAAAAAATGTAACCACTGATCCATAGAAGTTCACCAGACGCTGATTCATTGCTGAACAAATTGCACCAATAGCATAAAGCGCGGAGAAACATGCTGGAGCTGCAGCAGCCATCCACAGAGTGCCACTTGCAAGTGTGGAAATCAACTGTGATCCATGAATGTCACAGCTGCCTCACAGGTGTGGAGATTTAAAAGCATATAGATTGAATCTCTATATTGCTTACGCTGGTTAGTTTGTGGACTTGCATTATATAAGGTGTGATTGCTGACTTTTTCAAAATATCAGTGTTGTTGTTGCTACTTTCAGCATAAAAGAAAAATCCCCCTGGAACACATTTAACAGGTTCAACTAAAAAGCAACTAAATTACGCAGCAATTCCCAGTTTAGGCCTCAAAACTCTCTTTTAACCCACTTTCATTTTTTGATGCATTTATCACAATTTTGCACCACAGATTCTCAAATCTGACCTGCTCATATTTATTTTGTGACAAATATGTTTATATATTTATCGTGACAAATCATACTTTTTGCATCGCCGTTCTTTTGTAGCCGTGAGATTGGGAATCTATTACCTTTTCAATATTTCTTAAACCTTCTTAATTAAAAATGCATGGTGTTTGCAAGCAGCCAAGCACACATTTACTTTTCTGCAGGAGTCAATGTATTTTGACTCTTCTCAGTACTGAACAAGAAGAAATGTTGCTAGTAGCTGAACAAATACAAACAAATACAGAATCACTGCATCATAGCCTGCAAATGCTCTTTGATTGTCTTTTAATAGCAGTTTGGAAATCAGCATCACAACAGTAACAAGTGGAAGTGTCATAAATTAAACCGACACAGTATGGTTGTCAGCTAAAGTTACCCCGCTGGATAAGGACAGAAGGATGAATGCATTAGTCAGCAGCCACTAAGCCAGTGAGCACTTTATTACCTTGAGACCACAGTGGCCCGGAGAAAGTCCTCTGTGGATATTTGGCAGTTGTATCATTAGGCTGGGCGGCTGCAGAGGTGTTTTATGAGGCTGACATTGGATTCATTCGACTGGACTGAGAGCGAATGTCTAGACCACAACTCTCCTCCCATCTTCAGTCCAGCAGCTGAACACATGTTCTTTCCATTTGCACCCTGCTAGCTCATCCTCAGAGATGTATGTGAAAGATTGGGCAGATTTTTTTTAAGCAAGACTTTAAAAATATACCTCTCTTATTAAACTGTTTCATAAGGTTACTTTTTTCCCCCGAACAAAACGGATTTAACAAAAATTGTGACATGTGTCAAGCCCCTGAACTCTATTAACTCCATAAGATTTAATTGACTTGTTTGGAGCTGGT
Organism: Oreochromis niloticus; assembly: GCF_001858045.2. Classification (NCBI taxonomy): domain Eukaryota; kingdom Metazoa; phylum Chordata; class Actinopteri; order Cichliformes; family Cichlidae; genus Oreochromis; species Oreochromis niloticus. Next base: position 34,007,941 of record NC_031979.2, read on the forward strand.
TGGGGATAAACTGCCTTCAGACTTTGTGGTAACATTCAACAATCACAGACTCCTCTGATCAGCTGGCAGAAGAACTTAAAAGAAAGCAAATTTATGACTACAAAGCCGGGGAAGGCTATGAAAAAGATTTAAAAGCGCTTCCAGCTTGCAATTTCCACTGTCCAAAATGTCTTTAAGAAATAGTAGCTTAGAGAGATGTTGGAAGTCGTGAAAAAATGGGGAACAGGAAGATTTAGCTGTCTGAAGACTCATGGTGCACTTCTCCACTGAAACTGCAAAACAATTAAAGATCATTTCACCTCCCAGCAGCGCTGTTTTGTAACAGATGAAGACTTTCATGTTGTGTCAGCAGTAGATTAAGATTTAGGGAAACAGGTTTATGGAGGGTAATACTGAGTGGAGAGTGATTTCTCTACCAGCTCCTTAATTTCCATCTATGTGACACAAATGTCTAACAGATGACACTGTGAATGTGAGTAACTGTCGGTGTCAGCGTGCTGTTCCTCAAAAGAAGCAGCCAAAAGATTTGTTCTTAGAAAACTACCCTAAATTGTTTGTGTACAAGCAGCAAACCACATTTAAACTCTTCACTCACCCAGTGTTGAGTTATGTAACCTTGGCATTTCGGTTCGTTCTAAAATGTGGCTAAAATGACAAGTTTTATATAAATTTGAAAGCCTGGAAAATAATTATTCAGCTCAAAATTGCCAAGTAATGAAATCACCTCAGCCAAAACTGACGCAGCCTTTTCTGTCCCACATTCTACATTTTCTTTGGAGCAGCACTCAAGAAGCATTTTTGATGACTTCTTTGTGTGAAAGTTAAAAATAGTGCCGTGTGTCTGCAGGTCTTTGGCTCAGCCCCCTAATTACCGTGGCCCGGTAAAATCATTTCACTCACTGCAGGGAGGACGAGCTGCTAAATAACTGGTCAGGGAAAGAAGTTGATCAAGCCAGAAGTAGAGAACCTGGCCTGCTGTTGTGTGAATGTGTGTCAGTTTGAAATCCCATTTCATGAACTTCAGTTCAGCGTCCTTTAGTCTAAAGTCAGGCTTTACGGAGATGAGATTTTAAAATCCCGAAATTTGAGGTTTTTCGATGAGATACAGAAATCTCCCCCAAACACATTATACCCGTCACTGCTCATTATTATGCAATAATACTTTTCCTTCCTGTTTATTTGAATGCGTAGGCAAAATATTAAACCCCCCTCTCAGTATGATGCGGTTAAAAAACAGCACAAACTGCAGCTTTCAAATGGCTCAAGAGTCGAATCGCTACCTTTCAGACAGTTTCAATTAAAATGAAAGAAAGAAAAGAAAATTATAACCTTAGAGAAGGTAATTAGGTTTTTTTTGCATGTATTAGACTATATTAGCCAAGAATCTGCTGGGTGTTCCTGAAACAAAGCAAAAGACTAAAGGTGACTGGGGTTTTTCAGTCTGAGCCCCTCAGCTCTGAAACTCCCCTCTGATAAGCTGCACAATAGGTGAAATCATTAAAAAATACTTTTTAAAAATACAAAAATATCTGTTCTTCTCCTCCAATTCATGTTCTGTACTTTTCTTTGGGTTTTACTGACCCGTTTCTGCTGGTTTTATCTGAATATCTCATGTAAAGCAGTTATTTAAAGGTGCTTCAGAAAAAGAGTTGATATATAACGAGGTACAGCGAGCTTGTTTGATAGAGTTAAAAGGAAATCTTAGAATACATTCTATTTATTTAAATATTCCAATCTTTAGCTTAAAGATTCCCCTATCACTTTAAAGCCACTAGACTAATTGGGCTCTGTTTTGTGAAATTTGGCTGTTGCTGTGATGCCCTGACCGCTGAGTTGTGGCTTAGTGGGCCTCTCTGTTGCTTCTTTCAGCTGGGATCCAGAGCAATAATTCTGTTTGTCATGGCCTATGGGAGATCACACCTCAGGGTTATTTCTTTTGTTCTCAGCTATAGTAAAACATTTCTCAATAAATGATATTTATGTGCTGAACCCAATTCGAAGTAGGTTTGTTAATAAGTTATAAGTTAACGGAGGAAGCTGGGAAGGAAATGTGGAAGGTGGGGAGACAGGAAGGAAAGGTGGGAATGAAAGAATGAAAGAATGAAGGGGAGGGAGAGGGGACGAAAACAAGGAGGCTCACAAAGAGACTCGGAAGTAATGGACAAAGACATAAGAAAGGGTTCAAGAAAGAAGGGAAGGAGATCAGAAGGAAGGAAGGAAGGGATGGAGAGAGAGATGAAGAAGCTACTATTGGCTGCTCTCTTATTCAGGAGTCACCGCATATTTGATTTGGCAGATTTTTCCAAATTAAATATTGATGCAACCCACAAAGGATTTGTGTGTCCTTCTGGGATCGAGCCGGGAAATCTTTTGTTTGTTAGGCGATGAAGATGGTACGGATATGAGGAAATGATAAATGGATGAAGATGGTTAGAAAACAAGGAAGTGAGAAAGGGAGGGTCAAACTAGGAGTGGAAGGAATGAGGTAGGAAATGAGGGAGAAAGGAACGGAGGCAAGGCGACCAGTGAGGAAGATAAGGAGGAAAAAAGAAGGAAAAGCCAATATCCTGAATACTTCTTTTGCATGGGTGTACTCATATTCAGATCTTTTTCCTTCAAGCCCCAGAATTCAACATCCGCCCTCTAATAATCTGGACTCTTTCCATGTGGGACCATCCGTTGCTCTTGGTCCAAGCTGAATTCTTATCCTCGACACCAAACCACAAAAAAGACAACAGAGCAAGACTTACATTTTTAAGCATCTTAGGGCACTTTGTAATACTATTCAGCTTTGAATGGCATTAATCTTTCCTGGGAGAGAAGTGTAGACCAATGAGCTGACAAAGTAACACTTCACAGCAAAATAAACCATTGAAAGTCTGATTTGTGTCAGTGAGCCCTCTGTTTTTCTTCATTATCGCTGTCTGGGCACAATAAATGATTTAGCCAGAGTCTTATTAGAAGCAAAAGTGGTACCATCATTTAAATCTGCTTATTTTTTATTTATGTCCTTCATTTGTGTTTGTCCGCTTCTCACATCTCTTTCAGTTCACCCCTCAAAGAAGAATCGTCAGACGTGCGTGAGGAAGAGCCTCATCTGCGCCTTTGCCATGGCATTCATCATCAGCGTCATGCTCATCGCAGCCAATCAGATGCTGAGGAATGGCATGGAGTAGCTGTGCCCACTGTGAGCTGGAAACAAGCCAGCCTGCATGTGCATGCCAGTGGGTGAGGTCGTGTCCCTGTTGATTGGAAAAGAACTGCAAGGAGTAACGCTCGAAATAATCAACGAAATCTGTTTTTAAAATTGTTTTTAGTATTTTTGAACGAGGGCCACGTCTCCACCCGACGTCCAATAAAACCATGAAGCCAGCATGAGGAGTCGCGCAGGACTCCTCCCCCTTTACTCTGACAGGGACACTCAAGGGCTGACATTACACATAACATACTGTTGTCTCTGTTTCCCTGGTGTAATAAAAAATAAATAAAAAATCCGACAACGATGCAGGAGTTAAGAGCTGTTCGCTTTCCCAGCAGCCGAAAGTGATGCACTTCTGCTGATCTGTCACCCACCAGAAGACTCACGAGCTATCAGGGCTGCAGTCTGGCTCCCAGGAGAGAAAGGAAGGAAGGAAATATTTGCCCTCTTATTAGAGCTCCTGAGAAAAGATGATGGCAAAGCTTGCCACCACTGAAGCAGGAGGATCTGTACAGGCCACAGCTTCTCGCACGTTATAATACTCCAGCCCTCCATCTAACTACTCTGTCTGGGGGCCAGTATAAGGTGCTGGCATCACTTCATCAGCCCTAGAAGCCAATCAGTCAAGCATCTGAAATGTTATATGGTAACTCCAGGCTTGTCTTTTGAATGAACACAGAAGATTGAGAAATATGTAATTTTTTCCTCTTCCTGGACACTGTTGGGTGAACAGTGTGCAGAGTGCAAAGAAAAAGTCCTATTTACAGAGAAAAAATCCACCCTCCAATGCTCTAGATACTGTGTGTGTGCGTGTGTGTGTGTGTGCGTGTGTGTGTGTGTGTGTGTGTGTGTGTGTGTGTGTGTGTGTGTGTGTGTGTGTGGTATACAGGTGTGAATCCATTGCATTCAACTGTGTCATAATGTGTAGGTGGAAATAGCGAGGATAATGGTAGAATCAGAGTGGCGAGATGTTTTTCCAGCTGAGAAAACTTGAATCTTGCCTTTTAATCTAAATGTAAAATGTTTTGTGGCATTGAAGCATTCAGGCTTCATGTCAGAGTTCCAGCAGGATGTCTTTTGCTACTCTTTGATGACAAGGGACAGCTACCTAACCCTAACATATCACTGTTTTAAATACTTATTTAACAAACATTTTTATCTCTGATCTGGAAATACATCTGTGACATCATCATGTGGCATCATCGTCATAACTCGTATAGGAAGAATACAACCAACCAAAGACAAGTCACCACCAAGAGAGTGATAAGGTGTTTCAGGGTGGATTGTTTTCATTTGAGTTTTGGGTGGGTTTTTGTTTTTTTCTTGTCCTTTAAATCATCCCACATCAATTTAAAGATTTCTTAATGCTGTGGAAAGTTGCTGGGCAGTTCTAAAACCCAAATTTAAAAGTTTAGTATCATCATAAATGTGGTATATATTATTAAAATCAAAGGGTTTGCAAAATTAACAAGGTACACTTAGATTGTTTTAGCTGTATTCACTTAAATCTGGGTGGCTCCACAGTGTAGCGGTTTATGCATTATTTGCCTACTAACCAAAAGCTTTCAGGTTTGATCCCAGGAGGAGGTTTGAGTCCCTTTAGGGCTGCGTCAGGAGGAGCATCCATTATGGAAAAACTGACAATTCGAACATGTGGAGCTACCTGCTGCAGTGACACCTTGTGATTAAGGGAGCAGCTGAAAGTAGCTTGCACTATTTTAATCTTAATCCAGTCGTGCATGACTGGATTATCTGCAGAACCAAAATTGTACAGAGTCCGCTGATTTCTGTAGATTTATCAACTATTAAAAAAAACTTATTGATTTTAATTACTTTTCACAGCAAGAGTAACTAAAAGAGTCCACTCGTACACTTGTTTTAGACAACTAGATCTTTATTTCTGTTCTTTAAAGATACATCATGCTCTCTGTATCTATTTGATCCTGGGAAATTTCCCTGGACGTGACAGTTTTAGATCACACCTTTTTGACCTCTTGAGGAAAAAAATCTGCAAATTAATTGATACTAATAACAGTTTTAAGTTGCAGCCCTTTGGTTGCAGAATAGACAGAATGAGAAAAACATACTCATGTGCACATTAAATACAGCTTCAAGGCTAGAACCCAACTCATGTGGAAGAAAAACATGTCACTGACTCACTGACTTTAGTACTCACCATAATGAAGGATATATTTTATGACTACAGAGATGGAAGTCAAATCGTGCCACTCTTAAATAGTTCCGAGGCAAAACAAACTCTAACTAATGGGATGTACAAATATTCTCACAGCACTGAATAATTTGACGGTTCCTCTCCCACCGAGGACAGCTCTGAACTCCTGCACTGACTTTCATCTCAACAAATAACCCCCCCATCAGGGGTCAGAAACACCCCTATTATCAAGTGCATGCGATCAAGTCAGTGTCTTCTGTAAATACTGTAACCCATGTCTGAAATGTCTCCAGTGTCGGTTGAAGTGTACAGTATCTGTGTGTGCGTGCATGACCGTCGGTGCTCTCTGCTCACTCGGGTTCAGAGGTGCAGGGAGGAGGCTCAGCAGGCGTAGAGGCGGCTGCTTCATCACAAACATGCCAGGTGCAGGCGGTAAAGGCCCTTTCTGTTTCCTCTCAACCCTCCTGCCAAAGCCATAGAACTCTGCAGAGGTGAACCAGACAACACAATGTAGACATTTTTCCCTGTTCCTACATGGAAACACAAGATCAAACGGGCATTTTTTTGGCATAAATATGTATATCATATCGGACTCAGTTTGTTCCTGTTATTGTTTTTGCACTGTACCTGTCATCCATTCCAGTGAAACGATGCAGAAGGTTGTAGGTTTGTGCAATAGTGCCATCTAGAGGTGAAGTAACATCACACTGGCCGTGCTCTTGTCCCGTCACGGTGTTTGCGTGTTTCTCCCTCTCTGCACACTCATGGGAATGTGCTGTCAGGCAGGACTCAGCGTTATATTCACAATATGTGGAAAATATATTGATATTGAATGTTCAAATATGAGGATTTTTATGTATAATGTATAGGTTGACTTTGCTCTACCTACACTTCAGGCAGAGCAGCACTTGCAATGCGAACACATATTTAAACGGTGTATTTATAGGAATAGATTTCTTGCCTATGGCAGACAAAGTGATTTTAAACCTGTAAAAGGTTTCATTCACAGATGATTTATTAATATCACACCCTGGAGACTTCATAAAGAGCACTACTGCAAAAGCAGCCTAAACGACCTTGTACAGTAGGTCACACTGGTTTAGTTTTTCATCAAAATGCGTTTTTTTCTTTTTATTATTTTTTAAAATGTTGCAGTACTGGTGGACATTTCCTACAAATAAGAACTAGACTCTACTGTTATGTAGTGGTTAATTGGAAAACTATTTTATCATGAATTTCTTATTTAAAAAGAACTTAAATTTTATTTGATACGTTTTGTTTGGATGGGTACTGTTATTGCAGTGATGCTGTAATTAAACTGTCTTCACCCCAGTAGAATGATTGCATGACTCCATCACTGAAGTGGAGGTTTTGTTTTGGAGGGGAATCGCACAGTGTCTCTTCAGTAGCATGGTGGTTGGATCCCACATTTGTTTCTTATGTAACATTGTAAATAGCTACTAAGACAGCATATCTATTGGACAAGCACATATTATACATACTTTGCACGTGCAGTATTTAAACATGTAGACTAGAGAATGACTTTCAGTTGTACTATTTATTAGAGGAATACTAATTATCACTGTAAATATGAAAATCTGTACAAAACATCAAAGCATTAAGAATACTTGCAATAAAAAAGACATTTTCTAAATGGTGCTGTTTGTCTTATTATGCAGTAGACTTCAGATCACAGTAGTTATTAGTTCACGATCAGGCCAAAGTGTTTCAGGGATTGTACATTTCAGGATATATTTTACTTGGAAGCTATCTGATCCTATGCCATAACATTTAAAACATTAACATAATGCTCACTTAAATAAAAAATAAAAAAATCTCTCACTTTGTGATTTTTAAAAAAGCAAATAAAATGCATTTATCAAACACTTTTAATTAATGTTTGTTATGGAGTACTGACAGAAATCTTAAGCCATTCCTCATTGCAATGATTTATTTGAACATGCGCAAATATAAATGGAAATATACATAAAATAGAGTTGATAACAATATAACAAGCTTGAAAGTCAATATTTGGCATTATAACTGTTATTCTTCAATTCTAGTTTTCTTGTCATTTCTACAGGATCAGTTTTCCAGGCTTCTTGAAGGATATTCAGAGCTCGTCTTTGGGTGTTGTCCGCCTTTTGTTCCATTACTGCTTCAGTAATATTGAGGTCCGGGCTCTGGGGAGGCCGAGCCATGACTGAGGTGTTCTATTGTATGCTTTTCTATCCAGGTATGCTTTTACTGTTTTGACAGTGTTTTGGGGATCATTGCCATCCTGAAAAAATGATGCATTTGCCAATCATATGCTTTCCAAATGGCATTACATTGTGGATTAAAATCCATTGCTACTTTTCTTTATTCAAAGTTTCCATCAATCAAGAGTTTCCCATCCTCAAGAATAGCTTCTTCTTCTTCTAACAATTTCTGACAAGGGTTCAGCAAACAGTAGATGAATCAGCTGAAGGGCTAGATGCATCTTTCAGGTCCTGTGTTGGGTCTTAACTCGATTTTTCCCCCGTACTTCTTAAGGACATGACTTTCAGATATTGTTAATATGCTGTAGATAGTTTATTTTAGGCTTGCCACTTCTTTCTTTGTCCTCCAATTGTTCAGTTTCCTGAAATTCAGTGACACAATGTATCGACTGATATTTTCAAAAATGCTTTTTTTTAATGCCTGTTACATATCTTTGGTACATTCTACGTATTTCTTTGGTTCCCTGTTTTCGCCTCAGTCTTTTATAAATGCTAATGTAACAAAAAACAACAGAAAACTCATCTCTTTAGGCATCATGGATCAATCAGGGTGTTGGTCGAATCTAACATGGAAGAGAAGAAGTGTGAGCAAAGATTAAGTATTAGAGAGTGCGTGTGGTTGAAAGGCAAGGCCTGAAGAGGAAATGAGGGTTAGGTGAAGACGGATGAATGGTGGAAACATTGGGGTAAAACATGGATTATACTTATTATTAATGGAGCAGTAACACTGAGAAAACAAATCAAAAGCATTGTTTAATTATGAACATTTAAAGTACTACTGAATGGGAAAAATCACATCTCTCTGGATTTCTTTGCTTGTTGATTTCCAAACTAATATAAGTATTTTTCTGTACCTTTGCACTGATTTGCTTCTCATGCCAACAACTGACTTAATTACATTTTCCCCTTTAACTGAATTTATCCTGTCAATGCTTTTTTGCATGTGTCATTTGCTGCCAGAAATCAGATAGTCTTTTTTCATATATTATGTACAAAAAAGCTGGAATTAGCTTTGACTTATACTGCAGGTCACCCTGCTTAAAAGCAGTGCAAATTCCTCTTCACGTGAAGCCTTTGCTTTTATTATATACTTCATATAACATATCATATTTATTTCTCACCACCATGACACCACAAGAGGGAAGCATTAGGCACTGAGATGGTGAAACTGCACCTGATAAAAATGCACTTCATACATATGATGCAGCGAGCTCATTGATCTGTTGAAATTCACAAACACTTCTCCAGAGTAGATATATTCATTTCATTTTGTAGAACAAAAATATAATTTCCTGCCTTGTTTAGCATCACTATAATAGAAGGACACCGGCGCTAACAGGACCCTCAAATCTACTCGGCAACAGCGATGAAGCAATGATGGAGGTAGAAACATAAAACCAACCATAGAACCCTATTTTGGTGCAAAGTCAGCAAATTTTATAATTTTTACATTTTTAAATTTTATATTTTATATTCCCCTTACCATAAGAGCTGTGTAACACCCAAATTTATCATCCGTGATCGCTGAAATTAAAGTTAATATAGACAAAGCTTAAAAATAATTGGACAAATAAGTGCCTGGAGATGTTACCAAAATGGCTCCAGAGTGTGAGAACGACATGTTTAGTACAAAAGAAAGAAGAAACAGATTTTGGTTCTCACTGTGAAGTGAGGATATAGTATAAAAATAATGGTATCAATAGTTTTTACTCAACAATGAACACACAAGGTGAAGTAAACGTAAATCAAGGTCTGATAAAACCCTTTAATGAAACACATTCAGTACACCCTCTGTTCATTTTCTTTTCTTTTCATGTTCTGAAGGTATTACTCTGGCTCTGTTTGGGGTCATTGTCATGCTACAGAATGAACTTGAGCGATCTGATTATTTTGCATGATAAAAGATCTAATTGTAGTTCTAGTCTGTAGTTTTGACACGCTCTCTGCAAAAAAAACAAAAACCCAAAACAACAAAAACTAAAACAGCGGGATGCTTCACCATGCTTCGCTGCCAACATCTGTGCCTAAAGAGTTGTGCACAGTATTGTGTATTGTATCATCTGTGACCCTTGCTGCAGTGGGTTTTTATGAAATTGTCACATTTTCATATAGTGTTGCTGTTCTGTCAAGTAATTACATCTGTATCTCTGCTACTCTTTACAACTCTTCATCCCGAGGCACAGCAGAGAGCAGGCTGGGGTGACAGCTGCAGTGACACTACCCTCCAATCACAGAAAAACATACAGCGCCACATGGTGCATATTAGAGCAAAATCATATTTGACAACTGTGATTTCTCTGTCCTGACATTAAACCATAACATCTTTCATTAAGTGCTCACAGGGAGCTGCAGGACACTGCTGGTCAGAACAATGCAAACAATGATACAGTAATGTAAATGAATTACATTCATTTTCTAGATTTTTTGTCATCCTTTAAAAATTATTTTACATGCTAAAATCTACAAATTATACAAATTTCCATCCCCATAAATGCAACCTTATCTGAGTAACGCAGCAAGTTTATTTGATCAGTTTGCCCTTGTTATTATTTACTGCTGGCTTACATTTAGCAGGACTTTAACCAACATATGGTAATCCTATTTCACGCCAGAGTGCGATGAGCAGTCTCTTCGTTAAGAGTCTGATCAGCATTCAGTGTTATGTTAGCATGCAGGCTCTGTCCTTCAGAGCCGCCTCACTCTCTTCCCCTCTCTGCTAGAAACAGGCCCTTGTGCTCCCAGCAGTCTCCTCCTGTTTCATTTACATCTTAAGCATTTAAGCTGATGCTTCATCCAGAGCAGTTTAGCGACAGTAAGCAGTAGGAGGTCAGTGCCTGATTCAAGGACACTATTTACAGGACATATGGTTGCTTCAGGATTGAATCCATAACTTATCATTTATAGGACAGTCCCTTTAATGTTCGGCCACCTGGCTGCTTCATTTGTGGCTGGGTAATATTGTGTAGCAGCGCTTTTATAAAAGATGTGATGAAAGTACTCTTAAGTCGAGTTGGTGTAAGTTACAGCAGATGCCATGCAGCTGGAAGCTGAGGGTGAAATCTCTTTTGAAGTACTCTATTTTGGGGGATGATTTTGAGGACTAATCTCACAGCATGGGAAAAATATTTTGACCACAACCATGAAAATGGATGGAGCAGTTAAAAGGAGCCCGGCATGGTAGCTCATCTTTGCTGTCTGTACCTTATTTATAGTCCAGAAAAGCAGAATAAAGCATGAGTTTAGCAGCAAAAAAATAAAAACAAGCTTGAAAATAAAATTAAACAGAAAGAAATAAGCATACTAATTAAAGTATGACAAATTTAAAGACTGCAGATGTATCCTAAAACACAGTAACAAAGCACAACCCAGGAAACCAGTTGTTTATTGGAAGACAATCTTGGGAGCAAAAATCCAGCTGATCACACTTATGCAATTTAATATATGACATCATATACATCTCAGTACGTTAATAATTTCAGCCTTTACGGCCTCCCGCATTTCCACTATTGGTACTTTTGTGCATTCTTGATTCAATCCTCCTCTCTCGTTCACGTTCCAACCCTTTGTCCAAAAAAGTGCTTCCTAGGTTTGACTAGGTTTTAAGTAGTTATGGCACACAGCAGTTAACCAAATAAATCAACTTAGCACAAATAAACTTTGTACCCAACTGCTTACAGTAGTTCATGCTACGAGATGTATTGCATCTGATGCTACAGAATGCTTGGTGGAAAAATGGCAATAAAAGTCAAAATCCATAAAACATAGAAGTGAGATTTAGCCCAGAGTCCTTGTTGGGGTGAATTGAAAAAAACAAAAAAGGCTCCAATACACCAAGTAATATTTTTAGCATCTTTTTCTTAAAATTATAAATATTTACAAGGTTTTGAATTTTCTGAAAAACATAAGAATCACTTTTCGGGCATTTTTGCTAAACTGTGTAAAATTTTCTCCTGTCACGAGTAGCCATTCCTTAATTTCTAAGTACCATAGACTAAAACCTTCATGATGTTGAAAACTACAAATGTAGTTTGATCAGTGCATATAACTGAAATTTAATTCCAGGTATTTTATTGTTTTTTTAATATCTCAAAAGACAAAGTATGTCAGTAAGAATGAAATATTGCAGAAAGATTGTGAGGATGGAAACTTTTTTTCCCCTCACATAAGAAAGAACACACTTTTGGTCGATTAAATGTCTACTAAAACTTAAACACTGTAAAGAAGTGGCACACAGGAATTATGGCAACATCACATCGAAAGTTTGTAAAATTCAAATAGAGAAACGGTCCTCATGCTAAACTTTCACCACGTTGAATGTCCATGTTTTTAAAAAAACTAACAAAAACAAAAAAACATCAACTGTTTCCAAACCACCTCATCACTCGTCTCCTTAAAGCCATCTCTTTTTGAGTCTTATTTCAAAAGCTAAGGAGCCCCCGCATCATTGATTGTCCATTGGCCAAGGTAACGTCAGGTGACAGCTCTTGGAAATAGCCTTTGTAATTGGTCCCAATGAAACTGGCCAGGCGATCACTGCTTCATAGCGTTCTTGATGGTCCACCTCTGCCCCGAGCAGGGCTGCAGGACCAGCAGGTGACCGAAGTAAACATTAGCCGGCACCACCTCCAGACAGCGTCCAGTAGCCCGATTTATGATCGATTCGTTCTGCAAGGCAGAAGGAGATACAATACTTTGGTTTTAAGAGATTTCACGGATGGCTGTGAACAACGCATGACGGTGACAGAACAGTAACCAGGCCTTATGTGAACTGTTGCAACCTCTTTCTTAAAAAATGGCACTAATTTTTACTTTACTATACATCTATATGAATAGAATAAAATAAGTAAGGTCTCCCTAATTCCCTAAGACTTCTGCATCTGCAGGACCCTTCACTGCTTGTCCTGCTGTGTGACAAAGAATCGATGTGGCAGAAGGTCTGCAGCATCATTGTTCAAGCTCTCCTCTTCCCGTGCAAAGACAGCTACAGGCTGTAACTCTTTCGTTTTTAAAGGTTACCAAACAGAACTAAAAGACCAATGGAAAATTGACTTACAAAAGGTTTTTCACATTAAAAGAAAAAGAGAATGAATGCCAAAGTAAAAGGTATATTGAGTTGCTTGTTACAAATTTGCTTAGTGTTATTACCCTTTAAGCAGTCCGGGTTTAGTTGTCTTAAAAGGGGCCCTTATTTTCTAGCATAAATATAATGTTACAACAGTTATTGTTCATATTAATCATAGCCAAAGTCTCGGTTTATGTGCAAATAATCCCTGTTAACCAGACTGCTTTGATTTCAGTAATAGCAGAGATGATATCCTAATATAGTCATCACAGACAGACAGCTCTAGCTGTGACCATAGAAGTCCTACTGGCCCCAGTGTTAAAACCTTCTGTTTGTGAAGGTTTTAACACCAAGAAAGTTGGCTTCAACTGAGGTATTAGGAATATAAAAGGGCTTCTGTCAGATAAAGCATGAACTACGGGGCTGCAGCAATGCTCAGTATAGGAGAAATGAAGGTTCATGCAGAGCTACTCATATTAGAGTCCAAGAGAAAAAAAATGGACCCATGAGCACAATAGGTCCCTTTTAAAATCTGACATTTAGATATTCTTCCTCTCAACTCTATGCCAGTAACATTTTGTTTTTCTCATAAACACTCAGTTAAATCACTGAAAAAGACAGATTTCTTTACACTTCTCACCTGAGAGAAATGCCATGTCTTCTGTTTCACGTTGGTCACCTTTTCACAGTTGAGGAGCTGAGGAAAGTTGCTGATCTGATCGTCCACCACACATCGAGTGTCCTCACCAGTGCTGCCTAGGGGTCCCAGAAACAGCTGACCTTCTTTAGTGTAGCGTCCTAACTAAGAGGAAAACAGATATGTCACACATACAGTAAAAGGAAAGTTACTGAACTGTCTGTGTGAATACTGTTCTCTCTATTAGCTAACGATGAAATAAGTATGTGATGATGTACAAGTAGAAGGTAACCTGGCAGGAATTTTCTTTAATTATGTAAGCTGTTGGGTTCTTTTGCTTGCTTTGAACAAGAGGATGGTGTTGTTCCAAATACCGCTGAGAGGCAAAACATGTCTTTGTTCTTCACTGAGTGCTAAACACAAAGATTTTCCTGTACATCACTGCTAATCACAGTGTTTCAGCAGAGTTCTAACCCACATATAGCCCTAACATTTTATATACACCAAATTCTGCTGAAAGAAAAAACAGAAGTGAGTCAGATTCTGCCTGCTCTGTTTTCTAACCTTTGTGTCTTTCACTTCATTTCAACTTTTTCGTTCAGATGCCAAGCTGATTATTAATAACATCCACTTTAGCAGTGCAGATAAAATAGTTCCTTTGGTTGCATCTAAAGCTCTGAGGCTTTGAGTGTGCTGACGATAAAGACTGATTGGGAAATTGTTTATATCACCTTCTGTTCTTAGCAAAGCATGAATAGTGGTTGCGATGCCTTGCAAAAGATCTAAAGATAAAGCTTTCCATCAACCACCCAGTCAGCCCAGTTTGAGTCTTTTTGCAGAGTAACTGCATCCTGTTTGCAGAACATCATACAAGTCAGGTGATTTAAGAGTGTTTGGACTTAAAAGCTTAAAAAATCTCACCTGTGGTCCCTAGATGTCACTGCTTCTTCTTAAGAACACATTATTTATTAAAGTGCTTTTCTAGTATTTCTGACCACTACAGGTTATATTCACCTTTTCACACATATAGCACTTTATTTTATGCATTTAAGTGCCTTGTCTGTTTTGCATACACACCTACAGCCAGTCACCATTTAACCTAGCGTCCATGTCATTGGACTGAGGGAGGAAGCCGGACTACCTGGAGAGAACCCACGCTAAGACACCATGGGGTCGCTTTTATCTCTGTGGAAGTGCAAGTGTGAAAAACTGGTGGTCTAATAAAAACTGAAGACTTTTTGTTTTATGAAAAGGATAACTTAAAAAATGCAACTTAAGCACCCTTTCTTGTGAAGAAAGGGTGATGCGGCACTCATTTTTTCAGAATTGAATTGAATTTTTAGCTCTTTTAGCATTTTACCACTGAAGCCTTGACTTTCTGCCTAAAGCACCTGTTTACCACTGTGAGCTAAAAAGAGAGGCCCTTAGGGCTGAAGGGATGAAGAGCTGACACTAGCTGACTCAGGGCTTCAGCACAAAAAGTGCAAGACACAATTTTATTCTGACAGCAGAACTCGCTCCTTGGAGGATTTCAGCTGAGCCTGTGATTGAGACACAGCTGCAAATCACATCACCGGAGAAGCTCACTGTATGTTTTCATGAGAAAGCAAAGCAACTGGAAAAAGATGGAGTATACTCTTTAGTATGGTAGTGAGGAAGAGTGTTGTACCTGAGGACCCCACCCATGGCATGGGTGCAGGGTGGCTGTGTGGTTCTCCTTCACACCCTGATCCATACACAGGTGGCTTGCTTTAGAATTGCGGACCTTAAATACACAAAAAAAGAGTCAGACTTAATCCGTAAAATATAAATATTCCCCAAAATAATTACTGATTAAAAATGTATAAAGGCTAAAAACAAGGATGTGTCAGTGTGGATCAGACAAAGTTCTGAATCTCATTTATTTTCTATTAACAGCTGAGAAGATGTGGATGTACATGCTCTCTGAGCGCCTGCTATCTTGTTATTTTTAGGTCTGTGGAGAAGATACAAGTTTCTTAGGACTTTGTGTACATCTCATTCATTTACTTTCAGTGGTTTCATATGTACATCAGATCTTACATCTACAAACTGTTACTTTTTCCTGTGTCTTTGTCCTTCATGGCTCACCTCACCGTAGAACAGTGTATCATTGTACCTCCTCATCTCTGGGTAAACGTTGTCTAGGTACCAGTGAAAGCTCTTACACTGCAGACTCTTCCTCAGTGCAACCCTCTGTGATATGTCTCCGTAATCAATACCGTGGTTCTGCAAGAGCAAATGAAGTTATCATCCTTAAAGTCTCTGTGTGGAACCAAAAGAAAAACTGTCTGGCTCTGAAAAACTATTCTTAGTACATGAAAATATGGACATCTGATAGTCACAGACAAACATGACTGACAGCATCCTCTCTGAGAGAGGTCTTGCTGCAGAAAAATGCCGTTCTCACCTCCATGGGGATGTTCCAGGCCAGGTAGACATTGGACTTGTACTCATCCATCCAGACCTCTGCCACACGCAGGGCATTACGCCGTGTGTGAAAAGCTATGTTACTGTGGTAAGGTTTCTTCATTCGTGCAATATGAGCCACTCTGGAGCAAGGCAGCACCTCCATACTGCCTCCACACAGCCACACCTGTGGGTAGTAGGAGTCTGAATTAAAGCTCACAATAATATACTGCTGGCTGCTGGGCAGCAGGAAATATAAATAAGCAGATCCACAGTCACCACAATGTCCCTGATTTATAAAGTCAATTACAGCTAACAGCTGGAGCATAGAGCACCTGGAAGGACGTGTTTTCTTTCTGCTGGAACTAATGAAAGCTACATCTGTACATTTAGCAGTCCTTCTTGGTTTTTCTTCTTGTTTTTTGTTATATAAAAAAAAATCTAATTGTTCCTTTTATTCATTTTTTTCTAGCCAACCTTAAGGGGCATCAAGAGGAGCTGAGGTTTTCGGCACTTCAGCACTGGGTTAACTTTTAAGCTCCAACTGTGAGTATACATGCATAAATGCATGTTTTTTTGCTTATATTGTTTGCTGTGACAACGCATCATCCAGAGCACTCTCCCAGTCAGCGAATACACCATGATGATTCCAGGCATGTCATTAAAGATCAACAAGAAGAGACGGTCAGAAGCCCAAGTCATGCTTGAAGATGTGGCCAAAACATCTTCTACAGTTCACCATGCTGTTTCCCAGCTTTGATGTAGGATAGAGGGCCAGTACAATAAGACATGAATGCTAGCATAGCCCCAAGAGCAACACAACAACAGCTCGGTCAAACGATTAAAGTTACCACTGCAACCCTTCTGCTACTGCTGACCTGACCAAGATTCGATGATTCCTCATTAACAGAGGTCAAAGAAAGTTTAATGATAAAGTGGAGAACTACTGGACATCATTCATTTTTGGTGCTAAAGGTTTAAGAATTAACTGCGGCAGAAGAGGAAGACCTGCTTGTGAAGTGGTTTAGAAAAGAAACCTCAGAGCATGTAGGTTGAATCAATTATCTCCACATACAAACCACCCAACAGCTGAGCTGAGAATGATATCAGAATGGCTAGAACAATGTTATGGCGCATCTAAAACTACTGAAATAGCTCTTAATGAAAACTTAAAAAGAGCTTTTTGACCTAGCAGATTTTCTATTGAAGAAAGAGGAATCTGAACAAGATAACTTCCTCCCAGTATCCTCTCTGGAAACAGCCAGTGGTATTCATCCCATTTTCCGAAAGCTTCTATACAACCTCAGGAAAAATGGACATGCCCAAATAAGGGTATAATGTAACTATAATCTCTAAGTTCATCAGTGGTGAAATCCAAATTTGAAATGACCTAGCTTTAATCCTTACTTCATTCACGATGATAGCCATCAAAATCAGCAGGTAAAGACTGAGGTATCCTCTGCAGGTTTGGAGAACAAATGTACAAAGCCAGAAAGTGACCAATTAGGAACTATCCCATCCACAGAAAAACACAGCCCTTAAACAAACACAGAGGCTTCAGAGGAAAACCCCTTGAAGAACAGAAGAGAACAGGACATGGTGCTGTGAATTCATTCATGCAGGACTGTGAGTGAGATCAAACCACTGGACCCTGAATTGACCTCTCTGTGCACATCCGCAAGCTTCAAAAGGAGATTAACTGCTCTCATAATGCATAATTTACGCAGAAAGTGGATGTTGGCAGGTTACTCACAGAAGAACTGAGCATCAAAATGGAAAAGAAAGAAGATTTAAGACACTTTAGGCATGGTTGTTGTTGACAGAAGGACAGGTCTGAGTATTTTGGAAACTCCTGATCTACTACGATATTTCTGTACAACCATCTCTAGGGTTATCCAAAGGGATGGTCCAAAAAAGAGGAAATATCCAATGAGAGACAGTTCTCTGGGCGAAAATACCTTGTTGATACCAGACCCAACCAGAGACTGCTTTGAGCTGATAAGAAAGCAACAGTAAAACAGATACCTCCTTCTTACAAACCACTTTTGCATTACTTTGAATCTTGAACCTTGAGGAATATGGGCTAGAGCAGCAGAGGACCATATCAGGGGCTACTCTTGTGAGCTAACAGGAAAGTAGTTTCTTGAATATGACAATGAGTCCACTGGTTTCAAATGGCCTCCACAGTCAGGGGATCTCAATCAGATAGAGCACCTTTGTATGGTGCAATGGACGATTTCCATCGCGAATGCGCAGCTGACAAATCTGCATCAACTGCATGAGGCCATCATGCCAAGATCGATCTCTGAGGAATGTTTCCAATACTTTGTTGAATATATGCCATGAAGAATTAAGACAGCTCTGACGGCAAAAGAGTGTCCAACCTAGTACTGACAAGATGTATCTAATAAAGTATCTGCTGAGTGTGTCTAACCCACGAGCCTTCTGCTGTGAACATAATGAAGACATGGATATCCAAGCTATCTGAACCCATGTCAAAGTGAGCGTAACAGAAAACTTCAAACTGACAGGTCGTCAAACAATCGCACAAATGCAACCTATTTTACTCCTGACAAAGATTCCTACTGGATAAAAAGTAGGTCCGTCAGTCTTTCTTCACACTGGGAACAATATGAAACATGTTCCATCTACAGATAAACAGCACTACAAACAGAAAATGGGCACATAGGTTTTAAAGATAATTGCGTTGCTCCTATGTGCTTCTGTTGCCCAAGAACACAGGTGCTAACCAACAGAGGGTATGCCAAAAAAACCCATTTTACTGCTCTCTGCCACACTCTAAGATAAAGAAACAGTACTATGATTTCATGTAAAAAGATGTTGGACAACAACCATGCAAAATTGCTCCATAAAGGTGAAAAAGACAAGAGTGCTGATATCTACCGCTTGGCATTCATTATCCCAAGAATCCTGTCAAAACCCAAACAGTCATTGATTCAAGTGTTTGTTATGACAGTTTCTCTGAATGAGGTCCTTCTCCCTGGACACATCTAAACAATCCTCTTGTAAGGGTTGTAGTGAAATGAAGAAAGGTTGTTGTCACCGGGCGACTCTGGATACATGTCCCACTGCTTTGTAGTAAAAGAGGCACAGAAAGAATTGTGGTTCTTGACATGTGACATGTGGGCTAGATTCATGTCTTTGGCAATACTTCATCTCCAGCAGTTGCAATATTTTATGTAGGTGCGTTGAAGCTGAATTTTAGCTGTTTTGTTGCATCTGTACACATTTACTTATCTAGACTTAATTTGGGGGGAGTCTAGATATTTTTGATGACAAGATATAAGAAGTTTCCATTTCAGAGTCAAGTTATGACCAAGTAAATTCAAAGACAAGGCAACCTTTTTTGTCTTTCTAAAAATATTTGATTGTTTAGCTTGCTGGATTAAAGCCAACATACTCGGGTTGTGAAAATGTTTGACGTTATTTTTTCAGGAAAAATCTAATACCCTTGAAGAAAAACAAAAGACTCTCCAATCTCTCAAAATGTACAGAAACAAACTCCAACCTTCCTGCTCTACGTGACCTATTTATCTCCATTGCCCTGCTATGAGCTGCTCACACAGGACTGGTCCTCCAGGACTCTTAATGGGGCCTCATTTATCAGTGGTGCCACGCTACGGTGGCCACTGCTCCACTTAAAACCTACAGGGGTAAAGAGGGAGCAGGAACAAGAGGAAACTGGGTGACACACAAACCCTGATGCCTAGTTCGATGTTCTCCCCTCCGTAGACATCCATGCCTGAGTCGAGTAGACCAAGCTCTCCAAAGTAGTCACGATTGGCCACAAAGGAGCATCCAATCATGGCAGGTGTCCTGGAAAACACACTATCATGTGACACTGAGGGTTGGCAAACACAAGAATGTGGTGAATGTGGTTTTTTGTGGCTTTATCTGATGTTTATGTTTGAGTACTTTTCTGCAACCCAAATCTCCACTATGCAAAGTTTCACACTTTATATTTCAGCCTGTTATGTGGAGGGTGAATCTAAACATTTTTGCACATGCTCATGTGATTTATTCTCATTTTTAATTAAAAAATGGAAGGAAATCCAATTTAACACAAATATACGGGTGATAATCAGATAATTAAAATCCTATTCTCACCACTCTGTACTTTAGGCTGTAATTTTTTTATAGCTTTGATGAAGTCTGGTTTTCCATCGGGAGCTTTTTTCTTGTTTTCCCCTAATCTTCCCCAAAACTAAAAAAGAACTTGGTGGCAGTTTTATTGAAAATCTTAAAGAAGTGGAAAAAAATATGTCTCAGAAGTGTGAGATCTGTGTTCACGTTTATATGGGAGAAGCTGGCATACCTTATTGGTGCAGACATGTCTCCCTCCTCCCACCACTCTTTGGGTGGATTAATGTACATGCACCACAGTTCCCAGTTGTAGCCATGGCCAGAGTTCTCATAGCGCTCCACCTCGAAGGTATCGTGCTTGATGTTGTCGATTGACGGCAAGATAATCCTCTTGTGGTTTTCCTTTATTCTAGCCAGAACTGGTTCTGCCCTGAAAAGAGTGCAAACACACTCACTCGCACATTTAGCCAATGTGCAGTGACAAAGTATATAACATCTTTTAAGAGCACTACTTTTTTCATCCACTTCAGTCAAATAGAAAGTTCCTTGTGTCGTTCCAGCTTTATCACTAATTCTGTTTGATTCAGCCTAGTTCAGCTCTGCAGGGTGCAGTGAGTGAACTGCATGGTATACCTTAAGTTATGTACTGAGCTCAAAAATGAGATCTACAAAAAGATATCAACAGGATGAGGCAGTTGTCTTAGTGTTTTTTCTCTCTCATTGCATGCTAATCTCTTGACAGTATTTAGCCTTTGATTCAGTTCACCACCAAGCACTCAGCTTTTTTGAATCACTACAAAATCACCTTCATTTTTTATGGTTACTAAAAATTTACTTTTACGACAAGTTCTCCTAGAGGGGTCCTGTTTTGGTGTGTGTTTTATGTGTGCTTGTGATGTTTTTTTTTCAATAAAATCTGCTCAACCTGATCCCACAGCCTCAAGTCTCTCATTTTAAAACTTCTCAGGCGTGAAATAGCTTGACTCTTCCTTTTATGCAGCTTCAGCTATCCTTTGTCCTCTCTTTCCATGATTTCTTTACACTTTGTAGCACTCTTTTAACACTTATACACAAAGCTCTATTAGGGTCATTGTTGTTATCATGATTAAGTTATTCCAATAAGATATGTTTTTTTCCAGATTTAATTTTGAGCAAATGTCACTTTTGTTTTCGAATGCTTTGTTGCTTTCACTTTAATTTAAACTAAAATAAGCCTTCTTCCAAATACCAAAAATTCACTCCTGACTGTTAACAACACTGTGTTTCCCGCTAGATGATAGGACCTACTCACCATGATGGGGTGAACTCCACATGGGCATCAAAAAATCCTGTCACCTCAGCAGTGGCTACCTTCCAACCCTCGATCCTGGCCCTGATCAATCCCTCTCTCTTTTGGTTCCTTACAATCTTCACCAGGCCGGGGTAGCGTTTGTTCACATACTCCTCCAGTGGACCTTTCAGTTGCTCTACAGTTCATAAAATGAAGATAACACATCAAACAAAGCAAGTCAGAAATGCCTATAAAGACTGATCTTTAGTTGATATTTGAATCTGCAGTTTATCTTATAATCTGCAGATGCGTCCTTGAACAGTCTGCCAGCTGGAGTTTTGCAGTACTTGATCTGATGTCAGGACTAATAAAGCCTGAAAAGACTATATCACCATTGCGGCTAAGTTAAATTACACAAATGGCGAGCATAAGAAGAATCTCTACATGCGCAGGAAAGTGCTTGTATTTCTTTTCTTAGCTTCTCTAACATCAGATCCATTGCAGCCCTCTTTACTAAAGAAAGGAGGAAAAAAGAAGAAATTCTGTTCCAGAGTCCCCTCTGGCAGCAACAATCAAAGCCTGACACATTATGCCTAGCTTGCATAATTATTTTCACGCAATCATAATAATTGGAATTCATGTCGATAAATATGAAAGGACAGCAGAGTGAGCTTAAGCAACCATTCCCAGTATGACAACTCTTTTGTCTCACTTCTCTCACTGGCAGCCTGCACTCCTTTATAAACCTCACATCCAGCCTTAGTATTTAATAGATTTTTGCCTTTTTATTGACATTCATGTCAATGGTTGCGTGAAACAACATGATAAGAAAACAAAGGGCAACCCACTAAGCACTAAGCAGCGATTTTTTTATTTTAGGCTGTCCAGAGACAAAGAACTAAAAATATTCAATATACCTATGAAAATATACTCACTTATAAGGCATTTCTTTAGCGAAGTGCACATACTAGCCCTTTTTAAGTTCGTTGACATTTGTGCACTCAAACAGGCTCAATGAGATTGTGGGTTATACCCCAATTATTTGTGTTAGGTTTGTAAGCTTTTCCAAATTAAGACACAAAATCAGCGAAACCACCATAAAGAAAGCTTTATTAAACAAACCTGATACTGTGAGAACAAAGCCCAAGGGGTGGAAAATGAGGAAAAAACCAGTGAAGCAGAGAACATGAGGGACTGTTGCAGAGCGCATGAGTGAAACAATCTCACAGATGAGCTGACAAAGACTGGCAGAAATCACTTTAGGTAAACACACACGAGGGACAGCCGGGTAATAAGGAACAGGTGAACATAGAGTGGAGTAGATAATTACAAGGAAAAACACAAACAAATACTTTCAGACAATCCTAAAGCTCTTATTTAGTTACATAGAGTCATGTGTAAACATTTTGGACCATCTCTCCTGTCTTTACATTTTGCTTCCAAGGAACCGGACTGTCTTTTAATTCTGTAATTTTTTTTCACGTTCTTCAGGCTTTCTGAAGGTCCTTCAAAGTTTTTCTTTGGACATCATTTTTCAATCATTTTCAGTGCAGTCCTTTATTTGTTTGTTCCTATGAATCATCCACACATAATAAAGGCACCTAACCCAAGGGACAAATTTGTTACTGGCACATTACCAGCAGCTTGTCACAAATACACAATTTGTTTCCTGCACAAAAAAATGACAAAGATAACACAGTTTGATAGGTTTAAATTAGCATTTTTGCACCAACAAGGTGATTTCCAAAGAGCTATTTGAAAACTTGACCATATGTCAGTATGGTGTGCAGTGAGTCCTTATAAATCTTTGAGGAAACTAAACAAGTAGAGGACAAAAGAACTGGCAGGTTAAATAAAAACATCTACAGTAGGTGGACAGAATTTGAAAGTTGCGTCCTTAAGAAATAACAAAGAACTGACACACGACCTGAGAGATGCATCTGGCCCCTTGCTTGATTCATCTATTATTTACTATTCGCTGAAGCGTCATCAGAAATGGTCTCAGTGTTTGTTGTCAGTAAGCCATTTTTTAAAGAAGCCACACAGGGGGAAAACATTGAGGTATGCCAAATTATACAAGAAGTAGACAGATAATCAGTGGCAAAAGATAGAGTTATGAAATGAAATTTGAAATCATCAGTATGGTCAGAGGAGGTTAGGACAGAGGAACGTTAGAGAGTGTCTACATTCACCTGTAAAACACAGGTAAACACAGGGATCTTGTCTAAACTGATGGAATTATAAACGCAGAAACCTGCCAACGGCTTCACTTTTGTGCATGGCAATGATGCCAAACACACTGCCAGTGCAGTAAACGCATACCTGGACAGAAAGAACACATAACAGAACATATCAGTCATGGACTGGCATCCCCAGAGCCCGGACCTCAACATTGTTTAAGCAGTGTGGGATCATCTTGACAGAGAAGCCAACATTGAAAGAAGAGCTTTGAATGTCCTTCAAAAAGGCTGGAGCCTTCAAAACTATTCCTGAGGGCTACCTAAGAAAGAAAGCTTGCCTAATAGAGTTCAGGCTGTGTTGAAGAATAACAGCTCATTAGAAATGTCCCAACTCTGTTTTGACCGTATACATTATATTTCCATTTATGTTTGCACATTTCAATAAACTGCTACATCTATTTCCCATTTTCCTAGCAAAATATAAAGAAATGAAGGCTTTTTAGCTCATCCTGTCCTAAATAACCACTAATGTATGCCAACTATTGTCACTGCTACACTATCAAGAGCTGAAAACAACCATAAAAAACATACAAATTCATCACCACAACTACACAGTTTAGAAATAAATAAATAAAGAAGCACATACAAATAGAGAGATGACATAAAAGTTCTCACTCAGCTCCCTGCGGTGCTGTTTTAAGCTCCAACTCACTCTAAACAACACCAACGGGGGTCTACGGCTTCCTGAGCATCAACGACTGCGCCACCTTTGATCTCTCAATCAACTCATCAGCCTTTTCCCTCCGGACCAAAACACTCACAGCCCTTCTTCCTCTGTATCACACACCCACGCACACACACACGCACACACACACACACACACATGCACAGTGATATACAGAGCAACATTCCTTCAGAGAAAAACACATTTCTCGTGCTCTGTCTTCCATTTCTTTCTCTCTGTTCTTGTACTTCTTTTCTTCCACACACACTCCTCATCACAAACTCATTTCACATGCGTATTTTCTCACATACACACATATATGGCAAGAGCATGGCGGTGGGTGTCTTGCATGCAGTAAGAAGGGTAAGCATTATTTGTTCGCTCGCCTCGCCCTGTGCGCCACTGCAATGTCTTCCTCTTTGTGATGGATAGCTGGCTGTCAGCCAACCAGCAGTGTCAAGTGAAAGAACGCTTCAGCTGTCTCAGTCCTTTCACTCTCCCAGTGTGTAGCTCCGTGTTTCTTATGCTAAGTCCCATTGTTTTACAAGAATGATTAAAATACATCTGTAAGCTGCACTGTCACATATGCTTCTTGATAATGTATAACACACCAAAAATCCCCAGCCGGTTCTATTTCACACGCCAAATGCTGCTACTCATTATCCCCAAAGTTATCTATAGGAAAACCTGTCGTTCACTTTGGGTGGGGCATGTGTTTACAACCATTTTGAACATCTGAGTCCTTGTGGTTCTTTCCGCTATAGATTTCTGTTTAGCAAACTCGCTGCATTACCAGATGCCAAAAAGAAATTAACACTCAGACAGCACATTCATGGCTAAGACCAATTTTTGCAGTTGTTAACTAAAGCGATCCACATCCACAGCAAAATTTCTTCCTATTCTTTCTTTATCCATGATGCACCACTCCACCAGGTTTTATAAAATCCCAGCAGGTAGTTATTGTGTATTCTTGCTACAGACAAACAGCACTGACAACAATCCTCTGCCAAGATGACTCTTGGAGTATAAATTATACCAAAAACTACACAAGAAGTCCAAAAATGTGATAAACGCAAATCATGAATGAAACTAGTTCAGAACCAAAGACCCATGTCCAATTTTCTATTTCCTGCTTGAGCAACATTTTGTAAAAACTTCAGCACACAGCACTTTTAGAAAAAGATGTACCCTTTGTATAAGAATGAAATCATATATTTGCGACACTTTAGTAAAAGCCAATTGGCTTGGGGAGTGAAACTGAAAAGGTAGGGAAGTCAGAAAGTGTTGCGTGAGAGACTAAGGCATTGTTGGCTTTGATCTTTTCATGGATTTGTTGACAGTACATGAATTAGACATTGCCAGCCTTATCCCCTAAAGCCTCGACTATCTCATCTCTTTCTTCCTGTTTCCTTGTTATTTTTCTTTGCTTTCTGTTGCTTTCCGTTCTGTTAGATTGCTTCTTCTCCCTCTTCTAGATATTCATTGCCTGCGCTCTCTCCCCTCCTCTCTGTCCGACCTCATTTATCTTAGAGCCTCCCTGTCTCTCATCCTTTCCCTTTCTCGATGCCACTTTCTCTAATAGCCTGGTTTGCTCTCTGAGCCTCTCCTTCTCATCTCCTTTTTTCTTTCTTCTTCATTGCCCCTCCTTTCACTTTGCCTGTTTTCAAACCCTTCAGCCTTCTTCATTCTTTGACCTTTTCTGTCTTCTACGTCATCCCCTCTTCTCTTATTTTTCTCCACCAACACCTCTTTATCTCTGCTGTGCCTCCCCTCTCATTTTCACTTTTCCCAGTTTATCTCCTCGCCCTCCTCTCATCCCTTGCCGTCTCTTCATCTTCTCACCCTGCCCGGTAAATATGACAGAGACATCTCTCCTGTGACATCCAATTGTGTGTTCTGCCTCTATCTGCCTGTCTGCCTCCACAAACATTTGACACCATCAGTCACCTCAGAAAATGCCTCTTTTCAAAAGCAATGACCACAGCTTTTGTCAAGGAGACACTCATCCCCATGACATGCAAACACAGCCCCATCAGAAGTCTGATGCCTTTCATCCTTTAGAAACAATGTTTCAATATATCTGCATGTTTAAGTGTAACAGACATGAAAAAAGTATGAACGGATGCTTTGTGTTACGTTTATAGTGTGTTTGTGTTTCATTGTGATCTGCCCCAAATGATCAGCTAATGTATATGTCTGCATAGTCATGGTTGTTCCCACCCTCAATCCTACCTCAGGTTCAACAGTAGCCATGTCTATTAAAACATAATTACTGGGAACAAAAATGTGGTTTAGTGTGTTGCTATATTTAGTTTATTAAAGTCCTTTTATGTCTTGCTTTCAGCTCCTTTATCACAGTGAAGCTGGGTCAGATTAGGACACAAATTTGTCATGCCAAAGTCAAAGAGGGTAGCTCTATAGGAGACTCTGTATGCAATACTCTTCAAACAATACTGGTTTTAGAGGGCTGTAATGCTTTGCCCCAGTTTCCAATGATTGTTTTGACATTTGTAAAAGAAGTCTTTTGCCTGGTTGTAACTTCAATCTACAAAACTCGCTTACAAAATCGCACAAACGCAAACTCAGAAGCATTTAAAAAAGTAAAAATGAAGAAAATACTACACATTTATCTAAAAATTGGAATCCTTGATGCTGACAGATTGAAATAATTTTTATAATTTGGCACTTTGTAACATTGGCAAGAATATTTATTTTCATATGATGATGCCTGTATGCCTTCTTTTTCACTCTCTAGTTTCAGTTTTATAATGTAAAACTTAATTATATAATTATATATAACATGAAATTTACGCTTGTGGGATTAATAAAGGTATATCAATCAATCAATCAATCAATCTATATTTATGTTACATTATACTTATTGTATAAGCTAATTATTTCTGGGATACTGAATGACAATCTGATGTGTATTTTGTTGCTTCCAGTAGAAATCCTGCTAATGACTTTCAGTGAATTTGAGATGGAATGATTTGATTCTGTGTTTCACTCACTATAAACCAGCTTCTAATCAGAGGGCGAAAAAGCCACTCTTCTTATTTGGTATTAGCTGAAGGAAATATTTAATTTATACTGACCATCATCGCTGTTGTCGTCCACCAGGATGACCTCCTTGAGCAAGTGAGCCGGTGTGTGATTGACAGCTGAGTGGACCGAGCGCAGGATCACCGACAGAGCCTCGTTGACGAAGATGAAGATGAGGGAGATTTGGGGAAGGTCTCTTGGGTAGCTGACCTTTCTACATCTGTAGAAAGACACGATACAACACCTGTAAACTACTTGCATTAACTAATACAAGGTGCCAGTGAAGCACTAGAGTGATGGTTTGGGAAAATTAGTCTACATAGGTATACAATTAAAACGACAATAATGATTTGGTATTTATGAGTCCATTTACAATGATTTCTAACATTTCTGATCAATTGAATGCTATATTAGATAACAATGAATATGCCTTTCTTTTAAAAAATGAGGACATTTCTCAGTGAACCTTAATTTTTGAGTGCTCGCATATTTAATTTTGAATTTGTACGTCCCACTCAGCCTCAATTATTCCAGCAAAAGACCAAACTACCTCCGTGGAGCTGCTGACATCTTGTTCAATGGGGCTGAAAGGCAGAGCACGTGCCGCTTCCTGTTCAACTATAATCGCAAGGATTTTTGTTCCACATCAGCCTTTTCACTGTGTGTGCTGTTTGAGATAGAAGCCCTATTTTTACGTTGTTTTGTTTAAACAGCTCTAATGAAGAGGAAAGTGGCAGGGTGAGGCTTTGGCTCTAAGTTTAGCACATATGGGAAAGGAAGGGGCTTCTTTTATTGTCTCCTTTTCACGTCTTTTTTCTTTTATCGACTATCTTATTTCCTATGTGAAATGAAACGCTAATTAGAAGTTATTCTATAACAAATCCAGTGTTTTCAATTCACGAGGTTGGAGAACACTTTTTTAGGGTTTTTGGCAGGAAACCATTAGAAAACAGAAGGCAGCATTAACAAGATTAACCACAAAGAACTGGGACATTTGTCACCTTTTTTCTCCTTCTGATACAATACTGCAAAAGTCTTGAGGCATCCTCATTGCTTTATATTCTGCTTGGAAAATGGGAAATAGGCACAGCAATTTACTGAAAGATGTGCAAACATAAATGGAAATACAGTACATAAGGCAAAAAATGTACTTGAAAGTCAATATTTGGTATGACCACCTTTACTATCAAACATAGCCTGAACTCTCTCTTTCTTGAACACACTGCTTTAATAAATGTTGAGGTCTGGGCTCTGAGGAGGCTAATCCATGACTGATCTACTGCACTGACATTGTGTTTGGGATCATTGTCATAATTAAAAAATTATGCCTTTGCCAACCAGATGCTTTTCAGGAGGGACTGCATGGTTGATCAAAATCTTAATATCTGGTTCATAATTCCATCAGCTTTCACAAGATTCCCAACACCAGTGGCTGAAACCATGGCAGAGCCTTCACTGTGTTTTACAGGTGGATGTAGACACTCTCTGTTGTTCCTGTCTCCTCACTCCTTCACTCATATCGACAATTATTTGAACGAAAAATTTCAAATGTGAATTCATAATGCTGTAAGACCTGTTGCCACTGATAATAGTCCAGTTCTTGTGTAATTTACTATACCTCACCCTGTTTCTCTTCATTAAAAATGGCTTCCTGACAGCCTTCCACTGAGACCATTTCTGATGAGGCTTCAGCAAACAGCAGATGGATCCATTAAAGGGCCAGTGCATCTCGCAGGTACTTTGAGTCTTTGCTTGTTGCTGTATACAGTTCATCTGTATACACTTCCCATATGGTCTAGCGGTTAGGCTTCCTGGCTTTCAACCAGGCAGCCCGGGTTTGACTCCCGGTATAGGAACTCCCTTTTGGGGCCAGGGATAGCTCAGTAGGTAGCGTGGTCGCCCCATGATCGGAAGGTCGGGGCTTCGACTCCACTAAATGGCTACCCTGAGGTACTCCTAAGCAAGGTACCATACCTATACACTGCTCCCCAGGTGCCTGATTTGTGGCTGCCCACTGCTTCACTGAGTGAATCGCTCAAATGTAGAGAGAGTAATTTCCCCACAGGGATCACCAAAGTATACATTATTATTATCTGCTGTACATAATTATTTAGTCCTGCTACTTCTTCTTTTGTCCTCCACTTTTCCAGTTTCCTAAAAATTTTTAAGGACTCACAGCATGCCAGATTTTTGGCAAATAGCTCTTTGGGAACCACCTTGTTGGTGCAAAATGCTATTTTTACCTATCAAATTTTGTTATCTTTAAGATTCTTCATAGATTCAACTAAAAGAAAAGAAAAAAAATCTGGCTGTTTGATAGCAAAATGTTTAAAAAAAAATAGGCATATCTCAAGATTTTTTGCACTGTGCTTTATATGTGACAAAGAGGGTTCCAGAAGATCCTTTAGGTTCACATGAATAAGGCTTAAAAAAACTACTTCTTCATACAATTTGTTAACATTGTTTAATTAAAGGATGTGCAGGTAAAGCTGTATGTTTGAAAAGATTCCTAAAGAAAAGCAAGAGGCAGACTAGTCTGACGGGAACATATTTAAAACCCCTATATTACAATCATGTAGGGATTATACTGCATATACATAATACTGCAGGTAGGAGATACTACAGCAATTATGTTAATACGAATTAAGAACGGGAGGAGGCAGGGACGGTGCAATCAGCGTAACCAGAACCAGCAGTGTGTAGGAGATAGAAGGGAACAGCATGAATGATTGCAAAAGTGGGAGTGTGAACTTGTCACTTTACAAGTACAGCTTCATTGATTAATCTAAGTATGACTGTGATTATGGCTGTAGGAGTCAGCTCATCAGCTGATGGCCATTCTAATGGCACTTATCAGACTTAACATCACTACAAACTAATGCTGTCACATCTATGATCGGTACTGATGTGCAGTACGGGTCCACTTTTATTTCTACACATGTACCACATTGCTGAAAAGAGAAGCAAGTTTAATAACCCTAGAAAAGCCGAGCAGGTTGACAGAAGATCATTTAAAATGCTGTTTTTATTTTTTCCTACTTCTGTCTCTTTCTCTTGCTCCTCTCATGCTTCTCCACAACCTCCAGCTATGCAGTGTAAAGGCTCCTTCAGTCAAACAGAGTAGACTCCTCTGACACCAGCTTACATGCTGTGTCTATGTCTGAAAATGCCGCACCCCAACGTGCTTCACTGGCCACATTGATCGAAGCAACATAAAAGACCCTCTAGAAGAAGAATGAGGGCACTGGAATTTCATCTAGACCAAGGACCCAGTGTTTCTTGTCATCAGTGATTTTCAAAAAAAGGGTCTGTGACTTGCTTCACTCTCAGCTAGCTGGAAGCTACAAACCCTTAACTAAGAATTAGTGAAGACATAATACACACGGCTGTTTGTATATGACCATAAGACATGAAGACCATACACATAGAAGCGTGCAGTCATTACATAAATAAAACCATGTGCAAACTTGAGGTAAGCATTTTGTACCCAAGCACTGACTTACACATCCACATGCACACACAGCACACTGTGAATGTGTGCGTGAACGCCTGCTGACCGATGTCAAACCAAGACTTATAGTGCAACTTCATCAGATATGAGCATAAGAGGCTGGGGGAGAGTAATAAAGACTAAAAGGGGGAGATGGAGTATATGGAAAAAAGAGTCAAAGGATTCATGTATGCTGTGAAAAGCAGCTGGTACCATAAGAGAGCCACCAAAGCACATCCGCGACCCAAACTTCTGCACCTCTGTTCATATACTGTGCATATACTGTTACTACCTAATACTATAGGGTTGGGATTTTGTTTGAAAAAGTGAAAAAATCAGATATGTGAAACTAAAAATGCAAAAATATAGCATATCGAGCACAGATGAGGCTGCCTGGGAGAGCTGCGTTACACCACTGCGCCCCCTTATAATGGCTGTGCTGTACACATGCATGGATATGATTAGACACGACTAGTCTGCTGATTGCCACACAGATGTGAATTACTCAGTTACTGTGAAGCATGAATGAAACAGCTGATGCCAATCAGCTAATGCAAGGGCAACCTCAGTGCTCTATGCAAAAGTGTGGGCACTCCTGGGAAAATCACACATTTATCAACTCGCTTATCCAACAAAGAGCAGTTTGACACAGCATATCTCTGATGCACACCTTTCCATGATGAACAAATTGGATCCTTGGATTCAAACGAATATCTAGACTCAGATTTGTTTGTGATATTGCCTTAAAAACATCAACATAAAGTCTCTCATTTTTATTTTTGATATTTGATAGTTTTAGTTATTTTTTTAAAACATAAAAAAAAATTGAAATTTTGAGCTACCTCACAATGGTAAAGAATCCAGAACCAGGCCGACTCTAGAAGTCAATCCTTTCTACGTTAAGCCAACCCCTTAAATTAAATTTTAATGCAAATTCATGCTTCACTTTTTGAACTATACTGCTATCAAACAAACAAACAAAACCAATGAGCAATCATTTATTCAGTTGTTAAATATACGTCACTTTTTATTTTAGGATCTTAGAAATAGGACTGGAGCATGTGCAAACATTTGGGCTGGGCTATAAAATAGTGAGAACTCATTAAGTCGTAAGGCAGGTCAAAAATTCTCATCTGAAGTTCGCAGCTGATGGCATTTCCAGAGTTGATAAAATCTATGAGTCTTCGAACCTTGTGGTAACACTCAACAGCTCTGGGCTCCTCTTAACAGTGGACTAAGGATCAGAAAATGAACCTATCTAATGCCTACAAAGCAGGGTGGTGCTATAAAGATATCAAAGTGCTTCCAGCTTGCAATTTCACCAGCTGAAATGACATTATGAAAAGGGAGTTGAGGGGCACAGTGGAAGTTAAGACAAGATCTGCGAGAGTAGAGAAACTCTGGTGAAACTGAATATTTTCTGGGGAGAAATGAAAAATAAATCTTCCATATGGTCGCAGAGGGTTAGCATCAATACAGGGGACCGTATATTGTTCCGCCAGCCCGTGTTGATGAAAGAAACAGGGTCGTGTAAGATTTCTTTCTGACTTCCAACCTACCCCTTCGTCACTAAAGTCAACATCTTCAGTATGCAAGAACAACATTTGGATAATGCAGGCAGTAAGTTTTATGAGTCATTAGCTGAGTATTACTGACGTTTGCGTGGGCTATATTTAGAAAATAAATAACACTGCATTAACATTAAAAGGTGTGTTATCTGAGACTGAATTTATTCATACATCCACACGTACATCAGTTTTTACTGGAGCAAAATAAAAATTAGGACTGTTTTCAGGGAGTTCTACATTATCCAAAGCAACTGAGACACTGATTATGGAAAAACGATGTTGCTCATCTATTTTCTTTTTAATGCTGAAACGACCCAAGTGAAACGTCAACCATGTCCACTGTGTTAGGCTCGAGGAGGATATCTCAGAAGCAAAGAAAAAATGTAAAATTTGGATGACTCAACCATCTGAAGCGCAATTTAAAGTTTCCTCACTTGACTTGTACTCACTTGCTAGGCCGATGGTCTGGTATTGTGCGGTCCAGAGAAATTCTGTCACTGAGGTAGGCATTATAGCCGTACTTCTCCCTAAGGTATTTGGCGTCACTCTCCTCAGCCGGTGACAGCGTGGCAGGGAGGCCGCCTTTACCCCGACCCCCAAAGCCCTCAATCAGGCCCAGAGATTTGGACAGACCTGAGCAAGGCAAACAAGAGAAGATTACATGTCAGGATCCTTTAGTGTGCCTGAGTCACTCTCCTCTCAGTAATGCATTCTACTGCCCACAGCTGATAGCCTGCCTTACCATCACAGCTCCAAACTCACATGAATATACAGTATTTTGTCAGTGGCTGTCAAAGCAGGTGAACTTCTGGGCCGAGTTCATTAGAACCAGAGTTGGCACAGAGTCACAGAGAATATCTTCAATCTATGGACGCAATTTACAAATAGGATGTGTGAAATATTCCCAATCCAAACCCCTCCTATCTGTTCTGAGGTCAGTAAGCCTTCATTTAATGATGGGGAGGAAAATTCAATTCTACACATATGCTAAATTACACAAGTGAAGGATTTAAAGCTTTCACTCTGTCTTTAGGGGGGAGGGAGAACAATTAACGCGTACCACACCACCCTTCACTGTGTTTGAACCTCTGTGTTGGCAAACATCCTGCACCCTGAAGACACCAGAACCCTGAAAGCTCCTTCTCGGAAGTTGACATTAAACTCTAACCTTCCAGAGTGCAATAAAGACATTGTCTTTTCAGGGATTAAATAAAGTACAATTCTGGATAACCTTGATACTGTTGCAGGGAAAATCAATTCACTGCATCCTGTTGTAATCAGCCCCATGTATCCATTTAAACCCAAACCCGACACACTTGTATTTAAAATTAAATGTTTTATTGGAAACTTAATTGCCATTGGTGATCTCTGCTGCTCTACAGCTGGAGTATTAAATATGCTTGGTAACTGCTGACTCTTTCTTCAGTGGTTCAGTAGATGCAGACTTTCTAACAGAGAGCACACTCTCATCATGCATGACCCATAATTACTGAAATAATGTGAGAGGAGTGCCAGATCCAGCAGCTGACTCTGTTGGACATTATTAGGGACAATGCACGGAGGCTTATTCATTAGTTTCTAACATTTCATGTCAGGGCTCCACGAGGGAGTCAAAAAAAGTCAGACAACACTGACTTTTAACTTTTTCAGATTCCTTGAGGGAAATCAAGTTGACACGTTCTTTCACTTTAAATGTTAACGTGCTCTTTACCGTTTAGCTGCCTGTACACCACGTCCTCCAGAGAGCTGAGCCTTTTCAGCAGCACCTCATGGCTGACGCTGGGCCCCTGCGCCGTCCCGTTGCCCCGGGGTCTCTTCCCATCACCCGCGGCCTCTGGACCGGTGGTCTGGATGCTGCGTGCGTTGTTGCACTTGGCCCAGAAAGTAATGAACCCGGCAACCGCGAGCACGTTCAGCACCAGTAAGACCCTCCATCTTCTGAACACAAAAGCCATTAAAAAGTCACCAGTGTCCGGGCTTCCAGTGCGTAAGAGGTCAGGAGGAGGGACAGTCTCAGGAGAAACCTGAGGCGCGTTATAGTTACAATGCGCCAACTATGCATGCGCCCTTCAGCCTGACTTCAGAGAAGTGTGACAGAAAGCAATGCTCTCATCCGCGGTGTGTGTAGCTGTCTCAGTCCGCAGCTGCAGCAGTATACACTCGCCCCGTAACGTGTCGAGATTCAGGTCTTCTTTGCCTTGCGTGGAAAGCTGCAGGGATAATTCACATCAACAGACCTTACGAGAGCTGCAGAAACTCACAGTTTTTTTCTCCACTTCTGAGCAAGTGCACTGATTCTCGACATAAGCTGCGCTCTTACCATTTGACACTGGGGTTATTCTAGGTTGCATCCCCCTTCTGATGAAATTCGGGGCGCCTGGCCATCGGCTTTCATCCGTGTCACCGCCACTTCGAGCCTTGCTTTACAATCATGTAAGACAAAGACACGAGCATATGTTGGGCTTGAGGAACAGATACTCCTAAATAATTTAACAGAAAGGAGAATATCAAGTGTCTTTTTTTTACCCTCTCCTTTGCGTCTAACACAAGTCGGCAGTGATGCGACTGAAGCGGGCAGCGCGCAAAAAAATTCTCTCGCGGATGCTCAATAAAAACCTTCTTAATGTTCACTCCAAATTTCTGCTTCTTGTCTTATTCGCACGTCGTCTTTGACTCCCGACACTCGTTGATCACAGTGAAACGTAACTGAGGAGACTGCGCGGATAATGAGCGGAGATGGGGGATGCAGCATCCTCTCCCCGGTGAAGGTAGTCCGGAAACGCAGCAGCGGCAGCAGAAGCAAATAAAAACGACGCTTTCCTGTTATTCTCTAAGCGCTTCTTGTTTGTTGTGCTCTGTTATTTCCTTTAATTCTCCCTACAGTGTGTACAGCCCTCATCAGGAACGCAGGAATCAATCCGGCAACGTTTCACTAAGGGTGGTGGTGGGTGGGGTGTCTGCTTACTGGCACCCAATTAGCTGCAATTATCCAACATTAAATACTGGATTTTACAGTGGGTCCCAAAACGTGGCACAGTTTTTATTGATGATTTCACCACAGGAGTCTATACAGTTTTTTCTTTTTCTTTTACACATTTGTTTCACAAGTGTCGTTAAAATCACAAAGCCAGAATAGACAGTAACCCAATTCTACTTCTATATTAAATTCTCTCACGTGGCGTTCCTGTTATTTCCTCTAGTTCTCGTTTAAAATAAGATCTTCCACTACTGAGCAGGTGAAGTGAGAAACCAGCAATAAAATTATAGTAGCCTGTGTTATTATGATTTTTATTGTAACAAAACTGCAAAAAATGTCTTCTAATTTTACACATAAAGTCAGTAAATAAAATAATAAATATTAAATATATTAAATATAAAAAATGAAAGTTGACTACATTTTAGTGACACATTTTGGGTGGTGTTTTGCAGGCGCTGCTTAATTACATTCTAAGGAGCTTGGAAAGAAAAGCGACTGGACTTCTTTAAGTTTCTTGAAGACGTTTCACCCTCTCCTCCCAGAACCTTCTTCAGTTCTTAGACCAAATGGTGGAGAGCGGGTGTTTAAGTCCAAGTGGAAGTTCACCCACTATTCACGTGCCTCATCACATGAGCCAAGGTGGGAAAAAAGGTGTGGGTCATTATCAGCAAAGGTTTTGGGTGGAAACATTGTGAGACCTTGCCTCACCCTATCATGTGATTTATTGAGATCCGCTGCTGCAAGATGTCACATCTGCTCATGATCACCTTTCTGGTGATCTGGGTGGCTGTAGCTCAGGTGGCAGAGCAGATCAGCCACTAACCAGATCCCAGGCTGCTCCAGTCTGCATGCCAAATATCCTTGGGCAAGATATTAACCCCATGTTGCTCTCCGATGCATCCATCGGAGTATGAATGTTAGATACTTAAGCTTAGAAGAAGTGCTTGTGTAAATGGGAGTGATTGGGTGAACGAATTAGTTGTATAAAGTGCTTTGAGTGCTCAGAGTAGAAAGGCGCTATATAAGAACCAGTCCATTTACCATTTCTGGTCATTTTATATTTTTTCCATTTCTATATAACTGCAGAAACAGTTGTCACTTTCTCACAAAGCTCTTGCTGATGGTCTTGCAGCCCATCTCAGCCTTTGCAGGTTGATCTAATCCTGATGTCCTCTGATAGCTCTTTGGTCTTGACTATGTTGGTGAAGAGGTTGGAATGTAAGAATCTGATTCTCACAGGTGTGTTTTATCCATGTAACAAGCTGGCATCAGGAGTATCAATAACTGATTGAGTGACTGATTGAAATCTCTGTGCCACATGGGCAATCTGTGGGAGTCGGAATTCTGGCTAGGATGTAGAGGATTACATACTTATTTCACTCAATGACATGTTTTTTTCTGGATTTTTGGTCTCTCTTGGTCTTGGAGTGTCGCTCTTCATTAAAATTAAATACCAAAAAAGTTAGAGACTATTCATTTAAGTTAGTAAACTTACAAATTCAGCAGGGGACTGAATGATTATTTCCTCCATTTTATGTGAAATAGTTCCAGCTAATATATAAAGTTCAGTCAGGTTTTAGACCAGGATACTCTACTGATACTGCTCTTACGTACCTTTGTGATACAGTAAGATTCAGTATGACTCGTGGTTTGTACACTGGTTCTGTTTTAATTAATCTTCCAAAGGCTTTTGAGACTCTGGATCATTCTACAAACAAAATTAGAAGCCACAGGTTTACAGAATATATCTGTAAGATGTTAAAACAGTTAAATGCTCCAATGTGGGCAGGCTATATAACATTCACATAAAAACTGCTTCATCATATTTTGTGGCATGGCCTCGCTCTCTCATGGTACCCACATTTGTCACGTTACTCCAAATGTCATTTTTTTAAACAAAATGAAGAGTACATAATTTTAATATGGTTTTTAAGTGAAGTCTATTAGCATTATGTGATGGTTAAATAACATGTAATACTTGATCTTGATGATTACTTTTTGCTGCTCCTTATTCTGGTATTTACTGCATGTACTGTATCATGGTCTTAATTTATATATGTTTTTTTCTGAGATATGTACAGATAAAAAATACAATTAATCATTTATAATCAAGCTATAAAATAGCAAAAAGGGTTCTATCCTTTTTTATCTTGTACTAGTGGTTCCCAAACTGTAGGGCACAGCATTAGTGCAGCACAGAGTCAACGCAGGGGGTTCATGGATGATCAGGACCCAAACTAAGCTGTATGAATATGCTTTAAGACTTTATTTAACATGTTTAGTTTAGTCCTCATAACAAGGTCTACTCCCACATGGTGGAGCAAGAAGGTTCCCCCCGTACTCCACTGAATGTGCCAAACCCAAATTCAGATAATCAGAAAGAAAACCACACTGAGGTAGTTTACTTGTAGATGTACTGTTGAATTAAAGCAATAAAAAGCTTTACAGTACTTCATTTGACAGCACTGTGAGCTTGTGCAGAAATGGGTCACCCAGATAGCTGGTATGAATCAAGAAGCTTGGTAACTCTGCAGCTTACTGAGAGACATGCCAACTGTGATCTGCAGGCAACTCGTGAGAAGTGAGTGTCTGTATGCGTATGTGAAACCGAGAAAGACCGAGAAAAGGAGAGATCTAGTGAGTTCAAAACCAACGCTAGATAGTGTGAGACGAATCAAGAGACAAACGGAAAAAAACATCAAGGGAAAAGGAGAGAAGAGCATCAGTGAGATGCACAGAGGAAAGGGGAAAAGAGAGTTTTTAGAAAAGGTGGGTGGAGAGACACTGGGGAGGAATCAAAATTCAAAGGAAAAAAATTCCTAAAGCAGTAGAGAGAGACACGCTGAGATGGAGGGGAGAACAAAAGACGGGAATGTAAAAGGGAGAGATTGTGTGACAGCAACACAGAAGGCAACTGGGTGCAAAAAAAAGTAGGTGTAAGAGTAGACTTGACTTGATATGAGTGGAACGAGTGAGTATGATAGGCTCAACTCAAGGACTCCCGTCAGCCCCTCAAGTTGCTGTCGAGAAGCTAGTCAAGTGGTGGACAGCTCAGGGCTGAAGCAGACAAGTTGAAGCAAATATCACCCCTGAAAAAGAATAAAGACTCTAAAGCTGGCTGTGCTCGAGGGAGCCAATCAATTCCATGTTTTTACGTGTCTGTCAGTGTTTATGTTTGCTTTATTTGCCTTGCTATCTTTAGAGCGTGCACTACATTTTGTTGTGAGCAAACACATTTCCCTGGCTGGTTTGCAGTGCGGTCTGAGTTGAGCATATACACCAGAAAGAGAGGCTGAAAAGAAATCTAACACTAGGCAGGTAGTTTTTAAACATACAAGGTGCATTCTGCAAAGTTCAGTTTCAGATTTGGAAAAACACTCCAATGTACACAGAGACATAACACGCTCATCACATATTCATATAATCAAGAGCACTGATTCATTGGCCTACTGCAGAACACAGGTATCGTATTGTATACGTCACAGAACATTGAAATACACAGTTACTGGAGATTATGTATCGTGTGCTACATAATGAACACAAGTAGTACTCAAAGGAAGAATAGTTCACTAGTATTACAAGATTGTGCAAATACTAGTGTTATTAGTATTTGCACACTGTATACATTTATAATATTCCATCTCAAGAGCTTTTTATACCTTTTTTCAAAGTGAGGGTAATCTTTGTATGAAAAAGACTTATTTGAGACCACATGTGCCTATATTTAAAAACGGTGTAAAACCATTTATATTATTTGACTAACCACATATCAAAACTTTTTGTTTGAAAAACATTTCCTGCATCAGAAAACGTTTGCTTATTGTTTATTTAATCAAAATAACTAAAAATACCCACGTTGGCGTGCAGGACTGTTGACCGTGAAAAAGGATGGTCCACATCGTTCCACTGCGTGGCAGGGAAGAAGAAGCAGAGAACAAAATCAACAGGAAACTATGTGAGGTTAAGGGTGGACTTGGAGTGATAAGGGGGATTTCACCCCAGTATGTAACTCTGGCACACGGGTGACATAACTGTTCTAAAAGTTAGCCCTGGGCTTATACCTCTGTACAAGTTAATACCATTCTCCACGAGACTTTACGAGTTGCTGAGCAGGATTTGAGTTTGATGAAGTTAATCACAGTGCAGTGGGGAGGGGTTATAGTCATCCAAAAAAATGAGAGCTTCCTCTTTTAACATGGGCTTATTTCATTTATGCAGTGGCACTGGTCCCGTGGGACTCTATCGTGATCTCAGCTGGCTTTGGCAGATGCAAAGACAAATTGACCTTCACGCCGGATCGACTGGAGTGGGTGTTTCTTTTCTAGTGGATCAGAGTGGGTATGCAGAATGTGTTAGCCGGGTGGCCCTGCTTGGCTAATAAGCACAGTCAGAGAGCTGAAGGGTATTTTAGGCTAGTCACTACCAGGTTCTTTGGCCACTTACAAAAGAAATTTTATGGTGTGTTTGGTCACTGGTGCTTTGAAATTGACCCACAAGGCAACACATAAAACTATTTTTAAAAATCAATCAAATACCTAACACTCCAAACCTTTGATTTAGAATCATCTGGTTTGTGTGTATGTATCGCTGAACCTCTCTAAATCCTCAGCTGAACTCAGCCTCCATGGGTGAATCAGGAGATGAGCGTTTCTCACTGTTTCCTCTCTAATGCTCAGTGACAGTGTCACAGCAGGTGGAGCTCTTCACAGAACCAATCAGTCAGATCTGTTAACAGAGGAGGTGCGATGTGAGATGACGAACTGAAACAGAACCGCCAACATGCCAAGAACTGCCTTTAATGTGCAGCCGTGCTCCAGACAGACAACTCAGACACCTCTTCCTTGTCCCCATCCTGTCATCCCCTCTGTCACTCTTCAGCCTCCCCCATTCATGTTCTGCCAGGCCCCCTCTGCACCGCTCAGCTCCCACGCTCCTCTTGGCAGGTTGCAAAAATCAAACTATGTAAACTGTCAGCACACATCTGATATAAAAATATTTAAATCCGCCTACTATGACAGTGAGCCTGGATGTGTAACGCCCAACCTTTTGACCCTCTCACCCCACTTGAAATGGCAAGACTTTATCAAATCTACTGTAATATTATGGTTTTCGACCCATGTGGGCTGAGCTATGGTTCGTTGGGTTTCTTAGCTCTAATTTTTAAGCTGTCCTACTTCCCGTCACGCCTCAGGGCTTTAGGGGAAATCTGAGCCAGCAATGTACTTCTTAAATGTTCCCTCCTAACTTTACTTACAGACAGCATCAGTCTAGCTCGGTGCCTTATTACAAAGGTTAGAGTATTATGGTGTTGGATTTGTTTTGTTTAAAAAACAAATTACACATAACTCCATTTTATTTCCTATAAAAATATTTAATAGCGTATAGATGATGTATTTCGGCTGTACGTTCGCAGGTATGCACGGATTATTTCAACTCAAAATAGTGAATGAGCAGTATGTGTAAACGTATGTAAATAAATAAATGTACGACTACAAAGGCATACTGAGCATTCATGAAAGCAGATGTTTTGTGCACCAAAAAGCAACATTTATAAACTTTAGCAAAAACATCAAGAAGAATTTAGAAACTTTTGGCACAATGCGGCATATTTTTGCAATCTAATGATAAACGACTTGAACTTAAACATGACAGAATCAGTAAAACTTTACTGACGAGCGAATGCATCATGAGCACATTGTTCATATCTTTTGCTGAACTTTGCTGAACTTTCTTGAAAATACTGGCCTGTTAAAATTTAAAGGGATCTTAGGGGAAATTAAAAAAAAGACATAATTTAAAATTTAATACCAGCTTCATTTTTGCCTTTTGTAGTTGAGTAATATAAGTAGAGGCTTACTGAGATCAGAAGTCTTGCTCACCTCCAGGATAGCTCCTGCAACATTATGTTTCAGATGTCAGTGGATTTCATCATCCAGACTCTTAGAATTTACAATCACGGCTTTCCGAAGTTTGGAGTAAACGGATAATAGCTCTGATTCCATTCTCTTGTCGTTGGATCTCTAAGTTGATGAACATATGCTGAGACATCGCAGTAAACATTTTAAAGCCGTTTAAACAAAACTTTGTCTCGTCTTTATTGCTTGTGTGGAAAAAGAACACTAGGTGACTGGAGTAAATATAGTGGTGTTTAAGTAAGACTTGTTGCAGTTCTCCAATTCAAGTATAGACGTAAAGCAGCATTAAACAGCATTTTTAATACCATGTCTGCTACCTACTTCAAAACTAATATTACCTTTAATCTCTGCTACCGAACGTGCATCAAAAGTTGTCTTCAGTGTCATCAGATAGATCAAAAACTGCTCATTAGCCTTTGAACTCTTATTAAGCATCACAGCCATTTTCCATAGGTGACATTAATTCATTTTAGTGCCACCTTAGCATAAAGCGCCACACAACAAAGACCTCTTAAATATGTCAGGCTGTGATTTTGGATCTTCTTATTCAGGGCAATCATCCTCAGCTGGTGGATGCAGCATTTGGAACTTTTCAGTAAAAATTCTTCTTCCTTGCCGCTGTCTGTCATTCATCTGTCAAACCTCCTCAGTCTCATTTGCCTGATTTCCTCAGCTCTGGCATCTTCGGAGAGGTGGAAACCATAAGCAGGGGGAGCTCCTCTCTGCCGGGTTTGACCTAAAAAAAAGAAAAGAAAAGAAAAGAAAAGAAAAGAAAAGAAAAGAAAAGAAAAGAAAAGAAAAGAAAAGAAAAGAAAAATAAACCAGTGACATCAGATAGATATAAAAAAAATAAATCACTTGAACCCTTTTCCACTTATCAAATCAGTCCCCTCCTCTCTTACCTCTGTCATTCAGGCTGTTTCTGATGGCTTCCTCTAACTGCTCTTCCTCTGTCAGTCCACCTGTATAAGATGCGGTATAATCTGCTGTGTAACCTGGTGCATACTGATAGTTTCCTGAGAATCCTCTACCAGTGCCAGTGTAGCCTGAGACACACATACACACAAGGTTAAGTCTGGCATATTGTATACTCTCGTTATTGTCTGCAAATCCCGTGAAGAGAGCAAAGCCTACAATATATTAGTCAGTATACAGTCATTTTCTGTAAATGCCATCATACCTGAAGGGCCTGAAGATCTGTAGTAGGCACCGGGCTGTGAGTTATATCCATTCGATGTCACAAACCCTGGTAAAAATATAGGCAGATTATTTCAGTTTTCCTCTCAATAATCAGATTCTATATAAATATCAGGTACTTGTAGGAAAGGTATTGTAAGAAAGCTTGATCTAGTCCATTTGTAGTTTGCTTTAGGTTGAACCTATTGACCAACCTCTCTGTTTAGAGCAACCGAAGGATGCCACTGGCTATCACCTGATGACAATTTAGCTTTTAATTTGCATCACAAAGTTTAGCTGCATTTATGAA
The DNA here is from genome assembly GCF_001858045.2 of Oreochromis niloticus. Lineage (NCBI taxonomy): Eukaryota > Metazoa > Chordata > Actinopteri > Cichliformes > Cichlidae > Oreochromis > Oreochromis niloticus. Next base: position 34,050,456 of record NC_031979.2, read on the forward strand.
AGTCTTGCTCTCATTTCAGGCAGATACACCGGAGCTCCCCCCAGGGGCTTGTCAGCAGACCAACTGAAGGGCTCCCACATTGTTTCCGTTTAAACAGTGTTACTAACAAGTATTTATATTTGTACATGGATTAATTCTCAAAGCTGACTCTAGTGTTCTATCACACATTTTCTATCACACTTGAATCTTTAGACTTTGGTCCACTGTGTTTTTGCCATCTTACAAGTGGCTGCATTAATATAAATGTAAGAAAACAGGTGGGGAAAAAACATGAATTCAGACCTGCACATTTCTTCATGATTTTCTTCAGTGGTCCGGTGGTGTAGAGGAGACCAACCAGGATACCTGACAGGTGACCAACAAAAGAGGTCCTGAAGAAGAGAAGCATAGATTATTGCTATTTAATCAAACACTGCCATCTACAGGACATTTTAATTCAACACCTCAAACAACAGGTTCCTAAAATAAAACACTACTAATTGTCATTGAGTCTAACTGCATACTAATCACACATCAGTGAGCAGAAGGATGCATCTGAATCTGGAGCAGTATTATATTAGAGAGAAGTCGATGTGGGTATGGAACATTTTGTGAGCCTTATGAAGCATGTGTTGATTCAATCATGAAATGACATTATGTAGCCTTACCCTCTGTGAATACTGACTGATACGAAAATATAATTAAAAAAAAACAGAGAACAGTTTAGCCAGTTTTGGAGGAACCCGTTTTGCATTTTTATTATCTGTAACACAAATACCTGATTCTGCTCAGTGACTGTAGCGGAGTACTTTAATGCTTCTTTGTTCTCTGAGCCATAGTAGCCCTTCATGTACCATTTAAAAAATATATTAAACATCCCCTCTGCGTTTTTTATATCCACTTGCAAGTAGGGCTGGGTATTGTCACTGATTTCTACAACTGACTCAATTCTGATTCACAAGGACCTGATTGAATTTGATTAAATTTGATTCGGTTTTGACTCAGTCAGATATATTGTAATTATGATCATTTATCTTGGATATGTACTGTCGAAAGAAGCCTCTAAACCTTGTAAATTATTTTTTTTTTCTAAATTAATAACACATCCTAAAGCAGTTACAATATTGCACTTTTTATTTAATTCCTGTGGCTTAACAGATTAAGCCCCAAGGTTCCTGCTGGAAAATAGCATGCCCAAAGTGAATCGACTATTTCTCTGCAATTACAAACTCAATATAAGTATAAAAATGAAGCTGACACTTGTGAGACTTCATCAGAGGTCCAAGCATTTCAGGAAATGCCATTGTGTCAAAGTAACTGAGGATAAAACAGAAAAATATGAAGGAGATTTTGCTGACCTGGTCTTTTATAGCATAAAACCATCTTGAAAAAATGCTGCAGTAGCAGTTTTATTAGAGACAAATCTAAGAGTTTTGCAATTTGGCATAATTCGTGAAAGTTGAAAATTCTTCGGTATTGAGTATTGAATTGGTCTCAAAGTACACTGAGAGAGAGCTGTGCAGGAAGTGTGATTTTATCATGGTGGAAGCAAAACAGCAAAAATAAGAGGGAATTCATTACAATGTTTTTCAAAAGTCTGGTTGCTCTCCTTTTGCTGCTGGTTCAGTGAATTTTGGTCGGAGAGTGACGTGCAGCTTTGGAATCTGACAGATGTCTGCTTTCAGCACCCGATGCCATGTTTTAGCTGAGATTCTGATGTTTCTGGCATAATACATTTACATTTAAAAATCAATTTCAGGATTTAATGAATCGATGTTGGATTATTCAAATTCAAATTAATTTGAACTGGAAAATAAATTTTTTAAAGCCATCACTACTTGCAAGCCCACTGACCTTTCTTTGTGGTGTACTAACACTGAAATTAGCTTTACAGGCGAGTGCCTGTAAAGCTAATTTCAGCTAATTTCGCCTGTTTAATCTGAACTCTTTAAAAAGATACCTGGAAGTGCTGTTGCCCTGCTAGCTGCATCAGTGTTCACACTGGTATCTCTATATTTTATCTGAGTAGTAAATCCAGAGTCCCGATTACTTTACAGATACGAATAACGGACATGTAACTCACCCGGGTGATGTTATGTGGATAAGCACCAGCTCTACCCAGCTAGCATAGCGACTAGACACAGGTAATCCCATCACATAGGTCACACTTCCGGGGTAGTAATGGTTATTGAGTACCTTCAAAGCAAACAGGACACCTAGAAGCACAATCATTACAAAGATAAATACATAAGAATAAGGAGATGTTGCCATTTCTGGAAAAAGAGATAAAATAGTGGGTCATGATATATGGAGGAAGATAATACAATATATGTTTACAAATATAGAGTGATCAAATCTTCTATATCAGTTACAACATAAAGGATTATAGAACTTTCCCCTATAATTTATACCTGAGAAGCCAACAGCACACGCCATGCTGTACGACTGGTCCTGCATGAGCTCTGTTAACAACGCCTCCAACACTAGATAGACCAGTCCAGTAAGCAGAGAGAACACTGAGAGCAGGTAAAGGAACCAGGGCCCACCCAGCCGTTGCTCCAGCCTTCTACCTTTCCAGAGGAAGGACACCATGTTGAAGTAAAGATGCCAGTCGTCTGCATGGTGCAGTGGGGACAGCAGGAGTCTACGCCAGTCTTTTAACCAGTAGGCCTGCTGCACACTAACACAGGCCTAGGAAATTAAGAGATAATACATTTTTTAAATACTATTTAGAATACTATCATAAAAAAAGTATATTTTTACTTTAGTTATTATGAGATCTGCACATAATCTTTCTACTTGATAAACAACTTTCCCATTAATGTAATTATACATTTTTCGTTGATTATATTCTAACAATTTAGTAACACAGTTTTAAAACAATTATTTCAGGGCTACTGCACTGGATAAAACAAAATAGTCAACCTTGTGGTGTATAAATATTGGTCGACATTAAAAATGGACAGACTTTGTCTCCATCTTTAGAGGTATATTTGGTGTATTTACCTGAAACAGTGGGGCAGCAGGGAATAGGTAAAGGTACACATTGAGAGCCAGGACAGCCAGAGTGATGGGAGGGATATTGTTCAGACCCAGTTGAAACACCTGGGAGGCAAGGAGCAGCAAGCCCAGCTGGGATCCCCTCTGTCTGTTTCGCATACTGAAAATAGCCTAGGGAAAAACAACTGCCTGATTATTTTTCAGACATTTTCGGTTACCATAAAATTCACATTTATAAGTTATTAGAGAAAGGGTTCAGATTAATTTATGGTAATGCTCTCACAATCTCTGAGTATCAGCTTTGAAAGACTCAGATGCATCGAAACTGCCTCTACTTGACTACGAGTTGTATTAATAAGGAAGTGCTGGGCTGTTGTTAAGACAAAACACAAACATTAGAAAGCAGAAAGAATTGTCAGAGAAAGCTCAAGTTGTTACAGTTTATTTTAATTCAATTACTAGCAGAAGTCCAGACTTTAGATTTTATCTGAAGCCTTTATAAGAAAAAGAATACCACTGCTTGTCCTGCTTTAATATGATGAGTTAAGATGCCTTTTGCTGATATCTAACAGCACACATAAGAAATTTAACTAATATTCATTATTAAAGACTGAGTCCTCTTTTCCCCATGAGCTTATAAATGCAAATTTCTTTGATGTTCAGGAAATGTCAGAGTCACATGGCGGTGTATATGTACAGTCAAAACATACACACTACAGCCTTAGATATCATGCAACCCCAACACCGCGATCCAGAGTAATATAAGAAAGGTATCCCTCTGGTTAATGTTACTGTAGTTGAACAGATACAGTCAATAATACTTAGCAATTAGAAAAAAGTCTGCAAGTCAGTTTAAAATAGCTTAACAACAAACTTTATGCTGATGTTCTTTGGAAAACACAATATTCCATTACTAAGGAATAAAATGCCCCACAAGATACAATGACATTCACTTCACGGGGAACTAAAAGTAAACTTACCGTCAGCGCTGTCAATCGTTGGAAACGCTTCCTCGTTCAGTTACTTTCGCTACCGCGAACTTTAACGTCAGCCAGGTGTTTAACCAGCTGAGCACAATTTAACGCTGATAAAAAACCTAAAGTTTCACTTATATAACTCTTAATCAAACGTCAGCAAAACGTATTACTAGATATTTCATCATTTCTAGCATTTACCAGTAACAACTCGACAAGTTGGCGCTGTGCAAGCGTCAGAGGTCACGTGACAATAACAAAGCTACGTAGTTAGCGCAGCCGCATTGGGGTTTGCGAGGTAAAGGTCAGTTTTTAGGGCCCGAGCACAAAAGTGCGAAGGCCCTATTGTATCTGCTCTGTTTCTTATTATTATTATTATTATTATTATTTCGGCAAATGAATCGGCCTTTTGAGGGCCTAAACATGCTCGAAAACTCATGAAATTTTGCACACGCGTCAGGTCTGGTGAAAATTTACGTATTTTAATGTCCGTAGACATGTCCAGGGAAAATTGGCTCAGTAGCGCCACCTAGAAAAATGAGAAACGCGAGCCCCTGAGATGGGTATGACCTACATGTATAAAACTCGGAACACATATCTAACGTTCGGAGACGCACATAAAAGTCTATTATGGCCATGTCCTAAACCCAACAGGAAGTCCGCCATTTGGAAGTGAAGGTGACATTTTGGCTCTAATTTTGCCATTTCCATGCCTCGAACTTTTGCGAACTCCTCATTGGAATTTCATCGTACAAGCTTCATATTTGGTCAGTGTCAACTACACACCTGGGCCATGTTAAATTGCGGAGCTTTTGAGTTTTCGGGTTACTGTGAGGCCGTGGCGCCACGGCGAATTTCGATGACTCGCCATGAAAATCTTATTGCCTCTCGTTCTGTCATACATTGTCCGACCTTGACCAAAGTGGACACATATGATAAGGCTCCACCCCTGAACATATTTCAACTGCCATATTTGACACCAGGGACAGCGCCACCTAGTGGGAACAGGAAATGTCATGTTTTACACTTTGGGGTACAGTATTGTAATGGGTGACATCTGCAGCCTCAAATTTCTCCAGGAAAGCCTTAAGGAGTTGGTCTTGGGTTACAGAGAAAACTGTGAGTTTTCGCTGAAGGGTGTGACCCCAGCAGCATGGCGAACATTGAGGTCTCGCCATGAAGAAACAAATTAGTGTAACTCAATGAAATCCAATGTGATCAGTACCAGATTTTACAGGGATGATGTCAGACCCGCCCTGAACAGATTGATATGCCCATTGTCAGGAATACGTAGAGCGCCACCTAGTGGCACCAGGAAATGTCATGTCTTTCATTTTGTTGTACTGATTTTCACAGGTTCATCGTGGCCACCTCAAAAGCGGTGAATATCACCATCAGTCCCTCTTGATGCTTCAGTGAGAAAATTGTGACTATAAACTGAACGGCGCACCCTGGTGGCAACGCAGTTCACCATGAAAGATGAAGTGGCTTTTGAGGGGCTTGAAAAGTTTAAAAAGTCTTGAAATTTGGCGCACACCTCTAATGTGATGAGGGATTTCTTTTTATATGTTCATTTTCCTTCAACAGCGCAAAATGGCTCCACAGCGCCCCCTACAAAATTTCAAAACAACAGCCCCTGCTCTGTGTTTTATGTATGAGTTTGAAACCTGGCAAGCTTATTGGAGATATCAAGATGTACAAAAAAGTCTCTTGGAGCAATATCCCAAATCCAACAGGAAGTCAGCCATTTTAAAATTAATGTGTAAATTTGGCGACATTTTCCCCTCTTTTCAGGCCTCATACTTTGACGAACTCCTCCAAGGGATTTCATTAGATTTACGCGATCTCCTGTGTGTGGAATCTAAAGACCTTTGTGATGTTAAATTGCGAAGCTTTTTACGTTCAGGGAAACGGGGTGGTCATGGCGGCACGTGGAGTTTCAATCACTCGCCAAAAAGCAGTAACCTGCTGTCGCTCAAAAACACAATGCCCAATCTCTCCCAAAGGTCGCAGGCGTGATGAGACTCGAGCTCGGAAATGTTTGTTATGCCATTTGTCAGTAATGGTTAGAGCGCCACCTAGTGGGACGACTATAATAATGGTTGAATGAGATGAAATTTTAGCTGGTGGTTAAATGCATGAATTCCATCAATGTCACATCAGATCAGACGCGCTGGTTTTAGGTGTTGGGCTTGGCTCGACGCGCCGGGGGTGCGAGGGCCCTCATATCGCTGCTTGCAGCTTTAATTATTATTGTTATTATTATTATTATGATTATGATGATTATTATTATTGTTATGATGATAATGATGATGATGATGATGATTATCATTATTATTATTATTATTATCATAAACAAAGGCAGTAAAAACAATACCTACAAGAAACTATGATAATAATAACAACAATCACTCTGGCCAAGACACAGGGGAAAAAGGGAGAAAGGCGCAATGAGAACAGTAAGCTGTATTAGGGTAGGGTAAATCTACAAGTTGGGTATTTAGAAAAACAGTATTTAGATTGATCGTAATAGATATAGTAGACTGAATAAACTTTATGGTTTTGAAATTAATCTAGAAACAAGCCTCGCCACTTGCTAGTGATCTTAGTATTAAACATAGAACTAAGAGAACTTTAGAGTTGAAGAAGCTTCTCGGATGAGAGGTGAAACGTCTTCAAGAAACTAAAAGAAGTCCAGACGCTTTTTTTTCCAAGTGACTACGTTCAACATCCAACAAAAACCGTTCTAGAAATGTGGTCAGAGCGATTCTAAGGCTTTGTGAACTAGGGGGGTTAATGTCGCTTTTAGTTATTATAATTTTAAATTATTATATTTTAATTTATATACATTATTTTAATTTATTCAGAATTAACCTGGCGGTTAACTTTCTTTTCTAGATTTTGGGGGGTAAAATTAAGCATACCAGTGATCCACCTCCACCCTAATGTTCAAGAAATGGTTCAATCCTCTTTAGGCGGGAAAGCGTCATGATCTGCTTCATTATTTCCTCTTACGTCGACGCTTAACGGTCGGTTTGAGATTTTTCTGCCGTTTTTTTAGCTTAAACACCAAAGAGCAAAATGGTAAGAAACGTTGTAAAAACAAACTTTTAGTAGTCAGTTACGGGCGATATGTTTCTTCCGCATTTTTGACCTCCCCCAGTTCTAAGGAGTGAGGAGGGAAGTGTTACCTTTAACCCCAAAGTAGAAATGGGAACATGGATTTCTCCACACTGAATTTTACTTTACTCTGTGATAGTTATGCAAGAAGCGTGGTCTAAATATATAAATGATTAGGGGGTTTTATTGTGTTTTAGGCTTAGTAGATGTCTTGTAAATGGTGAGCAGATCAGATAGGGGGAAAAAATGGTGGTTGAAGTGTGAACGGAGAGAATTGTTTTGTTCACTATCACTTGAATATTCGGTTTCGTTAAAACGTTTTTTTCCTACACTCAAACATTAAGTTTTTTTTTTCAGTCATAGATTCCAGGTGAAAAGGGCACACATTTTGAAATTTCAACAGCACGTATGTCATCGGTAGTTAAGGAAGGAAAGATTTGTTGCATAGCAACACCATGTATGGAGAAAGCAGTCAAGTGAAAACTAGTATGCTTGTGATTGGGATACTTTTTAAAGACTGTTTGGCCCAAAAGCACGGAGTAATTGGCATTGTTCCCAAGTATACAATTAAAATTTTTCAATTTGTGTCCCTTCACTCTGATCTAAAAGAAAAAGGTGTACATCTAATTGACATGTTATTTTTGTTTTTTCCCCACAGCGTGAATGCATCTCCATCCACGTTGGACAGGCTGGCGTCCAGATTGGGAATGCCTGCTGGGAGCTTTACTGCTTGGAACATGGCATTCAGCCAGACGGACAAATGCCCAGTGACAAGACCATCGGCGGAGGAGATGATTCCTTCAACACTTTTTTCAGTGAGACTGGAGCTGGAAAGCATGTCCCTAGAGCTGTTTTTGTGGACCTTGAACCCACTGTGATCGGTAAGCATTGTTACCATTGGCTAAATATAGCAGTGTAATATGTGAGTCAGTTTGAATAACAAAATGTCTGTCTGTTTCCTTAGATGAGGTGCGGACTGGGACGTATCGCCAGCTGTTCCACCCTGACCAGCTGATCACTGGCAAGGAGGATGCAGCTAACAATTATGCCCGTGGACACTATACCATCGGCAAAGAGATTATTGATCTTGTTCTGGACAGGGTCCGCAAACTGGTGGGTAAATTCAGAGTCATTATCGGCAAAGTAAACTAGATAATTGTATCTTGTTAACTTTGTCTTTCCCTCTCCATCCTCAGGCTGACCGGTGCACTGGTCTTCAGGGCTTCCTGGTGTTCCACAGCTTCGGCGGTGGGACCGGCTCTGGTTTCACCTCCCTGCTGATGGAACGCCTTTCTGTCGACTACGGCAAGAAGTCAAAGCTGGAGTTTTCCATCTACCCAGCTCCCCAAGTGTCCACCGCTGTGGTTGAGCCCTACAACTCCATCCTGACCACCCACACCACCCTAGAGCACTCTGACTGTGCCTTCATGGTAGATAACGAGGCAATCTATGACATCAGCCGTAGGAACCTTGATATCGAGCGTCCTAGCTACACCAACCTGAACAGGTTGATCAGCCAGATTGTGTCCTCCATCACTGCTTCGCTCCGCTTCGATGGTGCCCTCAATGTTGATCTGACAGAATTCCAGACCAACTTGGTGCCCTACCCTCGTATCCACTTCCCCTGGCCACGTACGCCCCCGTCATCTCTGCAGAGAAAGCTTATCACGAGCAGTTAACTGTTTCAGAAATCACAACCGCTTGCTTCGAGCCAGCCAATCAGATGGTGAAATGTGACCCTCGCCACGGCAAGTATATGGCCTGCTGCCTTTTGTACCGTGGCGATGTGGTGCCCAAAGATGTCAACGCTGCCATTGCTAACATCAAAACCAAGCGCACCATCCAGTTCGTGGACTGGTGCCCCACCGGTTTCAAGGTCGGCATCAACTACCAGCCACCCACTGTGGTTCCTGGTGGAGACCTGGCCAAGGTACAGAGGGCTGTGTGTATGCTGAGTAACACCACCGCCATCGCTGAGGCCTGGGCACGACTCGACCACAAGTTTGACTTGATGTACGCCAAGCGTGCATTTGTTCACTGGTATGTGGGTGAGGGAATGGAGGAGGGCGAGTTTTCTGAGGCTAGAGACGACATGGCAGCTCTAGAGAAGGATTATGAAGAGGTTGGAGTTGACTCTGCTGATGGTGAGGGAGATGAGGAAGGTGAAGAGTAGGTTCATTGCAATAAAATCATCAAAGTTATGCAAGTTCGCTCAGAAGCACTGTTACATTGTTCTATCAAATCTTGTTACAATATTCCTGTGTATATTTTTCAACTTTAAATAAATGTGTTTGAAAATGTGGTGTTTTAATGCTATGTGAGAATGTAGAATAGAATTCAGAATAGAATTCAACAGAATAGAATTCAACTTTATTGTCATTGCACATGCACAGGTACAGGGCAACGAAATGCAGTTTGCATCCATCCAGAAGTGCTTTAGTGATATAGATATATTACAATATATATTAGCAATAATATAGATATGCAAGTATATTACAGAACATGGAGACATGACCACTTTGTTTTGTAGTTTTGTTCTTTCAGTATCAGCACTTTCTTTTATTAAGGTGCTGCTGATCTTTAATAAAGAGTACATGAGCAATTAAAAGACAAGGTGTCAGTGCCTTATTTTTTTTAAACACTGATACTCAAACTCTAAGAACAGTTTTAAAGCTTTACACCTTAAATATTTAAATACATAAAACAGCAGTTGCTTGGGGCTGTAAAATTTAATCTGGTTTCATCTAATTATGTGTTTGGGGTCTAGTGAGGAAAGTCTATAATATTTCACAAAAAGCATATTCCACCCAAACACAGAAATCCCATTTGTGAGGAACAGATTTTCTTTTTTCTAACATCTACATTAAAATAGTAATCTATATACTATAATCTCACAGTCAATCAGATTTGTCACTCTCTAGGGACCCTGGCCACTAATTTGGGAATCAAAGGTGTGCATCTGGCAGTATATGCTGAGCCAATGGTAATGTTTTTTTAGTTCTACCCCGAACAGCCACCACAGAAAAATGAAAAATAAAATACACCTTAAACATACATGCACAGTCAGCATAAAAACAATCATGTTATTTCATCTAAAAAATATTTACTTTAGATAACTGAAGTGCGTTTTGTCGATACCGCTGCTGTGGTCTTGTTTAAAAATTAGTTGGCAGAACGTTTAAATACCATTCGAAATTCTTACCTCCTTCCATGTTTGTATATTGTTCACAAACACCCATGCTGATTCCCCCAGTGGTCACATTTAGAAACTACAACACATAATTAATGACATACTTACAGTATTAAATATTAAATATATTTAAGGCTGTGTGCTTTATACAGTCACTGGTACACTAATTTATATTTAAATTTAAGGACACAGATTTGGGAAATAGTTACCGCCACCCAACGGAGATATTAATATTATTTTAAGTTTCCTGATTCAATTTACTTTTTAATAGTAATATTTCTGGTCAATATTGCCTCCAAAAGATATACCTAGTAAATAGGTCAAGTAATTAATTAAATTACATTTATTTTAAAAAGATGAGTAAACAAATAAATACTTTAAGTGGTCGAAAGTAGAAATGCCTGTTAATAATCGTAACTACAAGCAGGGACTGCCTGCCGAACATGTTCAGAGGCTTCAGCGGAAGAGGTTTAACGTCCCGCTCTGTCTCACCGGTTTCTGGCATCGATTGTAAACACGTGCGCCAGGTGATTTGGCTCGCCGTTTTCTACACTCTACAAACTGTATAGCTTTCCTGCCGCCAACGATCATTACCCGGACTTCAGCTGCCGGAGCATCTGTTGCTTATAGGAACAGCGGCATATAGATGGGAAGTTTTTGTTTTGTTTTGTTTTCATAATTTTGAACTTCTTATTGTTGGCTTAAAAAAACCCCTTTCTGTAAACAACGTGATCATTGAACGACAACACAATAACATAGACATAATAATATAGAGGAAAATGTGAGTAAATGTGAAGCAGCGAGTATACTGTGTTTTTATGAAGAAAATAAATACATATAAAAAAGAGAAAGAAAACAAAAACATCAATTTATACAAAGGGATTGCTTGGTGGGATACACCTTTGTATTTTTGCATAGATCAATAGTCTTGATCGATTTCTTCTCGCAGTGTGACCTGTTTGGCTGCGTCATCTTTTAACGTATGTAATTGAAGGCAGAGCTATGAAGACACAGAAAGAAACACATTTTTTAAAATTCCGTTTTATTGTACTAATACTGTATTAAAATTTAAATTACTTGGTTGTACTCAAATTGTTAAAAGTTATACATGAGTTACATTTATCATCCAAACCGCCAGGAGGCGATACGTAAAATGATTCTAGAAATGCGGTCCGAGGAAGTCAGGGCGAATCTAAGGGTCTATAAACTAGAGAGGCATAAAAGATATTTGTACGTTTAAAATTTACATTTTTTATTCTATAATTAATAGAAGACGCCTTTTACTTTATTCCGGATTAATCTAGTGTAATTATGATCATTTATCTTGGATATGTACTGTCGAAAGAAGCCTCTAAACCTTGTAAATTATTTTTTTTTCTAAATTAATAACACATCCTAAAGCAGTTACAATATTGCACTTTTTATTTAATTCCTGTGGCTTAACAGATTAAGCCCCAAGGTTCCTGCTGGAAAATAGCATGCCCAAAGTGAATCGACTATTTCTCTGCAATTACAAACTCAATATAAGTATAAAAATGAAGCTGACACTTGTGAGACTTCATCAGAGGTCCAAGCATTTCAGGAAATGCCATTGTGTCAAAGTAACTGAGGATAAAACAGAAAAATATGAAGGAGATTTTGCTGACCTGGTCTTTTATAGCATAAAACCATCTTGAAAAAATGCTGCAGTAGCAGTTTTATTAGAGACAAATCTAAGAGTTTTGCAATTTGGCATAATTCGTGAAAGTTGAAAATTCTTCGGTATTGAGTATTGAATTGGTCTCAAAGTACACTGAGAGAGAGCTGTGCAGGAAGTGTGATTTTATCATGGTGGAAGCAAAACAGCAAAAATAAGAGGGAATTCATTACAATGTTTTTCAAAAGTCTGGTTGCTCTCCTTTTGCTGCTGGTTCAGTGAATTTTGGTCGGAGAGTGACGTGCAGCTTTGGAATCTGACAGATGTCTGCTTTCAGCACCCGATGCCATGTTTTAGCTGAGATTCTGATGTTTCTGGCATAATACATTTACATTTAAAAATCAATTTCAGGATTTAATGAATCGATGTTGGATTATTCAAATTCAAATTAATTTGAACTGGAAAATAAATTTTTTAAAGCCATCACTACTTGCAAGCCCACTGACCTTTCTTTGTGGTGTACTAACACTGAAATTAGCTTTACAGGCGAGTGCCTGTAAAGCTAATTTCAGCTAATTTCGCCTGTTTAATCTGAACTCTTTAAAAAGATACCTGGAAGTGCTCAAAGGAGTTTGCAAAGAAAAGCGTCTGGACTTCTTTGAGTTGCTTGAAGACGTTTCACCTCTCATCCGAGAAGCTTCTTCAGTTCTAAGGTCAAATGGCCGAGAGTCCCAGATTTAAACCCAGTGGGAGTATCCCCCCAAGGAGGGACAAAGGACCCCCTGGTGATCCTCTAATCACATGCGCCAAGGTGTGAAAGTGGGTGTGGGACCTAATCAGCCAGGGTTTCGGGTGAGCTCATTGTGAAACCTGGCCCCACCCTATCATGTGATTTCCTGAGGTCAGATGGCCCAGGATGTGAGTGGGCGTTAAGGCGTCTGGGGAGGGAACTCAAAACTGGATTATAGATGGCAGACAGTTGGTGTCGTAAACCACCGCCTCTGTTCAAAGATGGTCGCTCACAGTGGACATAGATGGCCTCTTTCACTCCTCTTTCAAACCATCTGTCCTCTCTGTCCAATATGTGAACATTGGCATCCTCGAAAGACTGACCTTTATCCTTAAGATGCAGGTGGACTGCTGAGTCTTGTCCTGTGGAGGTGGCTCTTCTATGTTGTGCCATGCGCTTGTGAAGTGGCTGTTTGGTCTCTCCAATGTAGAGGTCCGGGCATTCCTCACTGCACTGTACAGCATACACCACGTTGTTCAGTCTGTGTTTTGGAGTTTTGTCTTTCGGGTGAACCAGTTTGTGTCTGAGTGTGTTGCTGGGTCTGAAGTACACTGGGATGTCGTGCTTGGAGAAAACTCTCCTGAGTTTCTCTGATACACCAGCTACATAGGGGATACTCCCACTGGGTTTAAATCTGGGACTCTCGGCCATTTGACCTTAGAACTGAAGAAGCTTCTCGGATGAGAGGTGAAACGTCTTCAAGCAACTCAAAGAAGTCCAGACGCTTTTCTTTGCAAACTCCTTTGACTACGATGACCTGGATGACTGAGAACCTTCACAGACACCTGGAAGTGCTGTTGCCCTGCTAGCTGCATCAGTGTTCACACTGGTATCTCTATATTTTATCTGAGTAGTAAATCCAGAGTCCCGATTAAGATAAGATAAGATAAGATAAGATAAGATAAGATAAGATAAGATAAGATAAGATAAGATAACCTTTATTAGTCCCACATGTGGGAAATTTGTTTTGTCACAGCAGGAAGTGGACAGTGCAAAAGTTATGAAGCAAAAATTAGAATAAAATAAAATAAGAATAAATACAGTACACAACTGTACAGAATAGAATAAAATAAAATACTATAAACAGTAGAATAAAATAGAATAGAATATACAATAAGATAAAAATAGAATACAAATGCTATATACAACTGAGTAAAAAATACAACGATGCCAGGAAGATTATTGCACTTAGTGTTATTGCACATGTGTGTGTTTGATCAGTTAAAGTCTTTGTTGTGGAGTCTGACAGCAGTGGGGAGGAAAGACCTGCGAAATCTCTCCGTCCCACACCGTGGGTGCCGCAGTCTCCCACTGAAGGAGCTGCTCAGTGCTGTCACAGTCTCATGCATGGGGTGGGAGATGTTGTCCAACAGTGATGACAGCTTAGCCACCATTCTCCTGTCACTCACCACCTCCACTGGGTCCAGAGGGCATCCTAGAACAGAGCTGGCCCTTCGGATCAGCCTGTTCAGTCTCTTCCTGTCCCCAGCAGAGATGCTGCCACCCCAGCAGACCACACCGTAAAAGATGGCTGAGGCCACCACAGAGTCATAGAAGGTTGTTAAGAGATTTTTAAATGTTTCAAGTATTATTCCCACTTCCATTTATACGTTATTGAAAGTTTATCTTTAATTTCAGTGTTAATAGTTGTTTACCCATTTATTCTTTCCATTTAATCGTATTTTACTGCTTCACTAGAAGTGAAGCTGAAGTAAAGACAAAAGCATAGTGTTCTCAGATATGATTTACCCAGGACATCTCCTCTGTACCTGGCTCTCTACGAGCCGTTTCACTCCCAGGAAGGGGAGAGCAGGACGTTCTTATCTATACACTCCCAAATACCAAGAGGGGCCCATTCTTCAGAATCATACACACACACATACACACATACTCTGAAACGCTATAAATAAAGAACTGCCGCATACGCTGGTTGTGAGCCTGAGACAGCAGCGCTCACCCAGCGTGCGCACGTTGTTACCATCTAAACTGTCTTGAGTGTCTTTATTTCGCCTGAAGAATATCTTGTTTAAATATTTACTCCTTACAAAGGTCTTCAGGAGTGGGCCCTCTACTCCAAACGACCTGAGTCTCCGCAGCAGGTACAGCCTGCTCTGCCCTTTCCTGTAGAGGGCGTCTGAGTTATGAGTCCAGTCCAGTTTGTTGTTCAGATGAACACCAAGGTACCTGTAGCTGTCCACAGCCTCAATGTCCATACCTTGGATGTTCAGTGGTTGCAGTGGAGGATGTTTGTGCCTGCGGAAGTCTACCACCAGCTCCTTGGTTTTACTGGCATTGATCTGGAGGTAGTTCAGCTGGCACCAGTCCACAAAGTCCTGAGTCAGTCCTCTGTACTCCTTGTCGTCCCCATCAGAGATGAGGCCGACTATTGCAGAGTCATCAGAGAACTTCTGCAGGAAGCACTGGGTGGAGTTGTGGGAGAAGTCTGCAGTGTAGATGGTGAAGAGGAACGGAGCCAGAACCGGAGCCATTACTTTACAGATACGAATTACGGACATGTAACTCACCCGGGTGATGTTATGTGGATAAGCACCAGCTCTACCCAGCTAGCATAGCGACTAGACACAGGTAATCCCATCACATAGGTCACACTTCCGGGGTAGTAATGGTTATTGAGTACCTTCAAAGCAAACAGGACACCTAGAAGCACAATCATTACAAAGATAAATACATAAGAATAAGGAGATGTTGCCATTTCTGGAAAAAGAGATAAAATAGTGGGTCATGATATATGGAGGAAGATAATACAATATATGTTTACAAATATAGAGTGATCAAATCTTCTATATCAGTTACAACATAAAGGATTATAGAACTTTCCCCTATAATTTATACCTGAGAAGCCAACAGCACACGCCATGCTGTACGACTGGTCCTGCATGAGCTCTGTTAACAACGCCTCCAACACTAGATAGACCAGTCCAGTAAGCAGAGAGAACACTGAGAGCAGGTAAAGGAACCAGGGCCCACCCAGCCGTTGCTCCAGCCTTCTACCTTTCCAGAGGAAGGACACCATGTTGAAGTAAAGATGCCAGTCGTCTGCATGGTGCAGTGGGGACAGCAGGAGTCTACGCCAGTCTTTTAACCAGTAGGCCTGCTGCACACTAACACAGGCCTAGGAAATTAAGAGATAATACATTTTTTAAATACTATTTAGAATACTATCATAAAAAAAGTATATTTTTACTTTAGTTATTATGAGATCTGCACATAATCTTTCTACTTGATAAACAACTTTCCCATTAATGTAATTATACATTTTTCGTTGATTATATTCTAACAATTTAGTAACACAGTTTTAAAACAATTATTTCAGGGCTACTGCACTGGATAAAACAAAATAGTCAACCTTGTGGTGTATAAATATTGGTCGACATTAAAAATGGACAGACTTTGTCTCCATCTTTAGAGGTATATTTGGTGTATTTACCTGAAACAGTGGGGCAGCAGGGAATAGGTAAAGGTACACATTGAGAGCCAGGACAGCCAGAGTGATGGGAGGGATATTGTTCAGACCCAGTTGAAACACCTGGGAGGCAAGGAGCAGCAAGCCCAGCTGGGATCCCCTCTGTCTGTTTCGCATACTGAAAATAGCCTAGGGAAAAACAACTGCCTGATTATTTTTCAGACATTTTCGGTTACCATAAAATTCACATTTATAAGTTATTAGAGAAAGGGTTCAGATTAATTTATGGTAATGCTCTCACAATCTCTGAGTATCAGCTTTGAAAGACTCAGATGCATCGAAACTGCCTCTACTTGACTACGAGTTGTATTAATAAGGAAGTGCTGGGCTGTTGTTAAGACAAAACACAAACATTAGAAAGCAGAAAGAATTGTCAGAGAAAGCTCAAGTTGTTACAGTTTATTTTAATTCAATTACTAGCAGAAGTCCAGACTTTAGATTTTATCTGAAGCCTTTATAAGAAAAAGAATACCACTGCTTGTCCTGCTTTAATATGATGAGTTAAGATGCCTTTTGCTGATATCTAACAGCACACATAAGAAATTTAACTAATATTCATTATTAAAGACTGAGTCCTCTTTTCCCCATGAGCTTATAAATGCAAATTTCTTTGATGTTCAGGAAATGTCAGAGTCACATGGCGGTGTATATGTACAGTCAAAACATACACACTACAGCCTTAGATATCATGCAACCCCAACACCGCGATCCAGAGTAATATAAGAATGTTAGGATGCCTGGGTCGTTGACCCAGGGCTTTTGAGTTTATTATATTATTTATAATTTCTAGTCTTTGGTTTCTTTGAGTTCTGTCTTATGGTTTATGTCTCTGTCTTCTCTAGTTGCTCTGTCTCCCCTGTCATCTGTATCCCCTTGTCTAGTTCGCGTTTCTGTGTATCCTTAGTTGCTATATCCCCGTGTCCAGTCAGTGTCTGTGTCTGCCCTGGTCCCATGTCTCTGTTCCCTCTGTTGTAGTGCCTGCCTGTCAGTCTGTGTCTGTAAGTTCAGTCTGTGTTATGTTTCCTGTTTTATTTTGAAGGTCCATGTCTTATGTTAATATATCTGGTTTTGCTTCCTTGTCTCGTTAGGCCTGATTTGCCCCAGCTGTGTTTCCCTCCTGTTGCCCATTCCCTGATTGCTCCCTCTGTGTATTTAAGCCCTGTGTTTCTCTGTGTCCGTGTCGCGATCTACAGTTTCTTTTGCTGTGTGTTTTGTCTGCTTGCCTGAGTTTATTTTTTGCACTTTGGAAGTTTGTTATTTTGAGTTCAGCATTAAAGCTGTTTTGAGTTCACCTTTTGACTACGAGCGTCTGCACTTTGGGTCCTCCTTACCACCACTCCTGCCTGCACACAGCCTACACCTAACAAAGAAAGGTATCCCTCTGGTTAATGTTACTGTAGTTGAACAGATACAGTCAATAATACTTAGCAATTAGAAAAAAGTCTGCAAGTCAGTTTAAAATAGCTTAACAACAAACTTTATGCTGATGTTCTTTGGAAAACACAATATTCCATTACTAAGGAATAAAATGCCCCACAAGATACAATGACATTCACTTCACGGGGAACTAAAAGTAAACTTACTGTCAGCGCTGTCAATCGTTGGAAACGCTTCCTTGTTCAGTTACTTTCGCTACCGCGAACTTTAACGTTAGCCAGGTGTTTAGCCAGGTGTTTAACCAGCTGAGCACAATTTAACGCTGACAAAAAACCTAAAGTTTCACTTATATAACTCTTAATCAAACGTCAGCAAAACGTATTACTAGATATTTCATCATTTCTAGCATTTACCAGCAGTGTTGGGTAAGTTACTTTAAATTAGTAACTTAGTTACATTACTAGTTCTCTAAAAAAGTAACTCAGTTACTTCAAGTTACTCGTTACTTTCAAAGTAACTAGTTACTAGGGAAAGTAACTTTGGTTTTACTCAGAATTCTCTTGTTAATGTGTTGCTTCTGTAACTGGATACCCAGCAAGATTGTCAGTCTTCTATCTTGCTTACTTGCCACAAGTGCACTGTGCCACCTACCAATAGAAAGGAAAAAATAATGTGCACATTTCCACGAGAGAAATCCCACGCCTGGACCGTCGTTGACCGCCGCCATGATTCTAGCCTGCTTTTTACATCCAACACAAAAACTGCAGTCGTGGTGCTTTTGATTGTACTCAGAACTTGGAAATTCTGCCTTCTGAATAGGAAGATGTAGGTAACACCAGACTGCAGATGAACTGCATACAGAGCTGGACTGGGACAAAAAAATCGTCCCGGGCATTTTGACTAGAGACCGGCCCACCATTATAGGAAAAATCATAAAGCCTTTGAATGAAAATAAACACTGTTGTGACAGTGATGTACACTGTTCTGATGGTATATATGTATCAATCTATCAATTGTTTGTTGTAAGACTCAGATAATTATTTTTTTTTAAAGCGAGACATTTTAAATGAGAATAATAAAGAAAAGTATTTCCTTGTCCCCCCCCTTTCCCTGTTAATGCCCTACCTGCCCCCCTGGCAACACTTTGCTAGACCCGCCCCTGCACAGTTACCAGCTGTCAGCTACTTAGAAAAGGATCCTGGTGTTATTTGTCTCTCAGAAACAGTTCATAACTTCCCTTCAACTCATTCATGTCACCTAAAAGGTAAACCTGTTTCTCCATCACCTGTTCAGCTCTGATGATTCAGTAAGGACATCTCCTGGTTTCATCTTCATGTTTCCCTCTCACCAGATAACCAAACCAATATCATGACCAGCAGCTTTACAGCTGTGGCTCCAGCAAACATCAGCTGATACTAGAAATTAATATTAAATAAATTCTAACAACAGCTGATCAAGCTTAAACTTGCTGCTGTTGTTTAACGCGACATCCGCTGGTTTCCTCTTTCTGGCGCAAAGTGGGCGATAAATAAACAAGAGAGAAAAGCCGATCAGCTGATCATTGATCAGTTTCGTGATTGAAGTAGAAACAGGAGAGGAGAGAATGAGAGAAGAAGAGGCAGCTGTGCAGCTTCAGCTTTGTGTCTTTTTCATTGTAGCTGAAGTCCGGGACAAACTGTGTTCCTTTTCACCTCAGTACGAAACGCGTAATATTTTCTCTGAATACCAGACGATTCTGTTTTTTAGGGGACGGTTGCAACTCTAATAATTAACCATATGAACAAAATAAAGTTCAACATCAGTAACATAGCACCCACCCAGCTGTATAGAAACTCCGTCATGCTAGCTAGCACAGTGGCGGTCCTAGCCTGTTTGGCGCCCTGGGCGAACACTCCCTCTGGCGCCCCCCCCCCCCCCACACACACACACACACACACACACAACATGTTAAGGATTGTACATTAACATAAAACTGTTGTCCACACACACATATGAAGAGAGAGAGAGAGTATGCATAGTATGCAAACGGCTACCAAACAGCCATCATAATTCGTCATACAATGAGAACAGGACAAATCAACAATTGACAATGACTAATTAATATTAAAATCTGTAACATAATGTATTGTTTGGAGTTTAGTCTGTTACTGTTACTATTTTTACCATTTCTTCTTGGGGCAACTGTAACCCACATTATTTCCTTAGGGATTAATAAAGTATTCTGATTCTGATTGTTTCAGGATGACCTGCCATTATCCAATGACACATCTGTTTACCTGTATCATTTGTTCGTTTCTCCTCCTCTTCTTTTCTCTTTTTTCTAAACTGAGCACCTGATGGCTTTGAACTTTTCTTGTCCATCTTCCATTGGTTTTAATTTTGCACTCCAGTATGAACACCCATCCCTCAACCAGAGGATCACCACAACATAACCTAACAGACCTACACCTTAGTTCACAGATTAACTTTGTCTAGGGTTTATTTCTGGGATTTCACACAACCCAGGATTCAAATCATGAATACATAATGGGCTTGGATTTACAACATTATGAATGAAATGTGCTCTATTTGGAAGCAGCAGGTCTCCCTCCCCTTTCGACGGGTTATGTGTGAGACTTTAAATCATCCATCCATTCACTTCCGCTTAACCTTTTCAGGGTCGCGGGGGGCGCTGGAGCCTATCCCAGCTGTCATAGGGCGAGAGGCGGGGTACACCCTGGACAGGTCGCCAGTCTGTCGCAGGGCCAACACACAGGGACAGACAACCATGCGCACTCACATTCACTCGCACATTCACACCTAGTGACAATTTCGATTATCCAATTAACCTATCCCCACAAGCTGCATGTCTTTGGACGGTGGGAGGAAGCCGGAGTACCCGGAGGGAACCCACGCAAACACGGGGAGAACATGCAAACTCCACACAGAAAGACCCCGGCCTGATGGTGGAATTGAACTCAGGACCTTCTTGCTGTGCGGCAACAGTGCTAACCACCGTGCCACCGTGCTGGAAATCATCAAACTGTAAATTATAAATTTTAAATTGTTATTGATCCCTTTACCCCGAGTCCTAAAGTGTATATTTATTTTCTTACTCTACTATATTTATTGTTCGTTTAATTGCACTGCTGTAACTGGAGCCTCGTCGTCTCGTCTCTCTATATACTGGACTGTATGTAGCGGAGATGACAATAAAGTTTACTTTGACTTCAGCAGCGCGCAGGTGCACCGAGGGCTCTCGCGCTCAGTTTTCGTGTATAGAATTTCGAAAAAACATCGGTGCAAATTATAAGTCTGTATCATAATGTCCGGTGTTTTCGTGTTTGTTGTTTTGTTTTTATTTTGTTTTATTTTGCGAGTTGGTTATTAGATGCTGCTCCAGCCAGCCAGAGAATCCCCCGCCGCCCCGCCCTCTCCTCCCTGTGCCGCAAGCAGCAGGCGCACCTCGCAAACGGAGGGCGCCCTTACTCCCAGCAAATGGGCGATAGAAAACCGATTGGTGCCTATGACATTCCCAATATGCGCTGGCTGCCGTCGGGGCAGCATGAGTCCGAGCATTTTTTTTTTTTTTTTTTTTTTTTTTGCCGATGCCCGTGATGCCGCCCCCCATCACGATGCCGCCCCGGGCAACCGCCTGTGTCGCCCGTATCTAAAACCGCTACTGAGCTAGCACGCAGTACGAAAATGTCAGCATACCGAAAATAAACTCCACCTAAACTTGGTTTATATCTGACTCCGATAGACTGCAGGTCATAACTTCTTACCTGAAGTTCAGTTCACCTGACACGCGGACCGGCGGCCGCTTCGGGTCTCTCCTCTTGCCTCCCTTTTCCTTCATCCACCTGCTGGCTTCCACCACTTGCTAATGTTATTGAATCTGTGGAAGCTCCGCGATATCCACCACGCGAAGTAACGAGCCTATCTAAATCCCAGTAACGAGTAACGTGTTCCTGGTTTTGGCATAATAACTAGTTACCGTGCTCGTTACCACAATAATAACGTAGTTACTGTAACGCGTTACTTAATAACGCGTTAGTCCCAACACTGTTTACCAGTAACAACTCGACAAGTTGGCGCTGTGCAAGCGTCAGAGGTCACATGACAATAACAAAGCTACGTAGTTAGCGCAGCCGCATTGGGGTTTGCGAGGTAAAGGTCAGTTTTTATTATTGTTATTATTATTATTATGATTATGATGATTATTATTATTGTTATGATGATGATGATGATTATCATTATTATTATTATTATTATTATTATCATAAACAAAGTCAGTAAAAACAATACCTAATAAACTTTATGGTTTTGAAATTAATCTAGAAACAAGCCTCGCCACTTGCTAGTGATCTTAGTATTAAACATAGAACTAAGAGAACTTTAGAGTTGAAGAAGCTTCTCGGATGAGAGGTGAAACGTCTTCAAGAAACTAAAAGAAGTCCAGACGCTTTTTTTTCCAAGCGACTACGTTCAACATCCAACAAAAACCGTTCTAGAAATGTGGTCAGAGCGATTCTAAGGCTTTGTGAACTAGGGGGGTTAATGTCGCTTTTAGTTATTATAATTTTAAATTATTATATTTTAATTTATATACATTATTTTAATTTATTCAGAATTAACCTGGCGGTTAACTTTCTTTTCTAGATTTTGGGGGGTAAAATTAAGCATACCAGTGATCCACCTCCACCCTAATGTTCAAGAAATGGTTCAATCCTCTTTAGGCGGGAAAGCGTCATGATCTGCTTCATTATTTCCTCTTACGTCGAAGCTTAACGGTCAGTTTGTAGGACTGAGATTTTTCTGCCGTTTTTTTAGTTTAAACACCAAAGAGCAAAATGGTAAGAAACGTTGTAAAAACAAACTTTTAGTAGTCAGTTACGGGCGATATGTTTCTTCCGCATTTTTGACCTCCCCCAGTTCTAAGGAGTGAGGAGGGAAGTGTTGCCTTTAACCCCAAAGTAGAAATGGGAACATGGATTTCTCCACACTGAATTTTACTTTACTCTGTGATAGTTATGCAAGAAGCGTGGTCTAAATATATAAATGATTAGGGGGTTTTATTGTGTTTTAGGCTTAGTAGATGTCTTGTAAATGGTGAGCAGATCAGATAGGGGGAAAAAATGGTGGTTGAAGTGTGAACGGAGAGAATTGTTTTGTTCACTATCACTTGAATATTCGGTTTCGTTAAAACGTTTTTTTCCTACACTCAATCATTAAGTTTTTTTTTTCAGTCATAGATTCCAGGTGAAAAGGGCACACATTTTGAAATTTCAACAGCACGTATGTCCAGGGCCGGCTGTGGCATAGGCCGTATAGGCAAATGCTAAGGGCGCCGTCCATCAGGGGGCGCCACGCCAGTGCCACAAATGTTGAAAAAAAAAAGAAAAAAAGTTGGTACTATTATTTCTAAATACAAAAAATAACCCCACGTTAATTAAAATGTAAAGTAAAGCTTATTTAATAGAAATATTATTTGTTACAACATTACGCCCCCCCCGCACGGTGCGCCCCCTCCCTTCCCTTATCATGGTTCCTTTTGGACGTCACCACATCAAAAAATCAACACAAGATGTCAAAACGGCCAAAACTGTCAGGTGCCCAGGGAAGAAAAAAGAGAAAAGAAGAGGAGGAGAAACGAGAAAAAGACAGAGGTAGGTAACGTTAGCCTACATGAAATTATTTGTCTGAATGTGATAGTAACCTAAATTTTTAGCATTAAGCTAATGTTACATGATTCGCTAATTGCTAATCAATAAATAGCTAGTTAACTGTTTTAACGTCAGTTAATATTTGGAGGGGGCTAAATTGTTATGGAAAATAATAATGTAACGTTAGGTAATTACAGTACTCCCACCTTTCCCACCATTCCTCATTTGTATTCATCTTTTAAGCAGGTGTTTTTTGTTTACATTGTTATTGCCTTCTGGTTAGCTAACGTTTACCCTGCAGGTAATAGTCACTTTTCCACCCCTGTATATATTATAGTTGTAAACCTAGTTGTTAAAGTGCACATCATTAATGTTAATTAAGCAATATCACATGAGAGGGAATGTTGTTTTTTAATATGAGCACTGCTGTGATTCGGTCAAAGATAATCATAACATAACATTCTCATATGATATTATACTGTTACTTTGCATTCTGCTATTCAGCATTTCACTGTAATGATGACAATAAATTGAATCTAATCTAATTTGCATATCAGTTAACATCATACATATATCTCTTTGGTTTTTCATTTATATTATATCATTTCATTTTATTCCTGGAATCATATGTTTTTATTATTAGACTTTAATACTCAGTGGTGTCACATACTTCTCTCTTCAGATGCACTGTTGAAGTTTCTAAATCCCACCCCTGGGCCATCTACCACATCTACCGCTGCTGCCTCCACTTCAGCAGCACAACCCACCAGTGATGCAGCATCAGCAGCACAACCCAGCCATGATGCAGCAGCATCAAGCGGTCTTCCTGTTGCCTCCACCTCAGCAGCACAACCCACCAGTTTTGCAGCAGCATCAAGCGGTGTTCCTGTTGCCTCCACCTCAGCAGCACAACCCAGCAGTGATGCAGCAGCATCAAGCGGTCTTCCTGTTGCCTCCACCTCAGCAGCACAACCCACCAGTTTTGCAGCAGCATCAAGCGGTCTTCCTGTTGCCTCCACCTCAGCAGCACAACCCAGCAGTGATGCAGCAGCATCAAGCGGTCTTCCTTTATGTATGTAAAATTTATTGTATTTCATATATTCATTTTTTATTTTTTGTATTCATTTATTTATTCATATATTTTTTTATCTTGTTAATTATTCTGATTATGAATTTGCTTTCTTTAAGTAAAAAAAAAAGGTCAAAGACAAAGCTATTCGGTTTCTTGTGAGTACATACACTACACTGCCGATGTAGGGGGGCGCCACCTAAAATCTTGCCTAGGGCGCCAGATTGGTTAGGGCCGGGCCTGCGTATGTCATCGGTAGTTAAGGAAGGAAAGATTTGTTGCATAGCAACACCATGTATGGAGAAAGCAGTCAAGTGAAAACTGGTATGCTTGTGATTGGGATACTTTTTAAAGACTGTTTGGCCCAAAAGCACGGAGTAATTGGCATTGGTCCCAAGTATACAATTAAAATTTTTCAATTTGTGTCCCTTCACTCTGATCTAAAAGAAAAAGGTGTACATCTAATTGACATGTTATTTTTGTTTTTTCCCCACAGCGTGAATGCATCTCCATCCACGTTGGACAGGCTGGCGTCCAGATTGGGAATGCCTGCTGGGAGCTTTACTGCTTGGAACATGGCATTCAGCCAGACGGACAAATGCCCAGTGACAAGACCATCGGCGGAGGAGATGATTCCTTCAACACTTTTTTCAGTGAGACTGGAGCTGGAAAGCATGTCCCTAGAGCTGTTTTTGTGGACCTTGAACCCACTGTGATCGGTAAGCATTGTTACCATTGGCTAAATATAGCAGTGTAATATGTGAGTCAGTTTGAATAACAAAATGTCTGTCTGTTTCCTTAGATGAGGTGCGGACTGGGACGTATCGCCAGCTGTTCCACCCTGACCAGCTGATCACTGGCAAGGAGGATGCAGCTAACAATTATGCCCGTGGACACTATACCATCGGCAAAGAGATTATTGATCTTGTTCTGGACAGGGTCCGCAAACTGGTGGGTAAATTCAGAGTCATTATCGGCAAAGTAAACTAGATAATTGTATCTTGTTAACTTTGTCTTTCCCTCTCCATCCTCAGGCTGACCGGTGCACTGGTCTTCAGGGCTTCCTGGTGTTCCACAGCTTCGGCGGTGGGACCGGCTCTGGTTTCACCTCCCTGCTGATGGAACGCCTTTCTGTCGACTACGGCAAGAAGTCAAAGCTGGAGTTTTCCATCTACCCAGCTCCCCGAGTGTCCACCGCTGTGGTTGAGCCCTACAACTCCATCCTGACCACCCACACCACCCTAGAGCACTCTGACTGTGCCTTCATGGTAGATAACGAGGCAATCTATGACATCTGCCGTAGGAACCTTGATATCGAGCGTCCTACCTACACCAACCTGAACAGGTTGATCAGCCAGATTGTGTCCTCCATCACTGCTTCGCTCCGCTTCGATGGTGCCCTCAATGTTGATCTGACAGAATTCCAGACCAACTTGGTGCCCTACCCTCGTATCCACTTCCCCCTGGCCACGTACGCCCCCGTCATCTCTGCAGAGAAAGCTTATCACGAGCAGTTAACTGTTTCAGAAATCACAACCGCTTGCTTCGAGCCAGCCAATCAGATGGTGAAATGTGACCCTCGCCACGGCAAGTATATGGCCTGCTGCCTTTTGTACCGTGGCGATGTGGTGCCCAAAGATGTCAACGCTGCCATTGCTAACATCAAAACCAAGCGCACCATCCAGTTCGTGGACTGGTGCCCCACCGGTTTCAAGGTCGGCATCAACTACCAGCCACCCACTGTGGTTCCTGGTGGAGACCTGGCCAAGGTACAGAGGGCTGTGTGTATGCTGAGTAACACCACCGCCATCGCTGAGGCCTGGGCACGACTCGACCACAAGTTTGACTTGATGTACGCCAAGCGTGCATTTGTTCACTGGTATGTGGGTGAGGGAATGGAGGAGGGCGAGTTTTCTGAGGCTAGAGACGACATGGCAGCTCTAGAGAAGGATTATGAAGAGGTTGGAGTTGACTCTGCTGATGGTGAGGGAGATGAGGAAGGTGAAGAGTAGGTTCATTGCAATAAAATCATCAAAGTTATGCAAGTTCGCTCAGAAGCACTGTTACATTGTTCTATCAAATCTTGTTACAATATTCCTGTGTATATTTTTCAACTTTAAATAAATGTGTTTGAAAATGTGGTGTTTTAATGCTATGTGAGAATGTAGAATAGAATTCAGAATAGAATTCAACAGAATAGAATTCAACTTTATTGTCATTGCACATGCACAGGTACAGGGCAACGAAATGCAGTTTGCATCCATCCAGAAGTGCTTTAGTGATATAGATATATTACAATATATATTAGCAATAATATAGATATGCAAGTATATTACAGAACATGGAGACATGACCACTTTGTTTTGTAGTTTTGTTCTTTCAGTATCAGCACTTTCTTTTATTAAGGTGCTGCTGATCTTTAATAAAGAGTACATGAGCAATTAAAAGACAAGGTGTCAGTGCCTTATTTTTTTTAAACACTGATACTCAAACTCTAAGAACAGTTTTAAAGCTTTACACCTTAAATATTTAAATACATAAAACAGCAGTTGCTTGGGGCTGTAAAATTTAATCTGGTTTCATCTAATTATGTGTTTGGGGTCTAGTGAGGAAAGTCTATAATATTTCACAAAAAGCATATTCCACCCAAACACAGAAATCCCATTTGTGAGGAACAGATTTTCTTTTTTCTAACATCTACATTAAAATAGTAATCTATATACTATAATCTCACAGTCAATCAGATTTGTCACTCTCTAGGGACCCTGGCCACTAATTTGGGAATCAAAGGTGTGCATCTGGCAGTATATGCTGAGCCAATGGTAATGTTTTTTAGTTCTACCCGAACAGCCACCACAGAAAAATGAAAAATAAAATACACCTTAAACATACATGCACAGTCAGCATAAAAACAATCATGTTATTTCATCTAAAAAATAGTTACTTTAGATAACTGAAGTGCGTTTTGTCGATACCGCTGCTGTGGTCTTGTTTAAAAATTAGTTGGCAGAACGTTTAAATACCATTCGAAATTCTTACCTCCTTCCATGTTTGTATATTGTTCACAAACACCCATGCTGATTCCCCCCAGTGGTCACATTTAGAAACTACAACACATAATTAATGACATACTTACAGTATTAAATATTAAATATATTTAAGGCTGTGTGCTTTATACAGTCACTGGTACACTAATTTATATTTAAATTTAAGGACACAGATTTGGGAAATAGTTACCGCCACCCAACGGAGATATTAATATTATTTTAAGTTTCCTGATTCAATTTACTTTTTAATAGTAATATTTCTGGTCAATATTGCCTCCAAAAGATATACCTAGTAAATAGGTCAAGTAATTAATTAAATTACATTTATTTTAAAAAGATGAGTAAACAAATAAATACTTTAAGTGGTCGAAAGTAGAAATGCCTGTTAATAATCGTAACTACAAGCAGGGACTGCCTGCCGAACATGTTCAGAGGCTTCAGCGGAAGAGGTTTAACGTCCCGCTCTGTCTCACCGGTTTCTGGTATCGATTGTAAACACGTGCGCCAGGTGTAGCACACCGTTTCTCCGTCAGTTGTTCAGGAATCCTACCTAGGATCAGCTTTCTCGTCTCACAAACACAAACCTGTTTGATTTGGCTCGCCGTTTTCTACACTCTACAAACTGTATAGCTTTCCTGCCGCCAACGATCATTACCCGGACTTCAGCTGCCGGAGCATCTGTTGCTTATAGGAACAGCGGCATATAGATGGGAAGTTTTTGTTTTGTTTTGTTTTCATAATTTTGAACTTCTTATTGTTGGCTTAAAAAAAAACCCTTTCTGTAAACAACGTGATCATTGAACGACAACACAATAACATAGACATAATAATATAGAGGAAAATGTGAGTAAATGTGAAGCAGCGAGTATACTGTGTTTTTATGAAGAAAATAAATACATATAAAAAGAGAAAGAAAACAAAACATCAATTTATACAAAGGGATTGCTTGGTGGGATACACCTTTGTATTTTTGCATAGATCAATAGTCTTGATCGATTTCTTCTCGCAGTGTGACCTGTTTGGCTGCGTCATCTTTTCACGTATGTAATTGAAGGCAGAGCTATGAAGACACAGAAAGAAACACATTTTTTAAAATTCCGTTTTATTGTACTAATACTGTATTAAAATTTAAATTACTTGGTTGTACTCAAATTGTTAAAAGTTATACATGAGTTACATTTATCATCCAAACCGCCAGGAGGCGATACGTAAAATGATTCTAGAAATGCGGTCCGAGGAAGTCAGGGCGAATCTAAGGGTCTATAAACTAGAGAGGCATAAAAGATATTTGTACGTTTAAAATTTACATTTTTATTCTATAATTAATAGAAGACGCCTTTTACTTTATTCCGGATTAATCTAGTGTAATTATGATCATTTATCTTGGATATGTACTGTCGAAAGAAGCCTCTAAACCTTGTAAATTATTTTTTTTTTCTAAATTAATAACACATCCTTAGCAGTTACAATATTGCACTTTTTATTTAATTCCTGTGGCTTAACAGATTAAGCCCCAAGGTTCCTGCTGGAAAATAGCATGCCCAAAGTGAATCGACTATTTCTCTGCAATTACAAACTCAATATAAGTATAAAAATGAAGCTGACACTTGTGAGACTTCAGAGGTCCAAGCATTTCAGGAAATGCCATTGTGTCAAAGTAACTGAGGATAAAACAGAAAAATATGAAGGAGATTTTGCTGACCTGGTCTTTTATAGCATAAAACCATCTTGAAAAAATGCTGCAGTAGCAGTTTTATTAGAGACAAATCTAAGAGTTTTGCAATTTGGCATAATTCGTGAAAGTTGAAAATTCTTCGGTATTGAGTATTGAATTGTTCTCAAAGTACACTGAGAGAGAGCTGTGCAGGAAGTGTGATTTTATCATGGTGGAAGCAAAACAGCAAAAATAAGAGGGAATTCATTACAATGTTTTTCAAAAGTCTGGTTGCTCTCCTTTTGCTGCTGGTTCAGTGAATTTTGGTCGGAGAGTGACGTGCAGCTTTGGAATCTGACAGATGTCTGCTTTCAGCACCCGATGCCATGTTTTAGCTGAGATTCTGATGTTTCTGGCATAATACATTTACATTTAAAAATCAATTTCAGGATTTAATGAATCGATGTTGGATTATTCAAATTCAAATTAATTTGAACTGGAAAATAAATTTTTTAAAGCCATCACTACTTGCAAGCCCACTGACCTTTCTTTGTGGTGTACTAACACTGAAATTAGCTTTACAGCCTGTAAAGCTAATTTCAGCTAATTTCGCCTGTTTAATCTGAACTCTTTAAAAAGATACCTGGAAGTGCTCAAAGGAGTTTGCAAAGAAAAGCGTCTGGACTTCTTTGAGTTGCTTGAAGACGTTTCACCTCTCATCCGAGAAGCTTCTTCAGAGTCCCAGATTTAAACCCAGTGGGAGTATCCCCCCAAGGAGGGACAAAGGACCCCCTGGTGATCCTCTAATCACATGCGCCAAGGTGTGAAAGTGGGTGTGGGACCTAATCAGCCAGGGTTTCGGGTGAGCTCATTGTGAAACCTGGCCCCACCCTATCATGTGATTTCCTGAGGTCAGATGGCCCAGGATGTGAGTGGGCGTTAAGGCGTCTGGGGAGGGAACTCAAAACTGGATTATAGATGGCAGACAGTTGGTGTCGTAAACCACCGCCTCTGTTCAAAGATGGTCGCTCACAGTGGACATAGATGGCCTCTTTCACTCCTCTTTCAAACCATCTGTCCTCTCTGTCCAATATGTGAACATTGGCATCCTCGAAAGACTGACCTTTATCCTTAAGATGCAGGTGGACTGCTGAGTCTTGTCCTGTGGAGGTGGCTCTTCTATGTTGTGCCATGCGCTTGTGAAGTGGCTGTTTGGTCTCTCCAATGTAGAGGTCCGGGCATTCCTCACTGCACTGTACAGCATACACCACGTTGTTCAGTCTGTGTTTGGAGTTTTGTCTTTCGGGTGAACCAGTTTGTGTCTGAGTGTGTTGCTGGGTCTGAAGTACACTGGGATGTCGTGCTTGGAGAAAACTCTCCTGAGTTTCTCTGATACACCAGCTACATAGGGGATACTCCCACTGGGTTTAAATCTGGGACTCTCGGCCATTTGACCTTAGAACTGAAGAAGCTTCTCGGATGAGAGGTGAAACGTCTTCAAGCAACTCAAAGAAGTCCAGACGCTTTTCTTTGCAAACTCCTTTGACTACGATGACCTGGATGACTGAGAACCTTCACAGACACCTGGAAGTGCTGTTGCCCTGCTAGCTGCATCAGTGTTCACACTGGTATCTCTATATTTTATCTGAGTAGTAAATCCAGAGTCCCGATTAAGATAAGATAAGATAAGATAAGATAAGATAAGATAACCTTTATTAGTCCCACATGTGGGAAATTTGTTTTGTCACAGCAGGAAGTGGACAGTGCAAAAGTTATGAAGCAAAAATTAGAATAAAATAAAATAAGAATAAATACAGTACACAACTGTACAGAATAGAATAAAATAAAATACTATAAACAGTAGAATAAAATAGAATAGAATATACAATAAGATAAAAATAGAATACAAATGCTATATACAACTGAGTAAAAAATACAACGATGCCAGGAAGATTATTGCACTTAGTGTTATTGCACATGTGTGTGTTTGATCAGTTAAAGTCTTTGTTGTGGAGTCTGACAGCAGTGGGGAGGAAAGACCTGCGAAATCTCTCCGTCCCACACCGTGGGTGCCGCAGTCTCCCACTGAAGGAGCTGCTCAGTGCTGTCACAGTCTCATGCATGGGGTGGGAGATGTTGTCCAACAGTGATGACAGCTTAGCCACCATTCTCCTGTCACTCACCACCTCCACTGGGTCCAGAGGGCATCCTAGAACAGAGCTGGCCCTTCGGATCAGCCTGTTCAGTCTCTTCCTGTCCCCAGCAGAGATGCTGCCACCCCAGCAGACCACACCGTAAAAGATGGCTGAGGCCACCACAGAGTCATAGAAGGTTGTTAAGAGATTTTTAAATGTTTCAAGTATTATTCCCACTTCCATTTATACGTTATTGAAAGTTTATCTTTAATTTCAGTGTTAATAGTTGTTTACCCATTTATTCTTTCCATTTAATCGTATTTTACTGCTTCACTAGAAGTGAAGCTGAAGTAAAGACAAAAGCATAGTGTTCTCAGATATGATTTACCCAGGACATCTCCTCTGTACCTGGCTCTCTACGAGCCGTTTCACTCCCAGGAAGGGGAGAGCAGGACGTTCTTATCTATACACTCCCAAATACCAAGAGGGGCCCATTCTTCAGAATCATACACACACACATACACACATACTCTGAAACGCTATAAATAAAGAACTGCCGCATACGCTGGTTGTGAGCCTGAGACAGCAGCGCTCACCCAGCGTGCGCACGTTGTTACCATCTAAACTGTCTTGAGTGTCTTTATTTCGCCTGAAGAATATCTTGTTTAAATATTTACTCCTTACAAAGGTCTTCAGGAGTGGGCCCTCTACTCCAAACGACCTGAGTCTCCGCAGCAGGTACAGCCTGCTCTGCCCTTTCCTGTAGAGGGCGTCTGAGTTATGAGTCCAGTCCAGTTTGTTGTTCAGATGAACACCAAGGTACCTGTAGCTGTCCACAGCCTCAATGTCCATACCTTGGATGTTCAGTGGTTGCAGTGGAGGATGTTTGTGCCTGCGGAAGTCTACCACCAGCTCCTTGGTTTTACTGGCATTGATCTGGAGGTAGTTCAGCTGGCACCAGTCCACAAAGTCCTGAGTCAGTCCTCTGTACTCCTTGTCGTCCCCATCAGAGATGAGGCCGACTATTGCAGAGTCATCAGAGAACTTCTGCAGGAAGCACTGGGTGGAGTTGTGGGAGAAGTCTGCAGTGTAGATGGTGAAGAGGAACGGAGCCAGAACCGGAGCCATTACTTTACAGATACGAATTACGGACATGTAACTCACCCGGGTGATGTTATGTGGATAAGCACCAGCTCTACCCAGCTAGCATAGCGACTAGACACAGGTAATCCCATCACATAGGTCACACTTCCGGGGTAGTAATGGTTATTGAGTACCTTCAAAGCAAACAGGACACCTAGAAGCACAATCATTACAAAGATAAATACATAAGAATAAGGAGATGTTGCCATTTCTGGAAAAAGAGATAAAATAGTGGGTCATGATATATGGAGGAAGATAATACAATATATGTTTACAAATATAGAGTGATCAAATCTTCTATATCAGTTACAACATAAAGGATTATAGAACTTTCCCCTATAATTTATACCTGAGAAGCCAACAGCACACGCCATGCTGTACGACTGGTCCTGCATGAGCTCTGTTAACAACGCCTCCAACACTAGATAGACCAGTCCAGTAAGCAGAGAGAACACTGAGAGCAGGTAAAGGAACCAGGGCCCACCCAGCCGTTGCTCCAGCCTTCTACCTTTCCAGAGGAAGGACACCATGTTGAAGTAAAGATGCCAGTCGTCTGCATGGTGCAGTGGGGACAGCAGGAGTCTACGCCAGTCTTTTAACCAGTAGGCCTGCTGCACACTAACACAGGCCTAGGAAATTAAGAGATAATACATTTTTTAAATACTATTTAGAATACTATCATAAAAAAAGTATATTTTTACTTTAGTTATTATGAGATCTGCACATAATCTTTCTACTTGATAAACAACTTTCCCATTAATGTAATTATACATTTTTCGTTGATTATATTCTAACAATTTAGTAACACAGTTTTAAAACAATTATTTCAGGGCTACTGCACTGGATAAAACAAAATAGTCAACCTTGTGGTGTATAAATATTGGTCGACATTAAAAATGGACAGACTTTGTCTCCATCTTTAGAGGTATATTTGGTGTATTTACCTGAAACAGTGGGGCAGCAGGGAATAGGTAAAGGTACACATTGAGAGCCAGGACAGCCAGAGTGATGGGAGGGATATTGTTCAGACCCAGTTGAAACACCTGGGAGGCAAGGAGCAGCAAGCCCAGCTGGGATCCCCTCTGTCTGTTTCGCATACTGAAAATAGCCTAGGGAAAAACAACTGCCTGATTATTTTTCAGACATTTTCGGTTACCATAAAATTCACATTTATAAGTTATTAGAGAAAGGGTTCAGATTAATTTATGGTAATGCTCTCACAATCTCTGAGTATCAGCTTTGAAAGACTCAGATGCATCGAAACTGCCTCTACTTGACTACGAGTTGTATTAATAAGGAAGTGCTGGGCTGTTGTTAAGACAAAACACAAACATTAGAAAGCAGAAAGAATTGTCAGAGAAAGTGGCCTGTATTTATATAGCGCTTTTGTAGTCCCTAAGGACCCCAAAGCGCTTTACATATCCAGTCATTCACCCATTCACACACTGGTGATGGCAAGCTACGTTGTAGCCACAGCCACCCTGGGGCGCACTGACAGAGGCGAGGCTGCCGGACACTGGCGCCACCGGGCCCTCTGACCACCACCAGTAGGCAACGGGTGAAGTGTCTTGCCCAAGGACACAACGACCGAGACTGTCTGAGCCGGGGCTCGAACCGGCAACCTCAAGTTGTTACAGTTTATTTTAATTCAATTACTAGCAGAAGTCCTGTTAAGGGAAAATCCCAAACAGAAGTCTGCCAAGGCAAACAGAAACACAGTGAGACAAAATACTTAATCACATGTACATGGGTGAACGTCTCAAGTGAGAGTCACACAGTGTACCTTTTTATTCATGCATTTATAGTCACTGGTGCCCACACAACAGGGCGGCGTATTTTCGCTCTTCTCAGAAAAATGACTATACAACAGTATGTGGCTATCTTACTGGAACATTCCGTTCCTCTTTTTATCAAGACATGTTACACAGGCGTGCTCTCCCGCCCAGCAGGCCGTCCAAGGACGAGCTTCCGGCAAGCAATATGAATCACAAACAGCAATGCATTTAATAAAAATCTTTTTACATTTCCCTCCTGTTGTTTGACTTCTTTAATAGTTAAACAATCTGCTTGTTATCTATGCATGATTTCTTGGCTTGGCATTTTTAATCAGCATGTCATTCACAGATCAATTACAACATCATAGATAAGTCATCTTTAGGAGGGTCATCTTCGTCTTCGTCCATGGGCAGAGTCAAATATGCCTGTACACGGACTGCGATCACCTTGTTTGTCATGGACTGTATGCAGGGAAGAATACATGTGGTAAAACAGCAAAGCAATAACAGTAAAACTCCCACAAAAACTAATCCTTTAATCAAAAGGGACTTCCATGAGCCGCTTATCAACCATGTAAGCCAATCTTCAGTGTTTGTGACATAGTCTTGTTGTTGTGCAGCCCTGAGTTGTCTCAGTGTGTTCAGAGCATCAGTCATATTGGATGAGTGTACATTATCTGGAATGTATGTACAGCATGTGTTGTTAAAGAGGACACATAGTCCTCCCTTTTTCAGTGAGAATCATGTCCAATGCTACTCTGTGTTGCATTACTGCAATGCGTAGAGCGTCAATTTCTTCATTTTGTTCCTTGTTGATCTTACAGGAAGCATTCAAAAACAGTCCAAAACGATAGTCCAGAGTTTCAATTCGTAAAGCATGTTTTCCAACTCCTACCCAGGGAAACAGGGCGTGAGTAACCTTCTGGCCAGTCGTCCAGAGCTTGAATATCTGATCCCCACATGGGGTTATGTGGCTGCACTGCAGAGACATCTCTTCGTCGTCGAGTCCTCGTGGCGTTTCCCATAGTTATTCTGAAGGTGTGGTCAGAGATGAAGATTGGGGCGCAGATGCCAGTCCATCCTGGGGGCAGTATGAAATAGGCACGTCGTCCACACAGCCAGGCCATTCCTTGCACCCAGTAGGTGCCATTAGAGGGGTTGGCTGTGTTCACAGGGGCACCTTCTCCGTTTCCAGCGGTCCGATTACAATTAGTGGTGTTTCCCAGCGGTCTGTTACCGTTGTCTTGTCGGTAGCACATGGAGTGGTTCTTCCCTGGGGTTTGGTCCAAGAACACTGGGAAGTGAATGGATGTGTTCCGGTTCGTCACGTTGAAGTTGATCCAGAAAAGTTGATCACACGTTCCATTGTCAAGTCCAGCGTCTTCAATGGTGATTATCTCGTGTTGGGGTGGTCCCTGAAAGATACTAAGGAAGTTAAGCGAGTAGATGGTAGATGAGCTTGTCTCGTTGATGATGATTTTATTATGCTGATAGCCAACGCCCGAAAAGCTGGTGGCACGTTTGGCTTGTGTTTTGTTCTTTATTGTCCTCGAAAAGTGCGAGGAGTCCTGCTAGGAGCAGGAGGACAGCTGCTAGGACGGCGAGTGTCTTCATGACAGCCAAACACACCTAGATCCTCGGGTGAGTAGACTACTGGCGAGAAGTAGAGGGCGGGATATACCCAATCAGCCCTCTCTTCACCAGGTAGATCACCAGAAGGTAGGGGTGCTGGAGTCTATGAGTCTAGGCTGTCACTCACTTTCTTGCAGTGGCTTTGGTGAATCCAAGATGGTCTCTCTGCTATCTTACAGGCGGTTGGTGTGGTGATGAGCACTTGGTATGGGCCTTCCCAGCGGGGCGAGCTCCAATTCTTTCTATGGAGAACTCGAATCAGGACCCAATCACCTGGCTTCAACCTGCAAGATACTGGAGAAGATTCAGAAGGCAGTTTATTGTTCAAAACAATATCTTTGTTTTCTAGTAGCTTCGACATCCATTCTGCTAGTGTGGTCTCTCTGATTGATTTATCTAAAGGTTCACTTGTGATTGGCAGTGGAAATGGTCTGCCATGAATGATTTCAAAAGGTGTGAGTTTCTGAGAACCCTGTGTTAGTCTCATCCACATTTTTACTAGGCCTATACACTCAGGCCATGGTCTCCCTGTTTCTTCCATACATTTTCTAAGTCTCTGTTTTATTGTGCCGTTAGTTCTTTCCGCTAATCCTGCACTTTGCGGGTGATAAGCACAGTGATTTTTGATGCTGAATCCTAGTGCTTCAGAGACTTTGCTGATTACCTTATTGAGAAAGTGTCCCCCATTATCTGATCTTATCAGAGTGGGGATGCCATATGTTGGAATAAAATGGTTACATAAGCATTTTGCTACTGAAATGGCATCTGCTTTCTTTACTGGGTAGATTTCTGGCCATTTTGAGAATACGTCTATGATCACTAGAGCGTATTTTGAGCCTTGGCATTCATTTAGTTCAATAAAATCCATGTGGATTGTGTGGAAAGGATGAGGTGGTGTGGGAAAATGACCTCTTTTTGGTCTGAGATTCCCTTGTGCATTGTGTTTTTTTGTTTTTTTTTGGCAAATCCTGCATGTTCTGACAAATTCTTTTGCTGAAGTTTCGAAATTTAGAGTGTAAAAGTGTTTTGGAGATTATATCTACTATCCCTCCTGTTGACACATGGAGAGTAACTCCATGTGTCACTAAGGCTGCTGTTTTGTGTAGAGATTTTGGAAGTATTGGTTTTCCTTCACAAATCATCAAGTCATCTCTTAGTTGCGCTCCGCATTTCAGCCATTTCTTTTGCTCAGCTGTGGGAGCTGCTTTTTGATCATCCTTTGTCAGTAAAATTGTTTCCCTTTGTAATTTCATAGTCATTCTTCTGATGTGCTGCACACTTGCAAATTGCTAAATGTCGCATCACATGAGGAGTTTCCTCCCATGTAAACAGATGTGTGCCATGATAAAACCTTCTCCACACACTAGAAACAAGAAACTAATTTCAACCGTTGTTACATCTTATTCACTTATTTTATAATACAGTTATTTTTTCAAATCTAATATCAATCAACTAATTTGCACATCAGCTTATAATGCGCTAAATTGACAGGTCAACAGAAATGCATGTTCAAAAGATTATCACAAAAGAGAATTTCCTCCATACAGTAAATTACTGGTGTTGCATCAATCAAGCAGAAAGCATCTCACAATTTATTGTATTACCAACTAAATTTATTGTCTGGTCACTGCTTGGTCATACCAGACTCTCTCTGTGTCTTTATTTTTCCTTCTCTGTTTTCACAAACGTTTCACCTATTGTCCTGCAAGCTGGAGAGTTAAATGTCAGTAGTGGGTAAATTTAGCTGTCATATATTACATTATACCTGTAATCAAAATGAGTGAATCATGATACTGCTGTAGGCCACATCATACTTCTTGTGTAATCAGTATGTAGTTTTAGTTTGCATCACACTTCTTAGTTAAAAGAATTTGAAGATCATTAGATTTATTAGATAGGTTTGTATTATCCTATACTGCTGATTTACTGTGAGTGAGTTACACTGTTTCATGACATTTCATACTGCCGAGTTATAAAGAGAATATTGTATTCAGAGAGTAGGGGCCTCTCTCTTTTTTTTTCTTTGTGATAGTAAAGAGAACAGAGCACATGCCACGGGAGCGTCACCCCCACCCTTGGTGGAAGCAGAAAAACAGGGAGTCAAGGTCATAACTCAGGCTCACAAAGAGTCAGAAAGAATGTGAATACTTAGTTTTGTGGCTGTGGCGCATTTTGTATGGCTTCTTTTCTTTGTTTAGTAGCTTTCTGCCTTCACCTGAGGGTGTGCCCTAAGCATGTGACTTCAGGTCTCCATAAGTGGAGTTTATTTAAAGATAAATAAGATGATTTCATATATTGCTCGCAGATCATGCACTAGACGGTATGTTGCAGTATTAGCCTGCTTCAACACTTAAGCAAAACATCACTCTTTGTTTTATTATTATTATTATTATTATCCTGTCTCAAAACAGAAAATGAAATTGTAGTTGTTCTTGGCTGAGAAACACAAAACCTCTCTTTTTTTTTTTCTTTTTTTCAAAACAAGAAACTAAGTTTTAATTTTTCAGCCTTGTCACATAAAACAAAACAGATAACCCAGCTCTCAGCTGGCTCTGGACTTATCATCATCATCAAGGACGCATGGTGAGAGCTACTTCAGAAGTTACAGTGCTCATCACTCAAGCAACATTTAAAAAAGGAACAAAAAACAAAACTCAGCACACTACACAGAGAACAACAACAAGACACAACTGAAGGTGTTGTTCTTGTTTGTTCTCCTTGAATTTTAGAATAAAGTTATTACATCTCCATTAGTAAATCATATGCCTAATCATTATGTGCCACTGTGATCCACAAGTATGATCACAAATTTATTTATTTTTCAAACTAAGCAAACAAACAAAAATAAAACAAATTGCCTATGGCATCATCAAGGCTTTGCGTTCATATTAATTGAGTGTAAGCTGCTTTCTTCATTGCAAGTATTTATTACAATACGGTTTAATTCATGCATCTTATCGCAGAGTTCTAAATTCAACCTATCTCCTCACACACACACGGTTTCCTGTCACCGACAGGCACACATTTCCTGTTTCTGCAGACTCTGTCTTTCATTGTATTTATAGTCTAAAAACCCTCTTTAATTCTACTAAAAACAATCTAAATCCCTTGATCTAAAAACGATACACCTTTATTTCACACACACTTTTAAACTGAGCTCTTTCAGACATCAGGAATCATCACACACACTGCCTTTTCTCTCAAACTTCCACTTGTTCACACACTCTACTATGAACCTTTGTAGTGTTATTATTACTTATGTTTTATTATTTTTGTACAAATCACACCCAATCACTCAAAACCTACTACTCACAGCATTCACACAGTTAAAATCACTCAAAATATGCTTTCATACGAGTATTTCAGACATGCTTTTCAAGATATATAGAGGTCACTCACTGTACATCCACAGTAATGAATTCAAACTCTATTTATACAATTGTAGTGAGCAAAACCAGCATCTCCATGCACGTCACCGCTCCTCATTAGCTTGGTAGTGTCCACATATTTAATTCAGCTTCTCAATCTTGTAGCTTTAGCTGTTGTATACAGGGTTTGGCTCATTAGTTGTTAGTATAGGTTTGCTCTTCATCTTAACAAAGTCTCATCTAAGATGACAGGTTTACAAGCAGGTCAAGTGTCTCTATGCACCTGATTAGTGTAGTTATTTCCTTATTTTCTTCATCTCCTATATCATTGTACTGAGTTTGAGCAAACCTTAAGCTTGAATCAGACTACTTTTAACAATCTTCCACCTCACATCATAACTGACTGAGGTGCCTCTTCCTATTAATAGTATGTCATTATTAATGTTATCATTGTATTGTTTTTCCTTTTTTATAACAGCAACAGTATATTACAATACACTACTTTACTACTAATATACAATAGCATATTAGTTTATATTTTATTATGTATCCATCACGGGTCTGTGTGAATCTGCAGCTTCACACCTTCCCAAGCTGGAGACATTTTCCTTGGCTGAACAATGACACAGCCTTAATATGCCTTATGCATTTCTCTATTTTATTTAATATATTTTGTGTGAATTATCTGGTTTCACGCATTCTATTCATTCAGCTTGGTTGTCTTCCCAATTATGTTTCATTGCTTTAATTTAAGTTAACCTTAATTTAACCTTTTGTTTATTCCACTTCATTCCTCTTTCCATGCTTTAAAATATTACAACTCTTGTGTATGCTTTGATTTCTTTTTTGGATCTTTTTCAGTATTTATTTCTGCCTGTAAGGTTTCTTTTAGTTTTGTTAAAGCGGAGGGGCTACACTTTCCCTCCCATGTCGGGCATTTTGTTTTCTTAGGATTTCTCCATCTACATGCACTAATTTGTCCGGCGCCTGGACATTTCTTTTCTAGCCACTGCTCATCAGCAGTGAGTTTTGTTGTTTTATTACCTATTATTAGTTTATGCTTCTTTTAGCGCTTAGTAATACACACACACCTGCGGCGCTTTCACTGGCACGAGAACAGAGAGAGGTAGCTGACACGCCCTTCTACTTTCAAGCTATTCTTGAAAGCGGTGTCACCTTTACGTGATGAAACACGACCTTCCTCTCAGTTCACCAGTACTTCAGCGACCAACAGTAAACAAATTAGTGGAATAGTTCAGCCTTCTTATTGTGCTGTAGAAATCAACTTATTCCACCAACAAAATGAACAATAAAGACAGACAATTACGCGCGTTCCCGGAGGCTACCAATCTGTTAAGACGAGCCTACTTTTACCCTTTCGGGGAGCTCTCAATCCCTCTGGACAAGCTAGCAGGCCGTCCAAGGACGAGCTTCCGGCAAGCAATATGAATCACAAACAGCAATGCATTTAATAAAAATCTTTTTACAAGTCCAGACTTTAGATTTTATCTGAAGCCTTTATAAGAAAAAGAATACCACTGCTTGTCCTGCTTTAATATGATGAGTTAAGATGCCTTTTGCTGATATCTAACAGCACACATAAGAAATTTAACTAATATTCATTATTAAAGACTGAGTCCTCTTTTCCCCATGAGCTTATAAATGCAAATTTCTTTGATGTTCAGGAAATGTCAGAGTCACATGGCGGTGTATATGTACAGTCAAAACATACACACTACAGCCTTAGATATCATGCAACCCCAACACCGCGATCCAGAGTAATATAAGAAAGGTATCCCTCTGGTTAATGTTACTGTAGTTGAACAGATACAGTCAATAATACTTAGCAATTAGAAAAAAGTCTGCAAGTCAGTTTAAAATAGCTTAACAACAAACTTTATGCTGATGTTCTTTGGAAAACACAATATTCCATTACTAAGGAATAAAATGCCCCACAAGATACAATGACATTCACTTCACGGGGAACTAAAAGTAAACTTACTGTCAGCGCTGTCAATCGTTGGAAACGCTTCCTCGTTCAGTTACTTTCGCTACCGCGAACTTTAACGTCAGCCAGGTGTTTAACCAGCTGAGCACAATTTAACGCTGATAAAAAACCTAAAGTTTCACTTATATAACTCTTAATCAAACGTCAGCAAAACGTATTACTAGATATTTCATCATTTCTAGCATTTACCAGTAACAACTCGACAAGTTGGCGCTGTGCAAGCGTCAGAGGTCACGTGACAATAACAAAGCTACGTAGTTAGCGCAGCCGCATTGGGGTTTGCGAGGTAAAGGTCAGTTTTTATTATTGTTATTATTATTATTATGATTATGATGATTATTATTATTGTTATGATGATGATGATGATGATGATGATCATCATTATTATTATTATTATTATCATAAACAAAGGCAGTAAAAACAATACCTACAAGAAACTATGATAATAATAACAACAATCACTCTGGCCAAGACACAGGGGAAAAAGGGAGAAAGGCGCAATGAGAACAGTAAGCTGTATTAGGGTAGGGTAAATCTACAAGTTGGGTATTTAGAAAAACAGTATTTAGATTGATCGTAATAGATATAGTAGACTGAATAAACTTTATGGTTTTGAAATTAATCTAGAAACAAGCCTCGCCACTTGCTAGTGATCTTAGTATTAAACATAGAACTAAGAGAACTTTAGAGTTGAAGAAGCTTCTCGGATGAGAGGTGAAACGTCTTCAAGAAACTAAAAGAAGTCCAGACGCTTTTTTTCCCAAGTGACTACGTTCAACATCCAACAAAAACCGTTCTAGAAATGTGGTCAGAGCGATTCTAAGGCTTTGTGAACTAGGGGGGTTAATGTCGCTTTTAGTTATTATAATTTTAAATTATTATATTTTAATTTATATACATTATTTTAATTTATTCAGAATTAACCTGGCGGTTAACTTTCTTTTCTAGATTTTGGGGGGTAAAATTAAGCATACCAGTGATCCACCTCCACCCTAATGTTCAAGAAATGGTTCAATCCTCTTTAGGCGGGAAAGCGTCATGATCTGCTTCATTATTTCCTCTTACGTCGAAGCTTAACGGTCGGTTTGTAGGACTGAGATTTTAGCTTAAACACCAAAGAGCAAAATGGTAAGAAATGTTGTAAAAACAAACTTTTAGTAGTCAGTTACGGGCGATATGTTTCTTCCGCATTTTTGACCTCCCCCAGTTCTAAGGAGTGAGGAGGGAAGTGTTGCCTTTAACCCCAAAGTAGAAATGGGAACATGGATTTCTCCACACTGAATTTTACTTTACTCTGTGATAGTTATGCAAGAAGCGTGGTCTAAATATATAAATGATTAGGGGGTTTTATTGTGTTTTAGGCTTAGTAGATGTCTTGTAAATGGTGAGCAGATCAGATAGGGGGAAAAAATGGTGGTTGAAGTGTGAACGGAGAGAATTGTTTTGTTCACTATCACTTGAATATTCGGTTTCGTTAAAACGTTTTTTTCCTACACTCAAACATTAAGTTTTTTTTTTCAGTCATAGATTCCAGGTGAAAAGGGCACACATTTTGAAATTTCTTTTTTTTCTTCTCTCTTTTTTTTTTTTCTTTCTTTTTTTAAAATGTTAGAATTTCATTTGTGGCCATGACTGACAGATGAGATGTGAATATGTATATACAGCTATTATGTGTGGGAACCCTGCATTATCCAGTATGTATAGAAGAATAATGACTCAGAAGCTTAGAGAAGAAGAAGAATGATAGATAAAGCTGCTCAGTGAGTTGCAACCCAACTACTAGCTGCAAACTGCACATTTAACCGCGGGCTAGCCTAACATC
This sequence comes from Oreochromis niloticus, assembly GCF_001858045.2. Lineage (NCBI taxonomy): Eukaryota > Metazoa > Chordata > Actinopteri > Cichliformes > Cichlidae > Oreochromis > Oreochromis niloticus. The sequence goes on from NC_031979.2 coordinate 34,093,304, forward strand.
TCTGAGCTGAAGAGTGGTGGTAGATGTATTGCACACTCAGCAACACCAACTTTACATTTTACCAACTCAGCACTATTCATTTTAAGCTCGCTTTAACATGGACACTCCTTTGTAGCATCCTGAGGAGGATGACATCATCTTCCTGTCTGCTTCTCCACTGATTGTACTCCACTGGGTGGCTTCGTGATTTTAAAAAGCCAGCCTTTTTTGGCTGTAAAAAAAAAGAAAAGAAAAAAAAACTGTGTTTGGGGTCTGAAATTAAACTATTCATATATGATGGCACTCCTCTACAGAGGTCACTGAGTACACTCTGTTTAGCAGGAACAGCTGCTGGTAACATTTATAGACAAGATTTTCACAGTGATCTCCTTGTTTTTGGAAGTACTCTGCTTCCCCCCTCTGGCAAAACTGGGAACCACGCTGTACGATGATCAAATGCTTCTGCTCATTTCTCTGTTGATATGGAATTCATTTCCTTAAGTTTTGTCCAGCGTGATGTGGATACTCTGTCCTTTCAAACATGACAAAGGTGATTTGAATAGTTGAACAGTGATTCACTGATTGGGTGTTCCTGCGTTAACAATACTTTGTATTTTGCTAATCATAGTTCACTGTAGCACATAAACTACTCTCACAAGTTGCTAACAGAAGCTGACCCATTGTACCTCCTGGTTTCACTGAGAGATAACCAAAACAACTCTTTCAATAATAACTGAGGACAGTTGTAGAAGTTTGTAAATCCACAACCAGAGATCATAGCTGCACAGCAGAAACATTGTCCTCTTTGTTGCATTGGCTGGGTTTTAATTATAGTAATGCCATCATTTTAATTACAGTTAAATATTAATTAGTATTATTATAACAGAGTTTTTGCTCACACAAACAGAAGCACAAGCTTCTTAGATGGACTCTGTTATACAGCAGGACATGTGATTTGTCAGGTAATTTAATTAAAATCATCCAACAAGCACCAGCAACACAAGCATTGTAGAGGGGTCTTGTTATCCAAATTAGCAGTGTTGAGGCCTAGGCCAGCTATCAGCTACAACTACCTCTGTCGGCACACGTGTTAATCAAAGCGCCACATCCTTAAACTTAAGCCTTACCAGTATCCAGAGAGATGAATTATAAAGAAAATTAATCTGCTGTACAGTAACTGTGAAGGGGGAACGCAGCTCTGTACACTTTATAATGCAGCAAAATGTAAAACTTTAACATAGAGGGCTAATGGATTGACTCACATTGGTGTCTGGGACTTCAACAGACTCCTACAGGTCTTGTTGGTCTGCTAGGTGGAGCCTCCATTTATAAAAGGTGGATATAACTACTTTGGTTTGACTCATTCGTTACCCATCGTGTGCAACTGAATGTCACCAGCAAGTGGATCTAACTGAGAAACATTGTTTTGTTTTTTTTGTTTTTTTTTTAACCTGTCCCGTTTGGTTCTTTTGCCATCAGAATTATTGTCTAAAGGCGAAGAAAGATGCCCAACGGATTTACTTTACCAAATGGACCATCCCAGCCTTGCCGTAATGGTCCATCTGATTCACCTTTTATTGTTTATTTTATTTTCACTTGCTGAATACGGGACAGACTTGACTGGTGGAAAGAAAGGGGAGAAAGAAAGAGGGAAAGAAAAAAAAAACCCTGAGAAGAGGGACGGGGAAAAAGGGCAAAAAACAAAAACCAACAGAATAAGCAGACAAAAAAAAAATACATATCGATCACCTGGATCACCTGTTGAGAAAGAAAAAAGAAAGCAAGCAGAAGAAGACAAGAGTAATAAACAAGATCACAATGATATATGGGAATATGACAGTAAATACTAAATATTAAACATTATGGTGCAGCACGTGAGATCGACAGCGCACAGTGTGCTTTGAGGTAGGAGCCAAAGAGGGTGTAGTTTGTGTGTGTGATCACCCGTGTGTGCACCTGTGAGCATGAACGCGCTTGTTTTTAAAAGGTTCCTTCATGTAATGATCTGCTAGAGGGTGTGGGGGGCCACTGCCCCGACCTCCAGGGCATGACGCAGGTATGGAGGAGATCAAAACTCCAGACATCCAGAGGCCCCCAGAACACAAGAGACCAAGGAAGACCAACAGAGGGGCAGCTGCGCCACTATCCCAGAAAGAGCTGAGGAGAGCCCCAGATGAGGGGTCACTCAGCAGCCGCGGAGCAGAAGCCAGGGGGGTTGCAGTGACGTGCCCGTGAGCTCCGCCGGCAGCCAGCTGTGCCTGAGTGACCGAGCCCCGGGCCGAGAGGCCGAGGGCACCCCATCCCCGAAGTGGCCCGAGCGAGCCCAGGCTCCATGCCCCGATAAGCAGCCGCCAAGGAGTGAGCCGGTGGGTACCTGGGCGCCCACCCCGGACACAAAGAACCACCAACGCACCGATGTCTGAGGGCGTCTGCCACCGGCAGGGGAAGTGGTGGGGGGAGATGGGCCTCCAAACCTTGGAGGGCCTGAGATGTCCCCAGAGAGGTGGCGTCTGATACCCAACCTGACATATAGACACAGACAAACAGGCACACACAGATACAAACATCTATTCCCACCCTCATGCTCTCAACACTCACCCAACGTGGAGACAGACATAGAGAGACACTGTACACACAATCACACTCCCCAAGCGTACTCTAAGCCCCGGGTCTAGGTACCCTTGCCCCTGGAGGGGGAAACTGCACCCAGACCCAGGTGGTGTTACCCTTTTCCCTGCGGTGGGGAGAAGCAGACCGCCCCGACTCCGCAGCAGCAGGGAGGCCCCACATTCCAGACCCCAGTCAGACGGCCAACTCCTCCTCCTAGCCCCCCCGCTCCAGCAGGCCGCAGAGAACGGGGGTGTAGGAAGACTCCAAACCTCCCTCCACCCGCTCATATGTAGTGTTGATGTATGTGTGTTCTAAGGTGCATTTAAAACCCAGGAGGGCATGGAGCTACCTGCCAGAGCAGCAGGTAAGCGTATAGCCCCTCCTGCTAGCCCTCAATGTCTACGTGTATTTAAAATTGAGAGGTGGGCAGCGACGCCAGGGGTGAGGTGTACACCCTGATGGTGATTGGAATCCGTCTAGCGTGCCCACCCCCAAGATCCTATATGTATGTGTAATGAGAGTGTGAGTAATGTGAATGTCTAAGTTGTGGGATAAAATTGAGGCAGAGGCAGCCAGAAGGGGACAGGGGGGGGATGTCTCCTCTGCACCCTGGTGACACACCCCTACTCCAAGGCCCTGCATGTGTGGGTGATTGTGGTGGAGCGGGAAGAGGGAGGCAGCTGGAGATGGGGAGGGAAGGAAGGGAGGGGCAAGTGACCCCTCCCTGGGGTCAGCTCCCCGCTGACCCCAGTAGGCACCCCCATACTCTGCAACCCGCCAGGGAAAGGGGGGCCCAGGCCCATCCAGACCGGGGCCCAGTGGAGCAGCGCCTCCCGGCCCCACAGAGCCCGGGACAGTCCACCTGACCCCACCACAGAGAAAACTGCACCCACCCCATCATCCACTCATCTTCCAGACTACACAAGACAATAGACGCCCAGGCTGAGATCTTCCTCCACCTCTCCTGTATCTCCCCCTCCTGCAGAGAGAGTTCCTGAAGAGAGGAAGGCTCCTGCAGGATGTGACAACCTCCCCCACCAGTTGAAGAGCCCCCCAGGTGGTTCGATGCACCAGGCTACCAGGTCAGTAACCCACGTCCGTCAGCACAGACCCTCCCCTAGCCCTGCTGCACGCAGCCACGAGGAAACCGTCACCTAAGAGCCAACAGAGCCCCTAATTGGCCATGACCGCTACCCCGGGTTGAGCCCCCCAAGGAAGATGCTCCCGGGGAACCCCCCGATGCCCTAAGCCTGTCCCTACCCCCACACCAATCACAACAGTGAAGGTGGGACCAAACTAAGACCCCCCACCCCCACTAGGTGATGGAGCTGATCAAAGGAGCCCAGAGCAATTGATCTGATGTGGTGGCAGAGGCTGTATCAAGACTAATGTGATCTAATAGATAATTTCTATATTGGTTAGAATTAAGATTATTTTTATTTTTCCAGTTCATGAGGACTGTTTTCTTGGCTATGCATAGGGCAGTGAAAACCATATGGGCTATATTCTTTTCCGGAGTGACATTATCTAAGCTGCCCAACAAACACTCTAAAGGGGAAGTTGGGATGTTACATTTCAGACACTTTGATAAGTCTTCACATATCTCGCGCCAAAACTTCTGAACTGGTGGACAGAACCAAAGTGCGTGGATATAATTGTCCGGTGAATTGGTTTGGCAGTGTGAGCAGTTGTTGGTAGACGTAAAGCCCATCTTGAACATCCGATGACCTGTATAGTGCACTCTATGTAGTATTTTGTATTGAATTAATTGAAGACTGGGATTTCTAATTAGATGAAAAGTTTTTAAGCAAATCTGAGACCAGAAGTTTTGGTCAAAGTTAACTGATAAATCCGCTTCCCATTTTGCAATAGGAAGTGATATTGATTCATCTGTTTTAGAAAGCATTCTGTATATTTTGGATAGTAATTTGGGGGTTTTAAGAGTAAGAAATTGAACCACACTTGGTGGCGTTTGTAGTTCAACTTGACCCGGTTTAAATCTCTTTTTTACTATGGATTTAATTTGTTGATATTCTAAAAATCTTTTCTTGTTGATCCCATATTGTGTAACTAGTCTGTCAAATGAAATAAATTCTGTTCCTTCTAGTATATGTTCTAAATATTTGATTCCTTTACCACTCCAATCTGAAAAGTTTATCATATTATTGTTTTGTAATATGTCAGGGTTGTTCCAGATAGGTGTACGTTTGCATGGGATTAATGAAGACTCTGTCAACTTCAGAAACTCCCACCATGCTGTCAGAGAAGAGCTGATGTTGATGCTTTTGAAGCATTCATGTCGTTGGATGTTTGAGCTGATAAATGGTAGATCTGAAATCTCTAGATTATTGCAAAGTGCTTGTTCTACATCTAGCCAAGGTTCATCTAAGAGGGTATGTTTTTGCCATCCTGAGATAAACTGAAGCCTGTTGGCTAAGAAGTAGTGCTGAACGTTAGGTAGTTCTAATCCTCCTTTATCCTTGGTCTTTTGTAGTGTTTTTAAGCTGATACGTGGGGGCTTATTTTTCCAAAGGAATTTGGACATATATGAATCTAGAGATCTGAACCAATCTTGCGGCGGTTTAGTTGGGATCATTGAGAATAAATAATTTATTTTTGGTAATACCATCATTTTTATAGCGGCAACCCTTCCCATGAGTGATATGGGTAGACATTTCCACCTAGCCAGATCACCTTCTACTTTCTTTAAAAGTGGGATATGGTTTAATTTAGTTAGATCTGCAAGCTTGGGAGAAACATTAATACCTAAATATTTTATATTTCCTGATTGCAGTGGAGTAGAAGAGGAATTATGGAAGGAGCAATTAATCGGAAGGACTGTAGATTTTGACCAGTTAATTGAGTAATCTGATATTCTTGCAAAAGAGTTTATCAGTTCAATCACCCCAGAGATATTGGTTTGTGAATTTTGGAGAAAGAGTAACACATCATCCGCATAAAGGCTGATTTTATGTTCCACGTTCTTGCATTTTATGCCCTTAATTACTGAATTCTGTCTAATTGCTGCTGCTAGTGGTTCGATAAAAATTGCAAACAGTGAAGGGGAGAGTGGGCATCCCTGCCTCTTGCCCCTCAGGAGACAGAAGCTGGAGGATGTCTGGTCATTTGTTCTGACACAAGCTGTTGGGGAATTATATAATATTTTTAACCAGTTGATGAAAGAAGATCCAAAACCAAATTTATGTAAAGTTGCAAATAGAAATTTCCAGTTAACTCTGTCAAACGCTTTTTCTGCATCTAAAGAAAATATTGTAGTTTCAAGATTTTTACTGTATGAGTAGTCTATCAAATTAAGTAATCTACGTGTGTTAGTTGATGAGTGCCTACCTTTTATGAAACCAGTTTGGTCAGGATGAATTAAGAGGGGGGTTATTTTCTCTAGTCTCTTCGAGAGAGCTTTGCAAATTATTTTAAGGTCTACATTTATAAGGGATATTGGACGATAGCTTGAGGGATATACAGGGTCTTTGTCTGGTTTTAGCAGGAGATTAATGTTTGCAGAATTCATATTTGATGGAAGTCTGCCATTTTCTTTGATTTCCAACAACGTTCTGTAAAAAACTGGTGCTAGAATCGTCCAGAATTCTTTGTAGAATTCTGCAGGAAAGCCGTCTGGACCTGGAGCCTTATTATTGGGCATACTTATCAGGGCTTCCTGGAGTTCACCTGATGTCAGTGGCGAATCCAGTGCCATTGCTTGAGTGTCTAATAATTTTGGGAGAGTTATGTTGTCTAAAAACTGATCAATTTCCTTTTTAGATGGGTTTATTTGTGGTGAATACAACGTTTTATAGAAATCCCTGAAAATGTTGTTTATTTGTTTCGGTTCATATATTGTGTTCCCAGATGAATCTTGAACAGCACATATAGTTGTTTTTTCTTTATTTATTTTTAGCTGGTTTGCTAGAAATTGACCAGATTTATTACTATGTTCATAATTTTGTAAGCGTAGTCTTTGTACTAAGAATTTTGTTTTTTTATCAATTATCTCATTTAATTCTAGTTTTGTTTTGCGTATTTTGTTCAGTGTTTCCTGATCTTGGTGGGACGCGTAGGCTTCTTCTAGGGATTTGATGGTTTTTTCTAATTCCTGAATATTTTTGTTTTCTTTTTTCTTTTTATGTGATGAGAAAAATTATTTTACCTCTCATCACAGCTTTCCCTGCTTCCCATAAAACAGAAGCTGATGTTCCGGGAGTGTCATTAAAGTCTAAATATGAAGTCCACTCTTTTTTAAAATATTTAATAAAGTCTTCATCTTTAAGCAGTGATGTATTAAATCTCCAGTTTTTACTTGGCGTAGTATTATTCTTGTGCATTAGTGTTAAAGATACAGGAGCATGATCGCTGACAGCTATAGGATGAATCTCAATGTCTGAAATGTCACTCAGCAGTGAGCTGCTGACCAAAAAATGATCCAGACGAGAGTAGGAGTGATGAACATGTGAGAAAAAAGTATATTCCTTACTGGTGGGGTGAAGGGAGCGCCATGCATCGCAAAGACCAAAGTCGCTCATATACTGTTTGATTATATTTGTGGACTGCCAATTACGCTGAGTTCCTGCTGTATTGAGCCTATCCATTTCTTCATTTAGTCCCAGGTTGAGGTCGCCTCCAAGAACAAGTGTGCCATCTAAGGCTACGTCCACACGTACCCGGGTATTTTTGAAAACGCAGATTTTTCTATGCGTTTGCACCTTTCGTCCACACGTAAACGGCGTTTTTGGTCACTGAAAACGGAGATTTCTAAAAACGCCTGCCAGGGTGGATATTTTCGAAAACTCCGTTTTTGCATTTACGTGTGGACAAGAAAAACGGAGAAAACGCAGCGTCAAAGGTGTGCGCCTCTTTTGACGTCACACTGTGCGCCACGTTTTGTTTCGGTAAAATGAATTTCTACAATACTGTTACTGTTAATTGTACTCTCTGCAGTGTTTAAATGCTTACATATACACACACAGTTACTGTCCCTCCACACATACGACTCCCCATCTTTGTTTACTATTTCCCACCGAGGCTTCTAGACTTCTGATTGGCCAACATTTCTACACGGTTAGGAATATATCGCCACCTGTTGCTTTGGCATGCTCCTAGCAGCGTTTTCCTTCATTTCTGCGTTTACGTGTGGACGGGATTATTTTTTAAAACGAAAACGGAAAATCTCCGTTTTCAAAAATACCCGTGTACGTGTGGACGTAGCCTTAGTGTTCAGAGAGTGCACTGAAAAAACTGTGAAAGAATGAGGGATCATCAACATTTGGACCATATACACTTACAATACATAGCTTTTTATCAAGTATAGATAGTTTAATGATTAAGAATCTGCCTTCTGGATCTATAACTGTATCGAGTACTGTGAAATTAATATTTTTATGTATTAAAATTGCTACTCCCCTTTGTCTAGAATTATAACAAGCTGAGAACCTGCCCCCCTGGCAACACTTTGCTAGACCCGCCCCTGCACAGTTATCAGCTGTCAGCTACTTAGAAAAGGATCCTGGTGTTATTTGTCTCTCAGAAACAGTTCATAACTTCCCTTCAACTCATTCATGTCACCTAAAAGGTAAACCTGTTTCTCCATCACCTGTTCAGCTCTGATGATTCAGTAAGGACATCTCCTGGTTTCATCTTCATGTTTCCCTCTCACCAGATAACCAAACCGATATCATGACCAGCAGCTTTACAGCTGTGGCTCCAGCAAACATCAGCTGATACTAGAAATTAATATTAAATAAATTCTAACAACAGCTGATCAAGCTTAAACTTGCTGCTGTTGTTTAACGCGACATCCGCTGGTTTCCTCTTTCTGGCGCAAAGTGGGCGATAAATAAACAAGAGAGAAAAGCCGATCAGCTGATCATTGATCAGTTTCGTGATTGAAGTAGAAACAGGAGAGGAGAGAATGAGAGAAGAAGAGGCAGCTGTGCAGCTTCAGCTTTGTGTCTTTTTCATTGTAGCTGAAGTCCGGGACAAACTGTGTTCCTTTTCACCTCAGTACGAAACGCGTAATATTTTCTCTGAATACCAGACGATTCTGTTTTTTAGGGGACGGTTGAAACTCTAATAATTAACCATATGAACAAAATAAAGTTCAACATCAGTAACATAGCACCCACCCAGCTGTATAGAAACTCCGTCATGCTAGCTAGCACGCAGTACGAAAATGTCAGCATACCAAAAATAAACTCCAACTAAACTTGGTTTATATCTGACCCAGATAGACTGCAGGTCATAACTTCTTACCTGAAGTTCAGTTCACCTGACACGCGGACCGGCGGCCGCTTCGGGTCTCTCCTCTTGCCTCCCTTTTCCTTCATCCACCTGCTGGCTTCCACCACTTGCTAATGTTATTGAATCTGTGGAAGCTCCGCGATATCCACCACACGAAGTAACGAGCCTATCTAAATCCCAGTAACGAGTAACGCGTTCCTGGTTTTGGCATAATAACTAGTTACCGTGCTCGTTACCACAATAATAACGTAGTTACTGTAAGGCGTTACTTAATAACGCGTTAGTCCCAACACTGTTTACCAGTAACAACTCGGCAAGTTGGCGCTGTGCAAGCGTCAGAGGTCACGTGACAATAACAAAGCTACGTAGTTAGCGCAGCCGCATTGGGGTTTGCGAGGTAAAGGTCAGTTTTTATTATTGTTATTATTATTATTATGATTATGATGATTATTATTATTGTTATGATGATGATGATGATTATCATTATTATTATTATTATTATTATCATAAACAAAGTCAGTAAAAACAATACCTACAAGAAACTATGATAATAATAACAACAATCACTCTGGCCAAGACACAGGGGAAAAAGGGAGAAAGGCGCAATGAGAACAGTAAGCTGTATTAGGGTAGGGTAAATCTACAAGTTGGGTATTTAGAAAAACAGTATTTAGATTGATCGTAATAGATATAGTAGACTGAATAAACTTTATGGTTTTGAAATTAATCTAGAAACAAGCCTCGCCACTTGCTAGTGATCTTAGTATTAAACATAGAACTAAGAGAACTTTAGAGTTGAAGAAGCTTCTCGGATGAGAGGTGAAACGTCTTCAAGAAACTAAAAGAAGTCCAGACGCTTTTTTTTCCAAGCGACTACGTTCAACATCCAACAAAAACCGTTCTAGAAATGTGGTCAGAGCGATTCTAAGGCTTTGTGAACTAGGGGGGTTAATGTCGCTTTTAGTTATTATAATTTTAAATTATTATATTTTAATTTATATACATTATTTTAATTTATTCAGAATTAACCTGGCGGTTAACTTTCTTTTCTAGATTTTGGGGGGTAAAATTAAGCATACCAGTGATCCACCTCCACCCTAATGTTCAAGAAATGGTTCAATCCTCTTTAGGCGGGAAAGCGTCATGATCTGCTTCATTATTTCCTCTTACGTCGAAGCTTAACGGTCGGTTTGTAGGACTGAGATTTTTCTGCCGTTTTTTTAGCTTAAACACCAAAGAGCAAAATGGTAAGAAACGTTGTAAAAACAAACTTTTAGTAGTCAGTTACGGGCGATATGTTTCTTCCGCATTTTTGACCTCCCCCAGTTCTAAGGAGTGAGGAGGGAAGTGTTGCCTTTAACCCCAAAGTAGAAATGGGAACATGGATTTCTCCACACTGAATTTTACTTTACTCTGTGATAGTTATGCAAGAAGCGTGGTCTAAATATATAAATGATTAGGGGGTTTTATTGTGTTTTAGGCTTAGTAGATGTCTTGTAAATGGTGAGCAGATCAGATAGGGGGAAAAAATGGTGGTTGAAGTGTGAACGGAGAGAATTGTTTTGTTCACTATCACTTGAATATTCCGTTTCGTTAAAACGTTTTTTTCCTACACTCAAACATTAAGTTTTTTTTTTCAGTCATAGATTCCAGGTGAAAAGGGCACACATTTTGAAATTTCAACAGCACGTATGTCATCGGTAGTTAAGGAAGGAAAGATTTGTTGCATAGCAACACCATGTATGGAGAAAGCAGTCAAGTGAAAACTAGTATGCTTGTGATTGGGATACTTTTTAAAGACTGTTTGGCCCAAAAGCACGGAGTAATTGGCATTGTTCCCAAGTATACAATTAAAATTTTTCAATTTGTGTCCCTTCACTTTGATCTAAAAGAAAAAGGTGTACATCTAATTGACATGTTATTTTTGTTTTTTCCCCACAGCGTGAATGCATCTCCATCCACGTTGGACAGGCTGGCGTCCAGATTGGGAATGCCTGCTGGGAGCTTTACTGCTTGGAACATGGCATTCAGCCAGACGGACAAATGCCCAGTGACAAGACCATCGGCGGAGGAGATGATTCCTTCAACACTTTTTTCAGTGAGACTGGAGCTGGAAAGCATGTCCCTAGAGCTGTTTTTGTGGACCTTGAACCCACTGTGATCGGTAAGCATTGTTACCATTGGCTAAATATAGCAGTGTAATATGTGAGTCAGTTTGAATAACAAAATGTCTGTCTGTTTCCTTAGATGAGGTGCGGACTGGGACGTATCGCCAGCTGTTCCACCCTGACCAGCTGATCACTGGCAAGGAGGATGCAGCTAACAATTATGCCCGTGGACACTATACCATCGGCAAAGAGATTATTGATCTTGTTCTGGACAGGGTCCGCAAACTGGTGGGTAAATTCAGAGTCATTATCGGCAAAGTAAACTAGATAATTGTATCTTGTTAACTTTGTCTTTCCCTCTCCATCCTCAGGCTGACCGGTGCACTGGTCTTCAGGGCTTCCTGGTGTTCCACAGCTTCGGCGGTGGGACCGGCTCTGGTTTCACCTCCCTGCTGATGGAACGCCTTTCTGTCGACTACGGCAAGAAGTCAAAGCTGGAGTTTTCCATCTACCCAGCTCCCCGAGTGTCCACCGCTGTTGTTGAGCCCTACAACTCCATCCTGACCACCCACACCACCCTAGAGCACTCTGACTGTGCCTTCATGGTAGATAACGAAGCAATCTATGACATCTGCCGTAGGAACCTTGATATCGAGCGTCCTACCTACACCAACCTGAACAGGTTGATCAGCCAGATTGTGTCCTCCATCACTGCTTCGCTCCGCTTCGATGGTGCCCTCAATGTTGATCTGACAGAATTCCAGACCAACTTGGTGCCCTACCCTCGTATCCACTTCCCCCTGGCCACGTACGCCCCCGTCATCTCTGCAGAGAAAGCTTATCACGAGCAGTTAACTGTTTCAGAAATCACAACCGCTTGCTTCGAGCCAGCCAATCAGATGGTGAAATGTGACCCTCGCCACGGCAAGTATATGGCCTGCTGCCTTTTGTACCGTGGCGATGTGGTGCCCAAAGATGTCAACGCTGCCATTGCTAATATCAAAACCAAGCGCACCATCCAGTTCGTGGACTGGTGCCCCACCGGTTTCAAGGTCGGCATCAACTACCAGCCACCCACTGTGGTTCCTGGTGGAGACCTGGCCAAGGTACAGAGGGCTGTGTGTATGCTGAGTAACACCACCGCCATCGCTGAGGCCTGGGCACGACTCGACCACAAGTTTGACTTGATGTACGCCAAGCGTGCATTTGTTCACTGGTATGTGGGTGAGGGAATGGAGGAGGGCGAGTTTTCTGAGGCTAGAGACGACATGGCAGCTCTAGAGAAGGATTATGAAGAGGTTGGAGTTGACTCTGCTGATGGTGAGGGAGATGAGGAAGGTGAAGAGTAGGTTCATTGCAATAAAATCATCAAAGTTATGCAAGTTCGCTCAGAAGCACTGTTACATTGTTCTATCAAATCTTGTTACAATATTCCTGTGTATATTTTTCAACTTTAAATAAATGTGTTTGAAAATGTGGTGTTTTAATGCTATGTGAGAATGTAGAATAGAATTCAGAATAGAATTCAACAGAATAGAATTCAACTTTATTGTCATTGCACATGCACAGGTACAGGGCAACGAAATGCAGTTTGCATCCATCCAGAAGTGCTTTAGTGATATAGATATATTACAATATATATTAGCAATAATATAGATATGCAAGTATATTACAGAACATGGAGACATGACCACTTTGTTTTGTAGTTTTGTTCTTTCAGTATCAGCACTTTCTTTTATTAAGGTGCTGCTGATCTTTAATAAAGAGTACATGAGCAATTAAAAGACAAGGTGTCAGTGCCTTATTTTTTTTAAACACTGATACTCAAACTCTAAGAACAGTTTTAAAGCTTTTCACCTTAAATATTTAAATACATAAAACAGCAGTTGCTTGGGGCTGTAAAATTTAATCTGGTTTCATCTAATTATGTGTTTGGGGTCTAGTGAGGAAAGTCTATAATATTTCACAAAAAGCATATTCCACCCAAACACAGAAATCCCATTTGTGAGGAACAGATTTTCTTTTTTCTAACATCTACATTAAAATAGTAATCTATATACTATAATCTCACAGTCAATCAGATTTGTCACTCTCTAGGGACCCTGGCCACTAATTTGGGAATCAAAGGTGTGCATCTGGCAGTATATGCTGAGCCAATGGTAATGTTTTTTTAGTTCTACCCCGAACAGCCACCACAGAAAAATGAAAAATAAAATACACCTTAAACATACATGCACAGTCAGCATAAAAACAATCATGTTATTTCATCTAAAAAATATTTACTTTAGATAACTGAAGTGCGTTTTGTCGATACCGCTGCTGTGGTCTTGTTTAAAAATTAGTTGGCAGAACGTTTAAATACCATTCGAAATTCTTACCTCCTTCCATGTTTGTATATTGTTCACAAACACCCATGCTGATTCCCCCCAGTGGTCACATTTAGAAACTACAACACATAATTAATGACATACTTACAGTATTAAATATTAAATATATTTAAGGCTGTGTGCTTTATACAGTCACTGGTACACTAATTTATATTTAAATTTAAGGACACAGATTTGGGAAATAGTTACCGCCACCCAACGGAGATATTAATATTATTTTAAGTTTCCTGATTCAATTTACTTTTTAATAGTAATATTTCTGGTCAATATTGCCTCCAAAAGATATATCTAGTAAATAGGTCAAGTAATTAATTAAATTACATTTATTTTAAAAAGATGAGTAAACAAATAAATACTTTAAGTGGTCGAAAGTAGAAATGCCTGTTAATAATCGTAACTACAAGCAGGGACTGCCTGCCGAACATGTTCAGAGGCTTCAGCGGAAGAGGTTTAACGTCCCGCTCTGTCTCACCGGTTTCTGGCATCGATTGTAAACACGTGCGCCAGGTGTAGCACACCGTTTCTCCGTCAGTTGTTCAGGAATCCTACCTAGGATCAGCTTTCTCGTCTCACAAACACAAACCTGTTTGATTTGGCTCGCCGTTTTCTACACTCTACAAACTGTATAGCTTTCCTGCCGCCAACGATCATTACCCGGACTTCAGCTGCCGGAGCATCTGTTGCTTATAGGAACAGCGGCATATAGATGGGAAGTTTTTGTTTTGTTTGGTTTTCATAATTTTGAACTTCTTATTGTTGGCTTAAAAAAAACCCTTTCTGTAAACAACGTGATCATTGAACGACAACACAATAACATAGACATAATAATATAGAGGAAAATGTGAGTAAATGTGAAGCAGCGAGTATACTGTGTTTTTATGAAGAAAATAAATACATATAAAAAAGAGAAAGAAAACAAAAACATCAATTTATACAAAGGGATTGCTTGGTGGGATACACCTTTGTATTTTTGCATAGATCAATAGTCTTGATCGATTTCTTCTCGCAGTGTGACCTGTTTGGCTGCGTCATCTTTTCACGTATGTAATTGAAGGCAGAGCTATGAAGACACAGAAAGAAACACATTTTTTAAAATTCTGTTTTATTGTACTAATACTGTATTAAAATTTAAATTACTTGGTTGTACTCAAATTGTTAAAAGTTATACATGAGTTACATTTATCATCCAAACCGCCAGGAGGCGATACGTAAAATGATTCTAGAAATGCGGTCCGAGGAAGTCAGGGCGAATCTAAGGGTCTATAAACTAGAGAGGCATAAAAGATATTTGTACGTTTAAAATTTACATTTTTTATTCTATAATTAATAGAAGACGCCTTTTACTTTATTCCGGATTAATCTAGTGATTTGTTTTTTTTTTGTTTTTGGATAAAATTAAGCATATAGTAATCCGCGCACCTCCTAATTTATAAGAAATGGTTCGGTCCTCTCCGCAAATCAGGCGCGAAAGCGCTGTCTGCGTCATTATTTCCTCTTAGATCGACTCCTAACGGTTGGTTTGTAGGATTTGTTGTCGAGTTTTTCTTGATATTCTTTACTCTAAGGACCAAAGAACAAAATGGTAAGAATTTTTAAAAAGCTCTGCCAAATGTTGGCAGTTGGTTATTGATGATATGTCGGTGCGCAGTTTTTAATCTGCTGTTCTAAGGAACGAGGGAGGAAGCGTTGCCTTTAACCGAAAAGTAGAAACGGGAACATGGAAGGCAGTATACGGAACTACGTTTTACTCTTTGATAATCAGACAGGTCGCATAATTTTAATTATCAGGAAGATTGGAGGGTATAAGTGTGATTTGGGGCGTGGGGAGATGACTTGGCGCATTTTTGGTGGTTGTGACAACCCATTCCTCCCCGCTTTCCGTTCGGCCTGTTGTGCATTGGAGAGGTGTGGCTTATATCCAGTCAGTGACAACATCTGGCCCAGCGTCCCAGTGGACTTTAATAGCTCTTGGTGCTCAGTTGCTGTGTGGCTATCTTCTCTAAGACACCTTTTGAAATAACTTGCTCTTTAGTTTAGGTTTTAGGTTTTTGACCTGGATAAATGCAGGGTTCGTACGGGTGCTTGAAATCCTTGAAAATGCTTGAATTCTAATGTCGTCTTTTCAAGGTTTGAAAAGTGCTTGAATTTCAGATGTGGTGCTTAAAAGTGCTTGAAAATGTAACTGTATTTCATTCACAATAAATAGCTATCTGATTGAATTGTTTTCTTATCAGATAGAGAAATAAAGTGAGACGCAAAAGCAAAATTTCCCCGCCTGGGCTGCCTTGCGTCTGTTTCAATATGTGACCCCGCCCCTCCCTCGGACAGTCGGGGATGAGTGCGCTAACATACCTGTAGGTTGCTGTTTTAATGAGTGTTTGATGGAAAACAACAATGGCGGAGTTTGCGTTCTCCAGTCGCATGATAGGTGAGTCCTAGTAAATAATTTTCCAGTACGCGTACGTTACACATGCTATTTTTTTTAAATTATGGTTATTATTTTGCTAGCTATCAAACTCGCTGGAGAAATGATTGAAATGCACTGAGTGTGATGCAGTATGGCAGCGCTATTACGGAATATGCTGTGAACTTAGCTAACATTACTTAGCAGTAATATGAGTTAATTTACTCAAGTGAAAGCTTTAAACATTAGCCCGATACATAACTAGCTAACTTAAGGCTTTCTGATTAACCCTCTGGGGTCGACGGACCCAGAGTCTCCATTTCAACTTGGGTCGAACGTGCGGACTTCAAGCTATATACCAGTTTTTAAATTGTGTTGGTAGGTCACGTTTTTTATGGAGAGCGCTAGCAAACACGCTTTGCTTGTGAGTGAAAAAAGAAAAAACACTCCTTCCCTATTGGTGGAAAAATGTACCATGTCGACCAATCAAAAAATGATACGGCAACATGTGGTATTTGGTTGTTGGGAAGAGGGAGAGAGCGAGTGAGCGAAAAAGAGAGAGAGAGTTTTGGTACGTGAGAGATTTGTGATGTTTATCATGTTTGGAGTCTCAAGTTAGTGTGTTGTCTTGTGTAGTTAGTGTGTAGTGTAGTCGTTTTGTTTTGTGTGTCAGTTCTACTAGTGAACGTCACAGTTGCTGCAACTGTGTGCTGGAAAAGCTTAAAAAGGGACCTTGAAAGTGCTTAAAAAGTGCTTGAATTTGACCCTGAAAAAAGCGTACAAACCCTGTAAATGGTGAACAGGTCGGGGAGGTGAAAAAAGTGATAAGGTTTTTGGTACCCATATCATCTGTAGTGAAAAAAGTGTGAACATTTAAGTGACCTGTCTTTCTTCCCACAGCGTGAATGCATCTCCATCCACGTTGGACAGGCTGGCGTCCAGATTGGGAATGCCTGCTGGGAGCTTTATTGCTTGGAACATGGCATTCAGCCAGACGGACAAATGCCCAGTGACAAGACCATCGGCGGAGGAGATGATTCCTTCAACACTTTTTTCAGTGAGACTGGAGCTGGAAAGCATGTCCCTAGAGCTGTTTTTGTGGACCTTGAACCCACTGTGATCGGTAAGCATTGTTATCATTGGCTAAATATAGCAGTGCAATATGTGAGTCAGTTTGAATAACAAAATGTCTGTCTGTTTCCTTAGATGAGGTGCGGAGTGGGACGTATCGCCAGCTGTTCCACCCTGAGCAGCTGATCACTGGCAAGGAGGATGCAGCTAACAATTATGCCCGTGGACACTATACCATCGGCAAAGAGATTATTGATCTTGTTCTGGACAGGGTCCGCAAACTGGTGGGTAAATTCAGAGTCATTATCGGCAAATTAAACTATATAACTGTATCTTGTTAACTTTGTCTTTCCCTCTCCATCCTCAGGCTGACCAGTGCACTGGTCTTCAGGGCTTCCTGGTGTTCCACAGCTTCGGCGGTGGGACCGGCTCTGGTTTCACCTCCCTGCTGATGGAACGCCTTTCTGTCGACTACGGCAAGAAGTCAAAGCTGGAGTTTTCCATCTACCCAGCTCCCCAAGTGTCCACCGCTGTGGTTGAGCCCTACAACTCCATCCTGACCACCCACACCACCCTAGAGCACTCTGACTGTGCCTTCATGGTAGATAACGAGGCAATCTATGACATCTGCCGTAGGAACCTCGATATCGAGCGTCCTAGCTACACCAACCTGAACAGGTTGATCAGCCAGATTGTGTCCTCCATCACTGCTTCGCTCCGCTTCGATGGTGCCCTCAATGTTGATCTGACAGAATTCCAGACCAACTTGGTGCCCTACCCTCGTATTCACTTCCCCCTGGCCACGTACGCCCCCGTCATCTCTGCAGAGAAAGCTTATCACGAGCAGTTAACTGTTTCAGAAATCACAAATGCTTGCTTCGAGCCAGCCAATCAGATGGTGAAATGTGACCCTCGCCACGGCAAGTATATGGCCTGCTGCCTTTTGTACCGTGGCGATGTGGTGCCCAAAGATGTCAACGCTGCCATTGCTGCCATTAAAACCAAGCGCACCATCCAGTTCGTGGACTGGTGCCCCACCGGTTTCAAGGTCGGCATCAACTACCAGCCACCCACTGTGGTTCCTGGTGGAGACCTGGCCAAGGTACAGAGGGCTGTGTGTATGCTGAGCAACACCACCGCCATCGCTGAGGCCTGGGCACGACTTGACCACAAGTTTGACTTGATGTACGCCAAGCGTGCATTTGTTCACTGGTATGTGGGTGAGGGAATGGAGGAGGGTGAGTTTTCTGAGGCTAGGGAGGACATGGCAGCTCTAGAGAAGGATTATGAAGAGGTTGGAGTTGACTCTGTTGATGGTGAGGGAGATGAAGAAGGTGAGGAGTAGGTTCATTGTAATAAAATCATCAAAGTTATGCAAGTTTGCTCAGAAGCACTGTTACATTGTTCTACCAAATCTTGTTACACATTCCTCTGGAGCAGAGTGCATACTTTTCATCTATAAATAAATGCATATGAAAATTAAAATGACTTGTTTTTATTTGATATAAGAGTGTAACATGGAGACATGATCACTTCATTTTGTCATTTTATTCTTTCAACATCATCAGTTCTTTCTTCCGGGTGCTGCTTATCTTTAACAATGAGTACATGAGCAATTAAAAATCAAACTTGATATCTACTTGACTAGCGATTGAGATGAATCATTTTCATAATTTCTACATCTACTCAAGAGCTCCAAAGCATTTTACAGGTTTCAATTTCTTCTTATTTTTTCAATTTGGATTTTTTGCTTTACGACATAAAGAACAGAGGTATTTATTGTTTGAAAAGCTAAACTCTTAACGAAAGTGTAATAATGTAAGGTGGCCTCTGGTTGTAGATTGTATGACTAAAATAAGACCTGAAGGTCACGATCAGCCCACAGACCATCTCAATATGGCTTCTGAGGTCATTTAAAGGAAAACTGGAAACGAACCCTCCTGAGAGGGAAAAAAATGGATTGTCTTGGAACTTGAGATTGAATCAGTTTAATAAGTTTGTACTGCCACTCTGACTCATTTCAACAG
Source organism: Oreochromis niloticus (assembly GCF_001858045.2). Lineage (NCBI taxonomy): Eukaryota > Metazoa > Chordata > Actinopteri > Cichliformes > Cichlidae > Oreochromis > Oreochromis niloticus. The sequence continues at coordinate 34,112,142 of NC_031979.2, forward strand.
ACTAAACTGTGCAAATAAATTTTCAGTGACAAACTGAAACTCCTTTATTTATGTAAAACTAACCAACCATAAGGAAGATTTAACAGTATTAGATCAAAGTTGTCTGTAACAGTCTTTGCTTAGAAAAAAGACACAAGACAAGTCAGCTTCTCTGACAAGCTGATCATTTCTTGGTGTTCTGTATCAAATTGAATCTAGTTTCATTTAATTATGCATTTGAGGCCTGGTGATGAAATTCAGTCACATACAGTCTGCATTTTAAACCAATCATGATATTTATTTATTCAAAATGTGTGCTTTAGCTAACTGAAATGCGTTTTGTTTGTTAGCAATAAAAACATTAATACATTTTTTGAAAGCAATCTTTCTGTTCAATATTTGTTCAAGAACAGAACAGAGTGTGTTCAATATTTCTCCCAGCATGTACCTAATAATCATCATCATCATCATAGGGCAATTTATTAAATTATGATTTTATTATTATGATTTTATTACTTAGTCTTTTATTCAAAAACAAACAAAAAACAAAAGGTATTCGTAAATATAAATGTTAATAATCGTAACTAAAAGTAGGTACTGCCAGCCGAACATGTTCAGAGGCTGCAGCGGAAGAGATTTAACCTCCAGTTCTGTCTCAACGGTTTCTGGCATCGATTGTAAACACGTGCGCCAGGTGTAGCACACCGTTTCTCCGTCAATTATTCAGGAACGCAACGCCTGCCTGGGATCACCTTTCCCGTCTCACAAACACAAACCTGTTTCATTTAGTTCGTAGTTTTCTACACTCTATAAACTGTATAGCTTTCCTGCCGCCAATGATCGCTACCCGGACCACAGCTGCCGGAGAGGCTGTTGCTATAGGAACAGCGGCACACAAGGCAGACAGACAGACGGGAAGATGTCAATTAGATTGTTGCCGGAAGAAACATGGTTCTCCCTTCAAAATAAAAGCGAGTCCCATTGCAAAGGAGACCCAAAACTAAGGAAAAACAAAACAAACAAATAAATAAAAGTAATGTAAAAAATATAACATAAAATAAAAAGGTAATTATCTGTAATGTTTTAAATTCATATTTCTGGGGACATTTTTATTTATTTACTTAAAAGACGAAAAGTCAGATTAAACTGCTTTTATCCTGGTGACCAGTGGAATTAAAAGTCTTTTAGGTTAAATAGTGTTTCAAAATAACTTCACTGCAGAGTCTTTGTCATTTGTATAAATTAAGGTGACTATATAGAAACATTTTTAATCTTTATTTTTTTGATATTGTATTAAAATCTACATTTAATTTAGTTCAAAATTTACATCACAATCGCATAAGTCTTCCAAATCATATTAAGTGGCCGAGAAGCATTGTTGAATATTACTTTGAAAGCACGCAGAGGAAGTGCAGTTTGTCCCACAGGGTGCACTTGATGGTGACAGTAAGGCTGGAGCGGGAATAGCCGGAGAGCCGAGGCAGGTAAAAGTGTGTATGTGTGTGTGTGTGCGTGTTGTATGATGAGACAGAAGGGGGTAACGGCGTGAAGAAGAGAGGGAGAGAGGTGAAAGGAGGACAAAGGAGACGAGTGAGAGTTGGAAAAACAGAAGAGATAACAAAAGGAGGAAAGGATGTCGGAGCGGATAGCTTCGTGTGGGAGCCTGTATGACAGCACCAACCTGCTGCTACAGTACTGCAACAACGGTGAGCTGCTTCTCATTCCTCTCCATCAGACACAACGGGGGGGAAATAAAAAACACCGCCGTCCAGACAGCTGCACAGCTCTCTTATTTCATTCAGCAAAATCGAGAAAACAAACAAACATGGTTTTGCATTCTTCTGGAGGACGTTTTAAAATATATTTCAAAAACATCAGAAGAGAATATTTAATGTCTTCTGATTTTGCTTACGTGGTTTGTGTCTGTGTAATGAGCTTCATATGATGTCCATACTTGTTAAAAACTCTTTTACGTATTGCATCGAAAACTGGATAAATATTATTAACACTGTTGTCAACGTACAATTTTTTTAGTTGCTACAATAAAAACAGATGAACACATTTCAAGTGAACTGCGTTTGAAGTTTTCTATCAATTTAATCTGTTTATTTATTACAATTTAGATATGACTTATATTTATTTTCACAGTTCCCAGCTGTTCCCATTATTTTAAAACTGATTTTGACACTTTCAGGGTCTCTCTCTGACAGCGTTGTGTTTTTAATAGTTAGAGAGTAAAATTTATTGCGTTATCACTAAGTCATTTACATGAGTGAAGAACCACATTTCAGTGCCACAAACCACTGTTGGAAATACAATTGACCTGTTGCCTTTAGCACTAAAGTGGTGGAGGGATTGTGGTTGCCATCATGAATAGGAACTTTGTCTTGTTCGCAATATCAGCAGCTTATTTTTTTACACTGATGGCCATTTGACAGTTTCCTTCTCTTTTCCCCCCCTGCTGCCTCGTCTGCCTGTGCCGGTCACATCCTGGTTAACAAATTTGATGCAAATGCCCGCCTGATGCTGCTAAAATAGATCATATCTGTGGTCACGCTGGAGGATTGTGACAGGTGTACGAGGTGGTGATGAGTTTCTACGGCTGTTTTAGACAAAGTGTCTCTGTGGATAGATTCATGTGGAGATGCGAATACCATCAGTGGAGCAGTTTAAGGCGTTTGAACTGTTGTTATCTTGGGGAAGTATCTGTGGATTGCACTAACCCTGCAGTCGACTAAACTTCACAGACAGCCATATTGAGAAGCAGGTGGGGAGACAGCGAGGGGTCGTGAGAGCCTGATCAGAGCTGTGATGTTTGTTATCCAAGAAGGAGCATGTGCCAATCAAAGCATTTGGTGGAGGTGGTGGTCCAAAGCCTCCTGCAGCTTCGTGGATCATAACGATTTCAGTTAAACTGTAAGACAAATGCACAGCCTCGGCTCGTTGATCTTCACAGTAGCTGAGCTCAGGTGATAGAATAAGGTCAAATTAAAACAAAAAGAGGAAAATATTGCTTGTAGGTTACAGTGGAAGCTTGTTGAGTGACAGCTGGTCCTGCAGCTGAGGGTCAACTGCTTTATTTGGACCACTTTGGATGCATAGTGGCTGGCTTTTTGGCTTCTTTACTTTAAATGTTAAAATAAAAATGGCACTTTGATTTAAATCAGCTGTTAATAATATAAATAAATTGCTTTTTTATATTTAGGTTATTGCCATCTGATAAAACTGACATGTTTCATTTTTGACTATTTATTTGAAGGACATTTAAGATAGAGTATACTGGTATACTGGTACAAGTGGGTTCTTTAATGAGGTGTTTGTTGCTGTAAAAAAGGAGAACTGGGGCTACATTTGTAGACTTTTTTAAGAATAGAGTTTGAGGTTAACTTAGCATGTTAACATAAGTGTCAAACAAATAAACCTTTGTGAAGGTCCTCACAAATGGAGAAAAACACGACAATCTGTGTTATCTGTGTTTTCTGATGCTGCGTCGAACCACTCAAGGGTCAAAGTTCCCATCTCTGTATGAGCCCTTCCCATACTGTCACTGTGTGCCATGAAGGCTGTAGCTTCTCATTTAAGTAAACACAGGATGATTTCTTACATTACGGTTGCTGTATTATTTTCAGACTGTATTTTTTACCTGCAATTCACCACAGCATTTTCATGCAAGAACATGCCGTGGGGTTGTTTTTTTTAGCTGGTGTGAATTGTGACTTTGAGTGGGGGACTCTACTACTAAAATTATTGAAAGCAAAAACAGAAATAATTTGCACCCTTCTTGGTCAACAGGGTGAAGCACAGTATTTAATCTGTGTCTGGATACTACAGTCAGACAATAAACAGTGTTTAGTTCCAAACTAGGTGCTGAAAATATGCCCGTGTGAAGTGTGAATCAGTCATAAGAATAACATGAAGGTGTCTTATTGCAGGTAGCAGGCTGCAGGTAGACAAAAATGAGCTAAGTAGAGAACAGAGTGTGTTATAATTCTGTTAGTAGACTCTGTTAGCAAAAGGAAGCTCAAGAGAGTTTAACTTAGCCAAAATGTGTCATCTTTCACGTGTCTATTGAAGCACCCTGTTTCGCTCCCTTTCCTTTGACCTGTCTGTCAATCTTCTTGTATCTGCCATCTGTCCTCTCGCTGCTGTAACCAGAGATCCTCCATCTTGATCCGATCTGTTGTCCTGTCCTGGTCAACGCTTGAGCCAAATGCAGTTTGGATTCTCCAGTGTTTAAAAATTTTTCAAGTCAAATTAAACACATAGTCTGTTTGAACATGTTGAACGTCTGGCTCCAAAGCTGGATGTTGTATTTGTATAATGAGTTAGTTTAGCATTTCCAGTACTGACAGGTTTTATAGCTTTTATCTAAATGATGCTGTTGAGGTAAATACAACACATCAGGCTACTTTATATATTCTTTCTCAGTCCTCAGAGCTTTAACTCTGTTGCTCATTTTAGAATTGCACAGTTGTCCTTTGAATCGAATATACTTGTTCATATTGTGATAACTTTAGCAAAGAGACATATGAGGACACACTGTGCAGGCATTAAGAGATTCTCAGTGATTAAAGTCTGCACACAGACGTCATTAATGGCCTCACAATAAATTTCAGTGTGCCTCACTTCTCTCCGTCCTGTTGTTTTATAGTCGGCAGGAGGTTTACGCTACTAACTAGCAATTTAGTTTGTATTGTTATTTGGGTTCTGGCTTTTAAGTATAGTTTGCATTTCATATGAAATTTTATTTGGTCATCAGTGGGGCATGAAGATTTTTAACTAAATCTCACATCTCACAATTTTATCTGAAGAAACAAGACTCTAAATGGGCCATTTCCCTTTGCACATCCATATTTTATGATTCATCTTTGTTGCAGTGGTGTATTTAACAACATGCACCTGTTATCTCTGCGAAAGTATGCACATGAGCGCATGAATCCATACTGACATGTGGATCACGTTTACAGTGCAAAGCGATGCTGTGCAACCTGCAGAGTACCACTTTACCAGTGCAGAGTGCAGTCTGTTCCTCCAGCTGAAGACTGAAATGACTAGCGGCTGAAGCAGTGTTGGAGCGCTACAGCGACGAACCCGTCAATCATGGCATACTGTATGCTGCACAGCTGCCATTTGCAAACTCTGTTTAGTGGCAATGAAAAGAAAAAAGCGTCATGCACCAGTCTGCTGAAAAATTTCTATCTTCATGGTACGCTGAGGTTTCAATTCAGATGGCAAATGTTTAAAATGTAAGATTTACTGTATTATTTATTTAAATGTTGGTATAGGGTGAGGAAAACACTTCACAAACACATATTTTATGTTGTGAAATGAGGTTTCTTCTTGTTGAAGGTTCTTCCTCCCAGTTTTCACCAGGTGCTGCTCATTGGGGATCATGCAATGAGTGGAGTTCTCTATAATATTGTGGGGTCTTGGCATTATAATTTATCGTCCCTCAAGCAGGCTGAAACAGCATACAGTGCAGCACAGAAGATTAAGCTGTGTCACACTTTAGCTACATAGACTGGAAATCGATCTGTTATCATTGGTTTTGGCCTTTTCCTGTCTGTAGAATATCACACACTCATCTTTTAAAACACCAAAATCGGCCATACTGCTGTTACCAGTTTGACACATTTCCAGATGAGTGCGTGTAGATCTTGAATGAGAATATACTGCACGGTAACTGGACAGTTTTTAAATTTTTACCTGCAAGGAAACGGACTACAGTGGTGGCATTTATTCTCATGTGGTGCGTAACCTTTATGTGGGTGTGTGAGTGCATGTCATTGATCCTGGACGTCGCAGCATCTCTTCCTGGTGGTGCCTGGCTGTGCTGATGCTGATGCTGGTGCAGTGTGTTTGTGTGGCCCTAAGCCAGGCTCCACCCTTCTGCCTCGGCTTTCTCTCTGCCTGTAGCTAATGAGACAGGAGGAGGGATGTAAGGGAAGGAGTAGAAAAAGAGGAGCGAGAGAGAGGAGGAGGAGGGGATGGGAGGAGGAAGAGGGAGTGGTCTAGGAAGGAGGAAGTGGAGGTGGAGGAAGGAGTGGGTCAGCAAAAGAGGATGGCAGATGATTTTTTTTTCTGTGTGTGTGTGTATGAGATAGAGAGAGAGAGAGAGAGAGAGAGAGAGCGAGAGGGTGAGCAAGCACCGGTCACAGATGGGAAGGGGAGGGAGTGGGAGTCCAGGAAGTCTCTAAGGAGGAAGAGTGAGGGCAAGTGGACAAACTGACTGACTGCTCTGTGGATTGAGTGACTGGTTGATTGACAGGAGGAGTGACCAGGCACTCAGCGTGGCACAATGGCAGGTAGGCATGTCGAGCTCCACCTTCATCATCACTTCACTGCAGCATGAATATTCCAGCAGCCAACAATCTTCTTATTGTCCTGTGGCGACCTCCCTACCTCTTTGACAGGATCACACTTACGCATCCCTCTGGATTTCATCATCCACATTTTTCTTCCACCTGTTTTTCTTTTTACTCCATTCCCTCTGATTTCTTTTTTTGTTACTTTCTCTTTTCCATCCATCCTTTTCTTTTGTTTACCACCCTTTTCCATCTGTCGGCATGTTTCTGTTCCCTGATAGCAGCCATGTCTGTATTATCCTCACATCAGCTTTGCCTAAAGTACAGTGCTGTGCTGGGATGGAGATGGAAGTTAGCTCGTATTGTGTGTGTAATGCTTACTGAATGTCAAATAGATGTGGGCTTAGGTTTATATGACAGCAAGAGAATACCACTGAGGTCTAACAACTGTGTGTATGTGTGTGTGTGTGTGTGTGTGATGATTCAAGGGCAAATTGAAAAGTAGCTGGCGCTGCAGCGCTCTTTAAACAGGTGTCCTGTCAGTAGATGAGATAAAATCAGCAGAGGTGAACTCTGCTGATCTCTCTTTGTTTACTGTTTCCTGTGCCACCATATGCTTCCTTGATTACTTTGTCTCTTAAGTAACATTTAACAAGTCTAGTGCAAACTCTGCAACTCATCAGGCAGCAACACAAACACACATCAAGGGAATAAAGTTAGATTTGTACACATCATATAGGTGTACAGTATCGACTGTTACAAATGTGTGTTCTCATATTAAACGTGGGCAAAGTTTCAAATAAAATCAGTGTACAGTAGGAGCAGAGGCTGTCTTGTTTGCGAGGCGCAATCAGTCAGAAAAAGTTGGGTTAAAGCAGTGGTTTCAGACAAAGCTTAAACTGAAGGTTTACACTGTATGGGATAAATGTGGATTATTTAAGTGGCCAATCATGCAAAGTTACAAGTATAATAGCTGGAAACAAGTATAATATGTCTCCTTTTATGACCATATGACCAAAACCAGTAGATTTTGTTTTTCATCACAATATTCAGCATGTTGGTACCTTGGTTACCACTGTTCCTTAGAGCCAGAAGGTCCTGGGTTCAAATCTAGTTGACCTGTCCAGGGTGTACCCTGCCTCTCCTGTGACCGCTGGGAAGGCTCCAGCCAGAACTGGGTAAACTGGGGAAGAAAATGGATAGATGGTCACAAAGCTGATGTTAGCAGCTTTGTGACCAGTGTTATCAGCACTGCACACAGTACAATTATGAAAACAACAAATAAACCTACAGCTGTTTGTGTCTTTTAATATTAAATGCTTTTTACAAGTTTCGTATAAACACTTAGCAAAACATCTTTTACGAGATGCTCGCATGAATGGCTGCCGGCATGTCAACATAATAAGGTTAGCACATTAGCATCAGATTACACGACTGAAGCTCAGCTAAATCGGTTGCCAGTTGATAAAGCTCTGACGTGAAGAGGCTTGTGTGAGCTGTGCTAAAATAGCCCCTGTAAAGGAGATGAAATCCTCTGATTTAGGGACCTGAATTTAAGTTACAAATATTACATACCCTTAAATTGATCCAAAATCAAACTAGGAAAGTGTTTTACATTCTAAGGACTTCATGTTGTAGCTGTCTAGTGAGTATTGGATGATTGCAGACAAAGCCCTGTTAAGGCAAAACTGTTCATTCTAGGTTCTTTCATTTTGCAGCTGTCTCTCCTGCCTTCCACCTCATTCTGTTTGTCTCCTCAATTAAGTGTACTCAGTAGTCGCAGTAGTTTAGATAAACGTGATTACTGCAGTAGTCAGATAAAAATGAATCATTCTTCTCCCACCTCTTCATCCTTTCTCGGTTAGTTCAACTCGTGATCTCCTCCCACCTACATTCTGGCTTCTCCCTCTTCAGCTGACAACTATTCCTAGTTGTGTGTCTCCATTTTCAGCTTGTTTTAATTAATTGTAATCATTCCTTTAAAAAAAAAAAAACAACAAACAAAAAACCCATTATTTGGGGGAAAAGTCAGCAAACATTGTAAACAGTTTCTATCAGGGCTGACTGGCGACTCTGTACATGCAGTAATTATGTCCTGGTGACACTGAAGTTACATTTAATTTATACAATGTGTCAATATAACTGCATTTTAAGCCAGCTGGAGAGTTTCTTGCTTCTTTCTTGTAGATGGACTTTTGTAAGTATCATGAGTTATAGTAACTGTGATGGTTCTTTTACTTTGCCTTTTTATTTTTGAGTTGTCAGAACCAACGTTTAGGTCATCATGATGACTAGCTGTGTTAAACAGGGACACCCAAACTGCTTTTTCATTGAACAAGAGAAACAATGATAGAGGCCCGAGACAATCTTACCTTAGATGCTGGTCTGTGTAGGCCAACTCTGCCATGCAAATCTCCCCTGAACTTCGTGTTTGTATGTAAATCTGAAGCTTAATTTCCTCATGGCTTCTTCCTGTGTCATTTGACTATGAAATATAATACAGTAAGGGTAACAGTACTGCCTGTGTCTCAGTTTACAATGCTGGGCATCGTGTTGCCTTGTGCCGAAGCAGTGTAAAGTATAAAATCCCTTTTTGAAGAGTGGCGCTCTTTTACTGCAAGTTTATAAATAAACATTTTTGCACAAATGCTGCGATCACATGATGACTTAAAAATAACACGGCTCAGGGAGGAAGTTTGTGGTAGATCATCTCATTTTTTTCCATTTATGATATTTCTGGGTTATATGAACATGTCATGGTCTTTTTTCTTTCAAACACATATACATCTTTATTGCAGCCTGGCTGTTTTTGTTGTTGTTTTATGGTGATATTTGAATTATTTGTAAATAAATGATAGCTTCATCTGTCTTTTCCACACCACTACCACTGTGTAAAGTTGGAGCAATACCTGATGTTTACAAATATTGCTTGTTTTGTTTGTGATTGTTAGATATCTCACTGTTTGTTCCAGTGAAGTAGAAATTCTTTATTATACCATTTAACATTCATTTAAACCCTTTTCAGTCTTTCAGCAACCAGTTAATGAAACTAGATCTCAAAGATAAGAGCTCTACAATAAATTGATGCAAGAGATAATTATCATCTTACACTCACACATTACTTTGTTGGGTACACCTCATCATGCAAACTTCTATTCAGCCTGTCCATTTGACAGGCTGATTAGAAGCAGGACCTCCTTTTTTTCCATACTTATAAGATTTTGAAAGCATTAACTTATGAATGGAAATATGTATTTTTGATCTGGAGATAGGGTTAGGGCTGTGAGATCAGAATTCAGACCTCATGAACAGTTGTGATGATGTGTCCAACTGAAAACTTGTCTTTCACTTTATCAGGCTGTAATCTGATAATGTGGGTCACAGATTTAAATAATCCACACCGGGCAGTTTGCCTTTGATAAGCTCTCGAGCCCACGATGATGTCATCACGGTGGGTGGAAAGATGGTGTGTGATTAGGCTGAAAAGAGTTGGAGAGGACCGGAGGTAGTCAACTTGGTGGATGTGTGTGGGTTGAGGTCAACAGGAGCTCATATGAATTCCTGTACGTGTATTTATTAGCAAAAAGTATTGCTTTAAAAAATGCACGTTTTTACTAATACATACATTTACTGAAATACTCATTTTGAAATGTCATGTTTCACACTGAACCAGTCAGTCACTATACCAGGCTGTTTGTACTGTAAATGATTTGGGAAACAAAAGCGTTACACAGCATATCCAAACCAAAAAGTCTGAGTAACAAATTTACACTCATGTTGAATTCATGTTTTAATCGCTCACATCCGTTTTTGTTTCAACCAGCAGTCGTTTTCTTGCATTCTGATTACTGCCCTCTGCAGTTGTCAGCAGTGGTTGCATAAACAAAACAGGCACAAATGCTGCAAACAAATGCACAGACTGCACAAACATGTCGGGACTGCCAATCAAAAGATTTTTCCACACAGCAAGCTGTGGTTGATAAAAATCCTCAGGGTACCTTTAAGTTTAAAGGATAGTCTCCAAGAGCGCTGTTAAGTCACTGTCTTACAGTAATGCATTAATAAAGTCTGTGCCTGTGGTGGCATTTCTGGAAAAATAAATGCAGTTTAATTTACTGTCCTCATGCTGCAGCTCCACAGTAAAAGCATTTAACTAGCTCGATGCAAGTTGGCATCCAGCGTTGTGGTCACAGATAATGTAATATGTTTATCTGCGCTGAGAACTTGCCAATATTATTCGTGGAAAAATTGCATCTACGAAGAGAAAACAGGGAGCTAGTTTGTTTTTCTGTTTCCAGATTTCTCTGACCTGCAGTTTGAAACCCCATTTTCTAAATGTTCTCATATATTAGAACTTAAATATTCATAATTTCCTCTTTAATACACAAAAACATAATAAAAAAGCTTTGTTTCTCTGTCTTATCCCTCACTGTTCTTTTTTCCTACCCGTCTTCGTGTCCTTGGTTTGGTTTTCCTTCCTGCCTTTATTCTTCTTCTGTCATTTACACTCATTCTCAGTCTGAATTATTAAAAATGGTCACAATACCTTTAAGCTCTCGTCCCCACCTAGAAATTTAACACCACTGATTTACAAAGCAGCAGCCACAGCAACGGATATCCATAACACTGAAACAGATGCTTGCTTTTAAAAAATAACCCCAAGAGTTCCCGTAGCTGCGGTCAGAAGTTTACATACGCTTATCATGGGTATGAATGTCATGGTAATCCTGGGCTTTAATGATTTCTTTGAACTCTTCTTTTTCCGGAGTGGAACAATTGTACAGCACACATCTTTAATGAATTTGAAAAAGAAGAATTAGGTGCACATGTTTGGATTTATTTTGGATTTTCTCTTATCCACACGGGATCAAAAGTCCACCTCCAGGCTCTATACGTGCACTCACTAATGAGTAGTGCTGCATAATTGACTACAGTTGGTAGTTTCTCTTTGTCAGCATAAAAAAGATTTGTTTGACAGCACTCACTGAATTGACTAATACTCTGAAAGCTGGGAAAGCCCCCCTCCGTAAGCCTGGTACTGCCCGAGGTGTCTACCTGTTAAAAGGGATTTTTTTTTTCCTTTTGTCTCCAAGGGCTTGTTCAAATTGAGTCATTTGATTGTTGGAGTTTCTCTTTATTATTATAGGGTCTTTACCTTACAATGTACAGTGCGTTGAGACCAATGCGCTGTATAAATAAAACTGAATTGAATTGGAAATCAGTATTTTCTGAAGCTCTAAAATGAGCTTTAAATCACCATAGACTGAGAAGGTGCTGACCAAGAAAGAAGCTCCTGCTCAACTGAGTTTGTGGACTAAAAGCTGGGTCCATTCAAGAAACCAATCACTTTAAGTGAACTATAACAATTCTGCCAAGAAGATGGGTCAATTATCCAGCCAGAATTATGCCAGCAGCTTGTTGATGGCTACCAAAGGCGTTTGTTCGAGGTGCAACTTGCTAAGGGACATTTAAGCAAATATTAGTGGGTGTTTGACACTATATGTATACTTTTGAACCTGTGTGGATTAGAGAAAATCCAAAATAAATTCAAAGTTGTGCACCTCAAGTTCTAAAAACTCATTGTGATATTTGTTTGTTTGTTTGTTTGTTTTTTACATTTTTAGGTTTTTTATTCTGTAAGTTTTTTATTAAGTTTTTATTTCTCACATATGCAGCTGCATGTGGCTCCTTTATCTTTCTGGTTTAACTCTTGAAATCTACATAATGAGCCCCTAGAATTCATTAAAACTAAAATGTTAAACACTTAAACTCTCCAGATGACACGGTGTCGGCGAGCAGTAACATGGACATGGAGGACCGGGTGTCTCACCTGGAGCAGAGGCTGCAGTTGCAAGAGGACGAGATCCAGCTGCTTAAGGCGGCTCTGGCTGATGCCCTGCGCCGGCTCGGCTATTGTGAGGAGCAGAGCCAAGGGAAGCAACCAGGAGGCGTTCATGCTGGGAGGAGATCTCTGGCCACTACAGCTGCAGCACCTACGAAGGGTAAGAGAGCAGCTGGAGAAAGGAGAGTCAAAGTTTTGATCTTTTTCCGAGCAAATCAGATTTCTCATTAGTCACATAACATCAGTGCTTCTGTAAAGCTGAAACATGTTGCTGCTGTTCATATTCCAAGATAAATGTCATCGCTCTCCAATCAAGTGGTTTCAGATCCCAAAAACTACATCTGTTAACTTTTACTATGTTGGTATTTGAAAATGATATAAATACTTTAGCAGTGGCAGTATTAAGTCAGTTTAAACTATTAACACAAAACACATGCTGATATAAAATCATACTTTCTTTTAATTTACTTTTGTCACAAGTCAAAATGGCCAGCCACTGCTAAAAATGAAAGCTGTGTGTTGCCAGTTGAACAAGCTGAGCATGCAAATCACATTTGCTTAAATGTCAAATATAGAAATTTCTGTTTCCCTTGATGACATTGATCTGGAAGTGGTAAATTAAAGTTTAACTGGGGTCTGGAACTGGGAAGCTGTACACACTTTGTGCTCATGGCATTTTCTTTTCTTTCAGTGCGACAGCTCCTGCAGGCTCTTCCCTCCCGACCTCTGAGTAATGGCTACATTCAACAGAAACGTCTCCTTTCTTCGCCTTCATCTCCAAAGAAAGAGGTGCTACAGTCTATAAAGAGGTAGGATTAAGAATGGAAAATCCTGCCAACAAAGATGCTGAACACAACGAAACAAGACTCTTCATGTTTTCAGTTTGCAAAGATGTCCTTTTTTTAATTCCCCTATCCACGTTAATAAAAATGGAACTGAAATTTGATCTGTTATCTAAGAGAAAGTTATAGTTAATTAATTTTAAATGATTGGTGGAAAATAGCATCATCAAGTAGATTTTACTTTCTCGTTTGATACTATAAGTTTAATTGGTTACTTACTTAGCAATCAACTGTTGTTTTTAACCCAATTGTAACTCCATGTAAAAAAGGGTAATGTTACAGTTTGTTCATCAAAACATCAAGAGTTCTCCCCCCCGTTCCCTTCTTCAGAAAGAGTATGTCCACAGAGCGTCTCACCCTTGTGAGGAGAGAGATGGGGGCGGAGAGTCGGAGTCGAACAACATCCTCCAGCAGCTCCTCTGGTGGCAAAAGGTAACAGCCTTTATCTGAGGGATGGTGTGAAAATATAAACTCTACTTTTTAATGCAAAATCTATGGACAGCTCTTAATGTTTGGGATTCACACTAAAGTATGAACCACAGAGTAAACCATGTTATTTGTCAGACAATGCAATTAAAGTTCTCCAAAAGGCAACAACAGCACAAATATTTTAGAGCGAGTCAAAGTGGTGAAGGTGAAATCCAGCAGAGAGCCAAAAGCCTTCCTGCTTCCCACAGGTTTATCAAAAATATCCCTAATAATGCATAACTTAAAGCCTTAATGCGTACACTGGTAAGTTAAAAGAAAGGTTTTACCTCTACATTTGTCCTGTAGGGAAAATCTGCCAAAATAATGTTTGTATCAGGCTGCGCATGTTCTGCTGTAAGGCTGGGCCTCGCAGTGGAAAAACAGTCATTATAAGTCATTAGGTTTGGGCGTTACAGCATCTGTCTCAAGTGGTCATTTTTGGGATTGCAGTTTTCACCACTTCCAAGCAGGCTTCATTTTTCATCCCTGGAGATTGCTGCTCGACTGCGTTGCCATGACGACCAGTCTGAAAACTCCTTTTTTCCTAACAAGCTCGGAGCCTGTGTTTGTGTACTGTGTGGGTCAGAAGGACTGTGATGAAGTTCAGTGGGTTAGTCGTAATGAGCTGTCTTACCGCTGCACTGTCTTCTGTCTGTAAGCAGACTTAACTGGCAGTAATTGAACCAGTCTGGCAGTCTGTCCCAGTCAGATGCTGGAAAAACGGTGAAGAACAAGTCAAATAATAAGCAATCTGACCCTTTACAATGTATGCGGAGATACTCTCCATCCATTATCACCCCAGAAAAGTGTGAAAAAATGTTATTATAAAGAAAGCAGTGTCAGTGTAAATTTAAGTTTTAATATAGTATCTAGAGAAGATCATGGTATTTTAGGTATAACAGTAGGTTCAGTGTCAGATACCTGTCATGGATAAAATGAGCATGTGTGTGTGGTACACCTACAGGAAAACATAGACGTGTGTAAGTGAGGCTTCAGTTATTCAGACTGTTTATCTGATTTTTCTCACCAACTGTTAAGCTTCTACAGTCGGTACAATAGATTCCAGATGTTTGGAGTTACTCAGCTGTTTGTCTTTAAGATGCTGACTTTATAACGGACACTGAAGTAGCAGCATACCACAGCAAATGGATAAAACATGTGGGTCCCTCATATAACCGAACAAATATTGAGAAAGTTTATCATTAGCTATCATAGGCATGAGATCGCGGACACAAGCAGCAAAAATGAGCTTTCTCTGAGGGGCGGCTGGCCTCTCCCTTAGAGAAAGGGTGAGGAGTTCAGCAGTCCGGGAGGGGCTCAGAGTAGAACTGCTACTCCTCCACATTGAAAGGAGCCTGTTGAGGTGGTTTGGGCACCTGACAAGGATGCCTCCTGGGTGAGGTGTTTTGGGCATGTCCCACTGGGAGGAGGCCCCGGGCCAGGCCCAGGACTCACTGGAGAGATTATATCTCTTGGCTGGCCAAGGAATGCCTTGGCATTCCTCCGGACAGGCTGGAGGAGGCGGCCATGGAGAGGGAGGTCTGGGCTTCTCTGCTTAGGCTGCTGCCCCCGCGACCCGGCTTCTGATAAGCGAAAGAAGATGGATGGATGGATGGATGGATGGATGGATGGATGGATGGATGGATGGATTTTTCATCATACATCAGTTCAGTCTTTGGTTTTACTCTTGTTGTTTTAAATCATCCTCTCAGAGGTGTTGCCATGATGCCATCTTAAACTGGGAAAGAACAAAAATGTTGCTCTTTAATAGGATTTTTTTTTTTTTTTGAAAAGGCAATTTAAAAGAGAGAGCACAATTTTGGGGGGAATTTCAAGACACCGGTGTTTATTATTTATTTATTTACATTTAATGATGACAGTGATCACCACTGACAAAATTGCAGAAAGCGCATAAAATGGGCTACATGCAAACTACATGCAAACTACTTTAACCTTAAGTGGGCCAGACCAGTGAAACTCTGCTTCCTGTCAAGGAAGTTTTTTACACATTTAATCGCTGCGATATCTTAATATAAGAAAAAGAAGATACATTTCAGCAGTGCGTGTCAGTTTTTTTACATGATAAAGAAATGCTGCTGTGGTAAATGAAAGAAATCTGTCAGCAGAACTCTTTGGTTCAAATTGGAAGAAACTGTAAAAGTAAAGAAAAACTTTACTTCACTGACTGTCCTGAATTGGAATTTTACTACTGTGTAACCATGATTTAAAAAAACACACACAAAAAAACAAAAAACCAGTAATGTCTAAATATACATTTTCCAAAGCCATCCGGTGGATAGTGTTTGCCGGCCTGATTCTGATCCTTATCTCTACTCTACTCTACTCTACTCTACTCTACTCTACTCTACTCTACTGTCTCCTTTACTCCTTTCATTCATGTATCATGTTTCATATAACAGTTCTTGGTAAAAGGGTGGTGTGGTAGTTGTGCAGAAAGGGGCGTGCCTGTACAGTAAGGAAGTGGATTCTGATTGGATGATATGACCTGATTCTGATCCTCCCCTCTCCTGTCCTCTACTGTCTCCATTACTCCTTTCATTCTGCTGATGTATTGTTTTTCTAACAGTTCTTGGTAAAAGGGAGGCGTGGTAGTTGTGCAGAAAGGGGTGTGCCTGTACAATAAGGAAGTGCATTCTGATTGGATAATATGACCTTTCAGGCTGAGCTAAAAGTTTGCAGAGTGAAGGAGGAAGTCCGTGTGTTGGTGTGGCTTTGGACAGGAGAAGAACCGCTCTGACTGCTCACCAGTGTTGACGCTTAGTGTAACGGAAACCTTGCAGACATGAAGAGATCACCCAGGTAAATGGCTGCTTTACAATGAGTAGTTAATGATTGACTAGAATTGAGTAGAAGCAGACTTTAAGCAGTGAGGGTATATTTGGGAATCATTTGAAAGGCAAAGTCATGCTAATTAAAACCTAAGTTGTTTGCATGTCATAAAGGAAGCTGTGTAGCTTTAAACCTTGGATGGCTGGTTGGTATCTCCACTATAGAAAATGAATACACAGCTTTTATAAAGAGAGGTACTTTTATTGTTAAACCTGGTCCCTCAGTTGCTGTTTAAATGAAATGAAAATTAAATACAGTTTTTATTGTTGGGGAAATGCTTTCAGGCTCTACCATCTTAAATGTTTGGTTGTTTTCATTCCAAACAAAGTCAGCAGTCAGTGCTTAGGTCTGGCTTGAAGACATTCAGGGGAAGTGGAGCTGCTTTTTGAAACCGTTGTCACGCAAACCATTAGATGCAGTTGAGTTCTCTGTCTGCAGGGCTGTGGGTTGCTCTGGGGAGGGGCAGCCGCATGGTTAAATGAATAAAACAACAAAGCTTGACGAGTTCATCGACCATGAGCCTAATGGCAAGGGCCAGGTCTTATGAAAAAATGCTAAACTGTGTGATATGTTTTAAATGTTTGGTTCAACCAAATGGGAATAAAGTGAGTTACAAATGCTTATTTATTCAGCTAACATTCACATAACAAGTGTGCATTCAAAGTTATCAACTGCATATATTTTTAAAAAAACCCCATCTATCTGGCTTTTATAAAAATATTTTTTTTTCCTGAAGTGTATTTCTTTATTACAAACTCATTACATTATGCAAATGCTAAACCATTTTAGGCATAAGCTGCTGTTTTGGCTGCTAATGAACATTTCTGCCTGGTTATGAAACGCACACACAGACAGATGGGACTCATTGAATGTGATGTGACATCGGACCAGTCGCTCTGTACTCAGCAGATCTGTCGGCTAACTCATTATTCTGTTAAACCTGACTGATTCTGACAGCAGATGAGACAGAGCTCCTGCTTTACTGGACACCCTGAACTTCAACAAGAATATTACACATGTTCAGGTTTTACAAAGTACCCGTCATCATCTGCCTTACTTTAATTTGCTGCTGAGCTTGGTGCACTTTTATGTTCTATTTCATTTTCAAGTTTTCCAAATTCACTGATTTCCAAAACAAGTTAAAAGTAGCTAATTGAGCATCAATTCAAAATGCTCCTAAGACTTTTGTTTTGAAATCCTCTGTCGCATTATGACCAGAGATGGGAAGCTAAGGAAGCTGTGGGACTGATGTTACCATTATCAATTCTGCACAGCTTGCAGAAACATTGATAAGATTGATTGAACATCCTGCTCTACATGCAGCAAACATACTGAGCACGTGTCTGATTGGAGAGGACTATTTTGCACCACAGTGAACCAGTTTAACATTGATGTGTCTGTCTTTATTTTCATATAATAAGTCATTTCAAAGTTAGGGTATTGTACAGCGTTTTGCCTTAGAGGGTTAGCATACGCCACGGAAAAGGAAAAGATTCCTATCGTGTTCAGTCTGTCATCTCCTCCTTTTTGTGTTTGTATCACTTGGATCTAGCAAGTGTTACATGGAAAAACTGTGCCTTCAACATTTGCTTTTAGAGGTTTATAATTTTACAAGAAATCTGAAGTTGGTTAGATGAAGCTATTCTGATTCTAACGATCATTAGAAAGCATAACATTGCATTAAAAATGTAGATTTAGCTTATTTTTCTTCCTCCCTTTCCACACTCTTCCTCCCTCTTTCGCTATCTGGAAACTGTCTGATGCCTCATAAATGTCAGAGTTGATTAGTTTAGTTTAGTGTATTTTGTTTAGTCATAATGTATTTTGCGCACAAGTGAAAATATGAAGAAAGTCAACTGTGTTCATGTCTATTGTTAAAGCTGCTGCAGTACTTGAGTCCTAATTGAGCAGGAAATGGATGCATGCACTCTTGACCGCTCCCACCACTCCCACCACAGTTCAGGGGGATGAGTCCCATTACTCGGACCACAACATCTTCTGCCTCCCTGCGTGCATCACTCTAATCTCCCAGATGGATGGAACTAGTTCTTAAGATTCCCCATAAGAAAGAGAGAACGTGCCTCTTGTAAACAGCAAAAAATGCTAAGCAGACAAATGCTGTTTGTAAGTTTGAGCTGCAAGCTTAAAAATATCCGTTTATTATTTCAAACCACTCAGTTTAGGATAAAATATCCTGATTTTGTTTTATGCAAACAGTGGTTAAAGTTCAATATATTAAAAGTCGGTCCTTTTAATCTTTCTGCAGATGCACGGGTGCTCATTAGTGCCCTCTGGTTCTTACAAGAACCCTTTGTGTTTTCAGAGAGCCCACAGAAAAGGCCAACTATACGCTCGGTGCTGCATGTTAATGAGAGGCCTGTTTGTGCGTTCCCTCTGCCTGGAAACCCGGTGACTAGTGACTGCTGCTGCCGTTGAGTTGTAGAAGCAGAGTTATGTGCCCTGTCCAGCTGCCAGTTGCGCAGCCTGGACCGCCATAATTACATGTTCTGGATCAATCGTGTTCTGTTATTGGCTAGAGCCATGCCACGCCTCATCTTCCTGGCAGACCACACTTACACATGCACACAAACAGAAACACATGCACGCAGTTCAAGGAACAAACAGGGCTTTATGTGGTTGCTTTAAAGAGCCGAAACCCCTCCTGGTCGCCTCTGACTGCCCAGAGACACAACAGACGCCACACAGGCCCTCAGATGACTCGTCTGTTTGCTCTGCTGCCTTTTAATCTTCTTCAAACACACACGCAGGCTCTCATCTCGTTTTCGTGATTGTTTTCTTCTTGCATAGGTCCCTTGTTCACATTGTAACAAACCTACAAAAGAAATCTCAAATCATTGTTTCAGTTGACTCGTAAGCTTAGAGAGCCATTGACATGTCTCAATACTGTCAAGATTTTATTTAGTAAACTCCCCTTTAAACAAATATCAGGATACACACGGCACAGCCTGGGGTCTTTTCATGTTTGTCCGCCGCAGTCTTCTTTCCCACTCACTCAGTTTCTTTATGTGTTACTTTCATAATGCAGCCTTGGTAAAGCTTCTTTTTGTCAACTAGTCTGTTTTTTGAACTGACCCACCAGGTATGGAGGTTTCATGCTTTCAGGTTTTCCCTCTGTGGTGTTCTAACAATTCTTTTGAAAGCCTTCAGGGAGTTTCCTCATATTTGACATAAATGTTCAAAGAGGTAGAGATTAGAATATGTGGCAAAATGCCTCCTCACAAAGCGCATATCACCAGGAACCAAAAGATAGTTTGTGTCCAAAATCATTCACTTAATGTGGAACTACTGGCAAAATCTAAAAGGTTGACAAAGTTGAAAAAGACGCTTTCCAGGTGTTTGTTTGTTTGTTTTCCTTAACGTTGTTTATGAAGTCATTCTTCTCTACTACAGATCCATACATAACAGATCAATGCTGGCCAACTTAATAAGTACAGGAAATAAATGGCTATTATATTGAAATTATTTTCTCAAAATAATAAATAAAGTAGATAAAAATAGATAATAGTGTGCTGAACAGCACTTAAATGTGGAACTGTGTAGTGAGTACTCAGGGTTTCAGACCAGCCATGTGTGGTTGGTGATGAGTGCCTGCTTATTACGTTCTTCCCTTATGAGCCTGAACAGATATTGGATTGAAGCCTAAATCTAAACTAACTTTGCTATAGTAAGATGTTGATTCTAGTTTGAGTGGTTTATCTTTCTTAGCAGTTTGAGCCCCCATGAACCAGAGACAAATATCCTGTGTCACTGCAGTTTTCCTCATAGTACTCATCTGTATTATATGACTTGCTCTGTGGTTGTACAATAAATCTACATGACGAGGAGGAGAAGTGTGTTCCCTGCTCTTATTTGCTTACCCTCCACCCTTCCTTTGCCTGTGTTTCCATAGAAATACTCAGAAAAGTCAAGCACGTCTTTCTTGATTCTCGTGTTGCTTTGCGAGGACCAAACCTCCATTTCCCTCTTATCTTATCAAGCCTTACCTTTATTGCTGTTGCCATGGTGACATCCAGCTGTCAGCCCAGGCAGCGCTTCAACATCCTGATACCCCGACTGGTTGATAGCATCCAGACAGGTTAGGTTGAGTGCTCAGCATGCACTGAAATGCTCGGCAGGCAGTTCTGATTGGGTGACAGCAGATTCAGGGACATCTGCAGCTCTCGCTGATGTGGCAGGTTTTGATTGACCGGTCTAATCATGGATTCTGGCAGAGTGGCTGACTCGCCGGTTGTCATTTTTACTTGTAAATGCATTTAGCTTGTCTGTGTGGCATCTTTTAATTCTGACCACCGCGATGTTTCTCTGTCACACTGTTACACATCTGCCATGTGTTTAACTGATAGGCACTGACACTGTCTGCGAATACAAGTGGACTCCTGTTTGCTTTGTGTCTGCTGACTCGTCTTTACAAACCTGTTTACACAGCAGAACTAGCAAGTTGGAAAGTTTTAGGCATCAAATATAATAAGGAAATGTGTATCAACTTGCCCAGCCCGGGGCAAATACAAACTACTTTGTTGTTTCCTTTATTTGTTTCGCCAAGTTGAAGGTAAAAGAAATTCATCAAATTTTTATCAAACCAGCCGTTCAGTATCAGGTCTTCTGGTCCTCTGTGTATCCAGGCCTGTTACCTACTATTCCCAGGTGATAGTTTATGTTCATATTCTAGGAATGTAAGAAATGAGCCTTTAAATCCTAATCAAACCTTTAAAACCAGTCGCTGTCAAGTAGTCTGGTCAAACCACGGCATGAGTTTGACCAGACTACTGGTCAAAGCCGTCCATCCTATGAATGACCTACCTGCATGCATATAATCTCTACAGCACCACTATTTCTTTTCTCAGGTAAAGACGTTATTTACATTAAAGTGTGCCGTATTGCATTGTAGCTGTAATCGTATGCACCAGATCTGATCTTTCCAGTTCCTGCCTCAACTGTCAGCTGGTTGTTGACATGCCTGGGCTGATGGAAAACTCCTCAGGCCTCTACTTATAGTTCTTGCCATCAGTGGCACAGTTTCTAAAGTAATCTAAGGAGTGTAAATAATCACCTTTCTCAAAGGTCATACTGGAAATGTTGCGTGTCAGTTATGACTCATTTTGTTAAAAATATGCTTTTCACTTGCACTTTTTAGGTCTTATAGTATTTAGTATGAATGTAAAATTCAAACAGGATTTCTAAATAAATGGGCCTAAATCCTGTCTTCGGACTACACCATCTCATCCTCTGAAGGCGAAAAGTTGTGCACATCTTTAGACGTGTGCTTTCTGCCCTCTATTTTCCATTAACTGAGGGTGAGAGATGTAGCATGAGTGAATAATTTATAAAGACATAATATAACCACCTCTCAGCACTTTTGGAAAATGATTGTAATATTTATGCTGTTTATCGTGTTATGTGCAAAAAGAATATTAATTGAAGTCGTATAACCATTTTTCTTTTTGTGTTCCAGCAAATCCAAAGAATGCACCTTCAATGCAGGTAAAATACAATTTTAATCCCACCATTGGTGTGTGTGTGTGTGTGTGTGTGTGTGTGTGTGTGTGTGTGTGTGTGTGTGTGTGTGAATTGCGTTAGTTATTCTGTCTCACCCTCCAATTACTGTCACACTTTAATTTGCTGTAAAGAGGATGAGCAGCCTCTCATGTGTGAAACTCAATTAGCCTTCAGGAGTCCTCGAAGAACTCTTGAAGGTTTCTTACATCTGTCATTTCAAAGAAATGCATTTTCTCATTAGAGATAGTGATGTCCCATTTAAATTATTTTAGAACATGTTGGAAATGCAGAAGATCTCCCATTAAGATGAGTACGAGACTTCTGGAGATTTTGAATATGTTGTAAAACAAAAGATCTGTAATTGCTGGAAAGTGTTTAGACATGTGAGGCTGTTTGTCTGTTTATGCATTTTCCCATTAATATATATTAACAAGCAAAAATGTGACTCTTTTTTTCAAGCACTGGTGAATTGTGGGATGATGTGCTGTTTTGCTATTTTACTTCGTTGTTTTTTTTTTTTCTATTGGACATTTATGCAAATTAGGTCAAATTAATTAAACTGCCTCATTGCATGCAAGACTTTATATGAAAAGATAATTGTCTAAATGCAAGGAAGCAGCTATGAAAGTTTTATGGTGTGTTACTGTATCCTTGTTACATTTTATACCAGCAAATTGCTTTTTTTCAATTAAAAAAAAGTATAGACTTTATATTACATGGATCTTTTTTTAAACTTCAGCAACACTTACATACACCAAATTTTCCAGTTTTAGTCCTGTCTGTATTCTGAAAGGATTTTTCTGTTTCTATTACTGAGAGGCTGTTAACAATATTTCCTCATTTCCATTTTGAAGTCTAATATGCCACCAAAGACACATGATAATTATGAAGCTGGCTTTATTCAGTGTTTAATTTTCTCTTCTGAAGCATGCAAAGTAGCACAAATTTAGAGAGAGATGGCCTCGCATGCATATTTAATCATAAAGTGTCTGAAAACTTATACCAAGTACCAAAGAAGGAAAAATTATTCTGATGTCAGGTGTTGAGTTGGAAGGTTTCTAGAGTTCCTGCTGCATCCGCTGTCTTCAAATTGGCATTACTGAGGAGAAACTCAAAGAAGTATTTCAATCAATTATGTTCCTACTGACACAAAATCATTTTGGTTATAAAGTTAGTAAAAAATGCTCTCAAAGCTAGAGAGGATGAGAGTACAGAGGTCAAAAGTAGTGTTACTTTGTCCTTCTCTCTTTCTTTAACTCGTGATCTTGCTTTTCCTCCCTCCCTCTTTAACTACAGAGGACAGCTACGTGAGGATGTTCCTCCGCGGCCGTCCCGTCACCATGCACGTCCCAGACCAGCAGAAGGGGACTTACAGCCTTGACCAGAAGGTGGCGCTGCCTGACCATAAGCTCAAACTGCAGTGGGTGTATCCTTAATCCAGACACAGAGAATTAAGAAGTACACGAACAGTTTACTTAAAGATTCGGATGGTTTAGATATTTAAAATATCTGATTAATAGATTCAGGTTAGTGTTACTTTATTTTTAGGTTTATTTAGATTTATTCTGCTGTGATTCATACAACATGCACCTGTCTGTGGCTCACCAATAGACCTGTTAGACCATATAAAAGTTTGAGTGAGTTTCCGTTCTTTGCAGTAAATATACAAACCAGAATTATAAAACAGTCCCTTTTCTTTGCACACAGCTTCAGTTTGTCTCAAAGTTCAGGTTTGAATCAGTAATTGTTCCAAAATCTTTACAGGACTGAACACATTTTACTGTCTGTGCTTTAATGGACGTGACCTCTGGTGTAGGAGTACATTTTTCTAAAACTAATGATCATATCTTCTGTTTTCACAGCTGTTCTGACACATATTTGTCTGTAGGATAAATAATAGGGGTCAAAGCACAAACTGTATCCCTGAAAACCAAGAAATTAAAAAAAATAAAAATAAGATTTGGTGGTTATCTTAGTAAGAAGCATCAACAAAATGTATAAAATAAGAATGCTGAATATTCTGGTAATCCTGTCCAGCACCACCCATCTTCCTTAATCTAAGCGTGGTCCAGTTATGGCTACCGTGGTCGTGACTGCCGCTCCAACCTGTACCTGCTTCCCACGGGAGAGATTGTCTACTTCAATGCTTCAGTGGTGGTGCTGTACAACACAGAGGAGCAGCAGCAGAGACACTACCTGGGCCACAACGATGACGTCAAATGGTGAGAAAACAGGAGGCTGATGAGAGCAGCCATTAAAGTTTTCTAATCTTTACAGAGACTGTGCAATTTCCTGCATCATGTTTGCTTTCCTCATTTACTCCAAGTCTTGTAAACAGATCCTGTTTGATCAAAAGCTGTGTTTAACTAACACACTGTGATATAGATGGTTTTGTTTAAACAGATGACTCACTTGATGATATGGCTTTTCATGCAGAAAAACTAACATAATCATCACAACACCATTCAAATGAATAAAAACTAGAAAGGAAACCTCTTTGAACAGTAAAAATGAAGCTAAAATGAGCAAATCTCCTCCTAAAATGAAATTAAAATGAAAACAAAATGTAAAAAAGCAAAACTCTATTTGACCCCACACGTGAGACGAAGAGAGAAACGCTGAGCTGCTCAGAAGCTGTTTTTGTTTTTGTGTAACACGTCATCGACAGCTTCTGTGTTTACCATCAGTGAAATTTGTGCTGTACTTAATGAGCACCAGTTGACATCCTGTGTCTGGAGACACTGGGATGTAAACATTCTGGCCCCCTGGGGCATGCTGGGAAAGCTACTCCGCTCAGCAGGGAAACAATCGAGCTCTCCTCTCCCACGCCGTCACATGGAATCCGCCTCTTCACATTGTGTCATTTTTTTTTTTTGTTTTAGAAATGCAAAATATGTTTCACATTGCAATAAATATTGTATATTTGTTTTTATTGACTTGGAAAATGTGAGTCAGTCGGTTTGTTTATATGGCTGTTGTTTATACGTGTCAAGTGTCTATAACGTGCTTCTGAAAAATACTTGAGATTTCCTGTAAAAGTCAGAGACCAGAGAAAACTGCATGTGTCACGATAAAGTTGAACTAAGCAAAGATTGTAGTGTAAACATTTTTAAAAGCATTGTGTGAAAGAAGCAGAATGAATGAGAATTAATCATCAAAAACCACAAATATAATTAATATTTTCTCATATCTTCTTAGCCTGAGTGTGCATCCTGACATGGTTACCATAGCAACAGGACAAGTGGCTGGAAACTCAAAAGATGGAAAGGTACTGCGAGAATCTCCAATCCTGCTGTAGCGTTGTCTCCTAATCGCTAAATATGAAACTGAAAGAGCTTTAAAACTTCAAATAGAGTTTTGTTTTTTGTGGAAACCAGAAGAAGGTTTGATATGAGTTAAATACTGTCTCCTCTTTTTTTGTGTGTGTGTGTTCAGCTGCTGGCTCCGCATGTTCGCGTCTGGGATTCTGTGAGCCTCAACACGCTCCATGTGCTTGGAATGGGAGTGTTCGATAGAGCGGTCACCTGTGTGGCTTTCTCAAAGTCGGTAAGGAGCGTCTCACCCTTTTAGATTAGAGGTGTCAACCTACTTCTAGTTCAGGGAATGAATACAACACAGGTGAATGAATCCCAGGAGGAATGGATCAATTACACCAATGAATAATGGCCTCTAAAGAAAAAACACCTCCAAATTCATTCCCTTTATTTTAGTGTGATATTCCCTAAACTTCACATTTAATGAGCCAACTGTTACAGATTACCAGCTTGAGAAAAATAAGCGCATTTATGTGTCTCAGTTTTTCCACATTCAATCAGTCAGTGTCATAAATCACAGGCTTAACAATGTTACCCGAGTGTGGTACGGCAGGCGATGGTTAATGTCTTTGTCAGTAAGAAGGCTGTAAAACTGATGAGTCATAGTTCTGGCACAGATATAATCAATGCTTTAGACAGCCAGACTCATGATGTGATCTATATATAACACTGCAAGCGTAATGCTTCCTGCAAAATATAATACAATTCCAATAACTCTGCACTTATCCAAATACCCAGTTTTTACACAAGTCATTCAGGCCCCTTTATATGTTTTCTTGCTTTATTAAGATTTAATCAGTTATTTATTCATTCATTCATTCATTCATTCATTCACCAGAACGGCGGCACCTTCCTTTGCGCTGTGGATGATGCCAACGATCATATCTTGTCAGTCTGGAACTGGCAGAAGGAGAAGCAGCTGGCTGAAGTCAAGGTATGGCCACCTGAGTCTGATCTCATTCATACAGCTGTATCATTATTGATCTCCTGGTTTCAAGTTTTCTAGATAACATGCATGGATGAAGGATTTTAATGGTATTTGTTTTCATGAGCATAGCAAATAGAATGAAACAATAGCTTCCTGGCTCCTGTCCCTGCAGTGCTCCAATGACTCTGTGCTGGCTGCTGTGTTTCATCCCATGGACACCAACCTGATTGTTACCTGTGGAAAATCTCACATCAACTTCTGGACCATGGAGGGGAACACTCTCACCAAGAGACAGGGCCTGTTTGAGGTATCGCAATTATACACAAGTTTTGTTTTCTTAAAACCCTGCTGTATATTTAGTTTTACTTTTATTTTTATTTCTTGAAGTGCAGTCTATAACAGCAGTCTTTTCTGTAGTCCTTGAAATCCTTCTTGTCTGGCTTTGTAGAAACACGAGAAACCAAAGTATGTGTTGTGTGTGGCATTCGCTGAGAATGGAGACGCCATCACAGGAGACTCCAGTGGGAACCTCTACATCTGGGCCAAAGGTACGATCAAAGTGAAAGTTCTGATCCAGCTTTTTTTTTTTTGCACAGAATTTAGAGATTCAGTCGCCAATCACAGAAATCCTGGCTACTTGGATCAACGAAGGTTTGCACACGTTTATGTTCATCTAAGACTGTTTCGATAAAAACAGGAATAACAGAAAATAAAATCAAGCATTTGTGGATACAGCTAATGAAAAAGGAAAAAGAAATGAAGGGAAACACAAAAACTGGTTACATTGAATACAAAACAGAACTTCTTACGTTAGAACATAGTTTAAAAAAATTAACAAAACACCACAACTCGGGAGGGTCGATTGGTACTAACAAAACCTTTCCTTGCAAACCACAGTAAGTTAGCTGCAACACAACTGAGCTTCACATTCCCATTAACACAGTAAAATCTACAGAGTTGTAGGTCATCGGAGCTCTATGGAATAAGCAAATCTGTTAGTCAACAGGAACATCCTTAAATTGAAAGTTAGAGAAGTTTGTCAGAAAGACCCCGGATTTTATCAAATGTGCCCTTTTAATTCTGGATGGATCTTTTCAAGACTGAGACACGACATGAGATCAGCAAGCCACTGAACATGGGTGGGCGGGGCAGCAGCCTTCTACCTCATCAAAATGGCACGTCTGGCCAGGAGGGAACCAAAGGACAGCAGCCGATGTTTTGCCCCGGTGATTAATTATCATCCTCACCCACTGTACCAAAGACAGCAAGTAGGGGGTTGAGAGCCAGTTTCAGGCCGGTAGCCTTGTTCAGAGTGCAGAAAACCTCCCAAAAATTTGCCAAGGCAGGGCAGGTCCAAAACATATGGGCAAGATTGGCATCATCAGACCCGCACCTGTTACAGCGAGGGTCTAAGCTAGGATAAATCTTAGCTAATTTGGATTTAGATAAATGGGCCCTATGAACTACTTTGAATTGTAATAGGAAGTGGCGGTCACAGAGTGAGCACTGAATCCCAAACGTCATCTGACATAGATATGGCAGTCTGGATTTTAAATGAAATCATTCATTTATCATTACTGTGAAGCACAAATGTAAAGAGGCAGGATATCTGCTGCTCGCTCTCTGATTTCCTGTGTCTTCTGACAGGTGGTACCCGCATCAGCCAGGTGGTGTCAGGGGCGCATGAAGGCGGCATTTTCTCAGTTTGTGTTCTCAAGGACGGCACCATGGTGTCTGGAGGGGGGAAAGACCGCAAGGTGGTGCTGTGGGACCACGATTACAGAAAAAAGGCAACGATGGAGGTGAGTGAATTCTCCTCTGAGGAGAAATCAGTCGAAGGTTGTGAAATTTCTGTGGAACCCACGTAAATATTATTTTACACTTAGGTCTTAACTCAGTGTAGTGATTAAACTGTCAGTGGGTGTCTCTTGTGTTGCAAGTAAATAACTGCAAAAAAAAGTTTTATTACTTAATGTTTTGAACATTGTGCTTTCTTTAACTCTGTGCTGCATGTGTGTGTCCAGGTGGGAGAGTCCTTCGGTCCTGTTCGGGCTCTGGCTGAAGGTAAACCCGGAGAACTCTTTGTTGGAACCACCAAGAATGCAATCATCAGAGCTGCCTTCCCTGATACATTAACGCCTATTGTGCAGGTACACGCTGATAAAATTCACACGCTGACTACTGACAAATATTTTAACTTTTTGCGTGCTGCATTTTAAATAAGAAATGATATGATGTGCTACAGGGTCACACAGATGAGCTGTGGGGTCTGGACATCCATCCCACCATGGAGCAGTTCGTTACCTGCTCACAGGACAAACAAGTTCACCTCTGGGATGCCCACTCCCACCAGCCCCTGTGGAGCAAGACCATCGAGGTGAGGAAGATTTTTGTGAATGAAGAGAGCGTTAGGGACTGAGCTTGCCGTTCAATCACAAGTACTAAATAACATGTCGTCATCTCTGTGCTTTAGGATCCAGGGAGGTCTGCAGGCTTCCATCCCAGTGGGGCTGTTCTGGCTGTGGGGACCATGACTGGAAAGTGAGCCTTACAGCTGAAACAAGTTAAAATTCAGAAACTGAGCATTGACAAAACATTGACAAACATTTTGTACAAGACGACTTGATCTCCTTTAATGCTGGAGATATTAAAGCCTTCCTATTTGGATCCTTGTGATGCGCATTTTTCCAAATGTCTGCCTTGTGTGTTGCAGGTGGTTGGTGCTGGACACCGACACTCGGGATCTTGTTTCTATGCACACAGATGGCAATGAGATCATTTCCAATGTCAAGTACTCTCCGGGTAAAACATCGTCTGCTCACCTCACTGACACAGATCCATAAAATGTTAAAGTTCAGACAAACTTTCATATTTCAGTTCATTGATTTTCTGCTAACTTCACTTTGTGTCTGCAGACGGTAACTTCCTGGCTGTTGCTTCCCATGATAACTTTGTTTACATCTATGCTGTAACTGAAAACGGCCGAAAGTACAGCCGCGTGGGGAAATGCACTGTAAGTAGATGCTCACATGGAGCGCCAGTTGTAAATGTCTGTTTGTAAGTGAATTCCCATTCTTACAGTGATCCCTTTTCATAAAATCAGATCGCTAGTGTCTGAAGGCTTAAGTAGTTTACTGAGGTTGAAAAGTGAATTTTTATATTGCTGTTCTTTGGATGAGAATTTCACTCAAAATTAACATCAATAACATTAAAAGAGAGTTTTAACAAAAAATGAAAAAGTGATGATGAGTCACTGAGTTCAATCGTCACTCTGCATGATCTGCCTCATTCCCAGGGACACTCCAGCTTTGTTACCCATGTGGACTGGTCGAAAGACAGCCACTACCTTGTCACCAACTCAGGAGACTACGAGATCCTCTTCTGTAAGTCATACTTCATGTCTGTTCATGTGTACTTGAAGCTCCACTCTCTGATTTTACTGTTAATATAAGAATCTGGTAAAATATGGAAACTCATATCACTGACATCTCAAAGTTAAGTGCACATTTCAAGGAATCTTTTGGGGGGTTTCTTCGGTTTTTAGGGGAGGCATCCAGTGGTAAACATGTGACCAACACGGACACAGTGCGCAACCTGGAGTGGGCCACCTCCACCTGCACTCTGAGCTTCAACACGTTTGGTAGGTTGATAAAACCTTTTTAAATTCATCTATTTTATCACACTAGTATTTTGCAACGTTTGCCTGAAGCAAGCGCAGCTTTCACACAGTCGTTTCTTCTCCTGCGACTTTGTTTTGATGGAGAAGAGCACGGTGTTTTTATGTGGCCGCAGCTAAAAAAACATGAAGTGACTGAAGATGCTGTTCCACTGTCTTCATCGCCCTCGTGCTAACTCTGCCGCTGGCGCTTTCTTTTTGTTTTTTTGTCTTTTTGTGTCTTGCAGGAATCTGGCCAGATGGAGCAGATGGCACAGACATCAATGCTGTGTGCAGGTCACATGATGGATCCCTGCTGGCCTCTGCTGATGACTTTGGCAAAGTGCACTTGTTCTCCTTCCCCTGCTCTCAACCAAGGGTCAGTCATGTTAACTCACGGTGACAAACACAAAGCACATCAGAGCCGGGGTCTGCGTGTTTGTATGCTTGTGCTGAAATTTGTTCCGCTTCGCAGACACGCTGACTTTAAACACCGCCAGAACTGCGCAGCTACGGTGTTTGTTTCTCAACTGCATTGTGATTAAGTTTTAACGAACACTGGGAAACCCAATGAAAGCTCAGCAGAAATAACAGAATACCTTATCATTATCAAGCCTGTAATGTGCACAATGTCTGCCAGGTGTTTATATTGTGCTCACAAACAATTGCAGGCTGTTAGACACCTTTTTTACAAGTTTTCAGTTAAAGCCTTTTAAACTGGGGCTGTAAACTAAATTGTCCATTAAGACAAACTGGCTGCCATTAGTACAGAAAATCACAAGCTGTAAAAAGTTACAGCATATTTTAAACAGATTTGGAATGAAGCTGAGTGTTTAGTGGCTTAAACCAGACAGTTGTGTTTCATGAACAGCTGGTACGAATGAAAAAACCCTACATTATACATTTGTTTTTCATTGCTAATAGCCTTCATGATTATTGAAACTTAGAAGGTTCATGAGGTGATTTATGTGACGAAGAAGGTTAACGTTGTTTAAAGAAGATAATTTTCTCCTCCAGTAATTTATATTTGGTATTATTGGTATTGGAGCTCTGTTCTTGCACCTTCCATGCAAACAAATGTAAAGCTACAGTAAGAGCCCCCATCAAGAGGAGAGCATGGATTCATAAAATTAAATAAGTCAGACTCCTATTGAATCAATGGAGTTGAGGTGGAGATGGGTTGCAGAGTGGCTTGCAGGGGCAGCAGCAGCAAGACTAAAGCAGCTGAAATAACTTCCCATATGAGATTGTTCAACTTAATCTGAGTAAGATGTCACTCGGGTTATGATGCACACAAATTTACACATGCATAAACAAGAAAAAGAAAAAGGGTTACTACTAACAATGGAGAACTTAAACTCCATGTTAGTGCTCTTGGACTCTACTAGAGTATCTTTGCTTGAGTCACAGTTCAAAATAAACCTTTTTTTATCTTGTACTTGGTTCAGCACCTCAGTTCATCCTGAGTCTGGAAGGATCAGTTTTAGCTCCTCCTTCTTTAGGCCAACTTTCTTATGATTGGCTCCCCCTGACAAAAGGGAAGGTTTGAACTGCAGGTGATTGGGGATTATTCTCCACAGCCAGAGATGTGTGTCTAAGATGCCTATATTATCATTTGCTCTCCATGACATCTTACAAAGCACAAAGTAGGATGAAACCGAGCATTTAGTGCGGTAATGTATCCACCAGGTTAGCAGTGTATATAATTTATTTATACTTAAAATAAAGAAAACCATGACCCTTTCATTTAAAATTCCCAAACGAGCATGTTGTTTACTTTTAATTCATTACTCCTTAACTCTGTTTTTCCTGCTTTGCTTTGTTATCCAGGCTCAGAGTCAAGAATACGGTGGCCATAGCAGTCACGTGACCAATGTTGCCTTCCTGCACGATGACAGTCATCTGATCTCCACTGGTGGGAAGGACACCAGCATCCTGCAGTGGGTGGTTGCCTAGGCAAAATTATACACCTGCATCTCTGACTTCCACTGGAATCCTGTGTGACCCTCATCACATCTTCTTCACCTCATCTTTATCCTCCTGCTACCACGGGGCAGCACCTCCTCTGTGCCTACTGGAATTTAAAAAAGTAAAGAAAAGAAAAAATGCGCCACCATAACTTGAGAAACCCAGAGATGTGACACCCAATGAGTATCACTGGAATAGTTTGAAGTGTACTGCTGTTTCTTATAGACTGTAGAGAAATTACTTGTTGTAATGGAGGAAATTACTAACCTTTCCCATTAAAAAATCAACTACTACAAATCCACATCTGACAATAGGGGTGACAACACAATAAATCTGCAATCTTAGCATTATTACTAACTGGGCCTGAGCTCTTTTAACCCTGTAAAGGGAAGTACATCTGTTCTAAATTACAAGCCTGTCAGCAAGGTTAGAATCATGTATACTGCAGTTTGTTAACCAATTTAAATGCATGCAACACAATGAGGTCTGAAAGATATAGTAAGATTTTAGGGTTTAACATGATGTTATTTTTCAGACGTCGGTTTCCATAAAGTGTAAATTTCTTGAAACTTGTTTGGGGTGTGTGAACTAACACAATACAAAAATAAAGGAGGCGTGAGATGCACTCTAATGTACTGCACGTTGAACTGAGGTGCTTAGATAATTGTTTTCATATCAAATTTAAACCAAATTTATTTAGTGCTGTAAAGTATCCATGATTTGTAATAACAGAATTAAAACATGAACCTTTTAGGAGTGCAAGATTTTTTTCTCCCCCAGGAGTGTGGAGTAGGTCCCTGTGAACATGCAGTGGTCTTCCTACACCTGGAAAACCACAGGTAAAATTTCAAACAGCGACCCCATGAAGGTGTGATTCTCTAAAACCATAAAGAGTGATACATATTGGCCTGCATTTGAGCAAATTAATATTGCATTAAATGGGTGAAATCTTCCTTTTAAAATGCTTATAATAACCCCTCTGCCTTCTCCTCTTCACTGTTACATCACTCAGCATTTCCATACTCTTAAGGTGCAGATTGTAAGTATAGTACAGATTGCTGTTGGAGATTGTAAACGGTACAAAGTGTCTGTTTTGTCCAAGCCTTTTGATTTCTCCTTCTACCGCTGGGCTGCTGTGTTTCTGATTGTACTACTACTGTAAATGTGCTGAGATGGCACTAGATGGCGCTACAGCACAAGAGAATGAGCATGACTGGGGCTCCCCTCCTCCTGTAGATGTCGACTAAAAGGTCTTTAGAGTAAATATATATTATGCAGTATATCCGAGTGGCTGTGTTATTTTAATATTTAACTGTAACAACGATGGATGTTAGAATTATTATACTCGTGGCACTTTTAGTGATTGACAGAGAGGTAATGTAGGCTGCTGTGCTATGGAAGCTTAGGCTGTGCTTTGCCTTCTTTTGTTTTGTTAATAAAGTTTTTACCCAAATGCACATGATGCTTTGCCCCCCTTTATTTCATCAGCCAAAAAGCTGAACGTGATGCATTGATGTCAGTGATGTAAATGAATAAAAGCAAACACACTATATTCCCAAAAGTATTCACTGACCTGCCTTTGCATGCATATGAACTTCTTCTTCTCCATCTTGAATCCAAAGGGTTTAATATAGCAGCTTCAACTCTTCTGGGAAGCTCCAGAAGTGCATTTTATTCTTCCAGAAGCACTTTTGTGAGGTCAGACATTGATGCAGACACATCAAACATGTCTCCACTCCAGTGGTGGTGTGCTTTACACCGCTGCATCCTAGGCTTTGCATTGCGCTTGGTGATGTAAGGCTTGGATGCAGATGCTCAGCCATCAAAAGCTGTTCCAGGAAGCTCTCTGCCCATTGTAACTGAGCTAATTTGAAGGCCACATGAGGTTTAGAAGTCTGTAGCGATTAACTCTCCAGAAAGTTGCAGACCTCCATGATTTTACATTGCCTACCACAGCTGAGTCGCTGTCATTCCCAGTCACTTTGTTAAAATACCACTAACGGTGGACTGTGGAATATTCAGCAGTGAGGAAAGTTCACGACTGGACTTGTTGCACAGGTGGCATCCTGTCACGGTATCACGCTGGAATTAAATGAGCTCCCGAGAGGGACCCATTCTTTCACAAATGTTACAGAAGCAGTGTGCATGCCTAGTTACTTGATTTTATACATGTGTGGCCATGGAAGTGACTGGAACAACCGTTTACTTGTGCTCCTTCCTGATGCTGCTCTCTGCTAAGATTGCCACATCTGTCACAACTGTGGTCTTCTGTTCCTTTTCAGCCACCAGTGTGGTTGGTTGGCCAACAGATGCTTGTCTGTCTGGAACTAAGGTCCCTGTTGTTCTCAAC
Source organism: Oreochromis niloticus (assembly GCF_001858045.2). NCBI lineage: Eukaryota > Metazoa > Chordata > Actinopteri > Cichliformes > Cichlidae > Oreochromis > Oreochromis niloticus. Next base: position 34,146,160 of record NC_031979.2, read on the forward strand.
CACCTTTGGGGGTGTCTTCCATTGGGACTAGGGTACTTGGTAGTCCATATGTGGCACAGATGTTCATGTACACTATCCCAGTCACTTGGTTGTACCTCTCAGTGTCATTTAGTGGTCACATAAACAAGCAACTAAATGCAACACATTACTCACCAAGCTCATGATATTAGATTTACATACATTTTCATATGATCAATAACAGATGGAAAATATTTGATATGAATACTGGGATAGTTGAGAGGGATTCTAGGAAATACTGGTAATCAGTGATGGTTATTTGCAACAACACTTCCAGCATTGTTATGACTAACAGCAGCAATTGTGCAGTTTCTTACTTTAAAAAGCAGGAAATTGGAATCCAAAGACGATTCCAGTGTTTATCCAAAGAACAGCAGAATGTAATAAGCATAGTGACACTGCACTGGTGTTGTCATGATGGTCAAGATTACCTGTTAGGTGACGTATCCAATGTTCCCTTCGTAAGAAGAAACAGGGCGCGGTTTATCAAACAGGCCCTGACTGCTGCTGGCAATAAATGTACTGCCCTCTCATGAAAAGTGCAGACCCCTTCCTCCATCTCCATTTCCATGTGGCCTAATGCAATCTTCTCTCACATGGATTCAAAAAAAAGAAAGTTTAATCTCATTAGAAAACCCAGTCAACACAGAGAACTCATGGTACTCTTTTCTGTGCTGGTGGGTTCCTAATCTTTATTTTTTGTGTTTGCATGCATTTTTATTTCACTATTTTTACGTGTTTAAGGGTTTGTTTGTTTGTTTTGTGCATTTTTGTGTATTTGCATTTTATTGTTTGTAGTTTTTCTCTTGTCTTAGACGTTATTAACCAGAGTCCCACTTTTACCTACCAACTATTGCCCAGTAGGTGAAAGTGCAACCAGTCTTGAAAGATTTTTATTTTTATCAAGTCTTGTTTAGATTCCTTCTTTTCTTTTATTCGATATATGGCACATATGAATATACAAATAGGGTCATAAAACTTCAAAGTTAAGATAATGATTTGAGTTTAATTGTACCAGTGAAAGAATTAAATTTAGGCAGTTAGATAAAAATTAACAGAAATTACAGTAGTTTGTATACAGTCATTTGATATACAGCGTTTTTGCAGAACTCTATGCAGTGTACTGAAAAAATGAAGTACGCCTGTAGAGGGAAAGTAGCAGCCAGGAACTACTAATGAAATGCACAGGATTCACTGATGATCAACAAGTGTCACCACCTCTGTGTGTTAACACAATGCCATGATCCCAACAATTTCACCCCAAGGTCAGACCGTGCAATTCTCAGAGAATATTGCAAAAGCCCAAGAGCTCCATTGGAGACTCTCCAGGCTCAGTTACCATGCTAAAGGTCATGAATGTAGTGGTTTACACATTCACTTAGCAAGTGAAAGGCTGCTGGTTTGGAGAGACAAATCCTTTGGTGTTCAGGCAACAGCTGAAAGTAACCATTATTTTTTTTTATGACAGTAGAGTAATTAGGAAACACTCTGAGCAAGTCATTTGACTTGCTTGTGAGGAGGAAGCCTCTTCTCTCTGAAGAAAGCATGAGAGCATGACTAAGACTGCAAAGGTGCATCTGAAGAAACCACAAGATTTCTGGAACAATGTCCTTTGGACAAGGTGGAAATGTTTGGCCAAAATAGGCTGTGCCACGTGCTGTCATACCAGCTGACAGCACGGTGGTGGAGGGGTGATGATTTGAGTTTGTTATGCAGCCACAGGACCTTAGCCGGTTGCATTAGGCTGTAGCAGCGGACCATGAACTCCTCAGTATCCTAGTATTTTAGAATCAAACATGAGGCTTTCTGGCTGAAATATTACTGTGACCCCTGAGGACACGAGTGCATAAATAAGTGTTTGAAAACATCCAGAATAATGTGAGAGTCTGATAAATTCATCCATGAAATTGTTCATTTAAGTTATTGCTGCTGAACTGTGGAATCATGGCGTATACTTACAGTAGACGGTATAGTATAAGTATATCTGATGTGTCCTACATGAACATAACAACAGCTGACCTTATGCATTACTGAGGGCATTCACAAGATATATGCAACATATACCCAGCTCTACCCTATTAAATACAATAACATGTATGTTTCTATTTATATTTGTAGTTTATATTTGTTTTCATAACTCAACTGTGATATGACAGCAAATATAATGAAATCATGAGGCCAAATGATCATGTGATGACTGTGATTTTAACTAGAAGGGTTAAAATAAGCTCAAGAACTGCAGGAATACATCCTTTCAGTCCTGCCTCATACATTTATTAAATCAGCTTTTGTCTTTGCATCGGACCTGAACCTCACTCGCAAAAGTGAAAGTTTTCTAATTAATCTATTTCACTATCACATTGTATTTCCTGCATGCTCTTTAGTCTTTATACAACATGAACTACTCTTCCGATCTGGTCTGAGGACCGTTGATTGTCAAAGATCCCTATCACCAGCAGGACTTTAGTTAAAACCACTTGAATTGCAGTCTTGAATGAGTATTATGGATTTCTGTTGTCCAATTACACTAAACAGCATTTTGCCTACCCCAGCTTTAATGCTACTGTAGAGCAATACTGGTGTGGACAAAGTGATTACAAAGTGAACTTTAGAAGCTGCAGACAAAATCAATGAAAGACAGAAGCAGACACAAACTAATGACAGAATTAGCTTTTTGTAGCACGATTCGTGTAAAGACCCTTGAGCTGAAAATAGTTCCGTTTGAAACCAAGCCTGACTTAACTCAGTAATAACTGTAATAACTGGTTATTTGTGTTGTTATTTATTTGTCTTTTTTTTAGACTTATTCTTTCTCTAATAAGCTTCTGTAGAAAAACTTTCACATGATCTTCTGTATTCTTTATAGGGTACAATGTAGAGTGCCTTGAGGAAACTGCAGTTGTGATTTGTGTCTGTATAAATAAAACTAAACTGAATTCTGTACACAGAGTAAAGCATAGCATCCTTGCAGTCACTGATAACAGATCATCTTTTTAATCTCTGGATCACCGAGGCCTTCTTTCTCATGATCAGCTAATCTGTGAGTATGCACTGTTCTGGTGATCAGAGAGAGCTGGTGGTTTTTCTAAAAATGGCATTAGCTTCTCTGAAAACATTCAGTTTTCTGGAGGGGCTGTAGCAGTAGGTGGTGGGGGTATTATTGATGTATGATTCATGGTTGGGGATGATTCATCGCTAATTCTGTTTTATTAAGACACCAGCAAGTGTTTTATTCTTGTCCCCCGACGGGGGACGCACATTTCCCATACGTGGATAGGATGAGACCGAGACATACAAGACCCTAAACGTTAACATAATAAACATCAACGTGTAGGAGGAGGGGGCATGGAAGAGACAGGAATGCTTGGGCTTATTAGAAGGATACGTTCAAAGACGGAAGATAAAATATTCCAAGTGTTTTAGTAAGCTTATTGTAGTTTACTTTGGGTCTGTACTCAGGGAAAGGGTCGTACATACTACAGGAAGAAACTGGAGCTACGTGAATATGCATACCTGTTTATTTTAAATCCTTCCCACAGTGCAGTGCTAATGCTAATTCTGTGTTGACCGATCAGACCATGAAAATCTGTCTGTAAAGACAATGTTTGCCCATTAACTGAGTCATTATGCTTTCAAGGCACATTACTATGAACTGGTTGATGTATGTGAGTGTAAATAATTCACAGATGAACTGCACTGTCTTTCAAATGTGTCTTACTGGTTAAAATAATGATTTTTAGTAATCTATCAATCTTATCACTTGGCCCAGCTGTGGAGGGTTCATGTGTTTTATGTGCAGCAGCAGCATCAGACTGACTCAAAGCTGTCTTATCTGAGTGCTCTGGAGGTGGGTGGGATACACAGCCAATGTCATTTTATACATACCACATTTCCTCCAGAGGAGAGCGAGAAAGCTGGACCCAGATGTGCTATACAGAGACTGGCTGTGACCAGCATCAGTTTCATCTTAAACAGACTCTGATGTAAGAGAGTCTTATTATCTAAGATGTTCAGCTCTTGTGGATGAAAGAGACAAAGAGAGACGGGGGTTATATGTATGTTCTTAATCAATGAGCATGCTTCAAGATACTCGTGTTTCCCACTGACACCTCGTCTGTGACACAGGAGGTAGAGCAGGTCATCTACTAACTGCAAGGTTGGTGGTTCGATCCCTGGCTGGCCTCTCCTGTCAGTGTGCCAAAGTAGTCTGAGCCTTGAGTTGCTTCTGATGGAGTCATCAGCATGTGTGAATGCCTGAATAACGCTCATGTAGAATAGAAAAGCACTGAATAAGAACCAGCCTGTTTACCATTTGGGTTTCAAACCTGTGGTGAGCATATAGAACGGTCCAAATTTTGGTTTGCGAAACAGAATTGATCCTGTGTAGGTGCCCTGTACTGAATGTGCAATGAAAGTGTTGATAGCAAAGATCAAAAATAGAAAATGACAGACTGCACACAAATAAACTCCAGTGGCCTTCTCTGCTTCAGTGAAACTTGAGTCATTAATTTCCTTAGAAGGCCGATTCAGTTCACGAGCACAAAATAAGGTTAGGTCTCAATGTCTTGCCTAAGGTCACCTTTGGTTTGTGTCCTCTGGTGTCCTTCCTTAGAGATACATGTAAGGTAGGGGCTGAAAACTGGAGTTGGTTGGCAGCTGCTTCCTATTTTCTTAAAGTGACAGTAGATGTGGATGTGAGTGTGAATGGTTATCTCTGTTGCCCAGTGACAGATTGACAACATGTTCAGGGTGTAACTCACCCTCTGTGACCCCAGTTGGATAAAATATTTAAGGAAATTAGGAAAATGGTCGAACTGCGTGGCTGCAGTTTAGCCGTAGGAGACAGAGCCATCTGTGACAAACACTGGAGAGACTAGCACAACTATATTAGCAGATTTAATGCAAATCAGGGAAAACATGGGCTGCAATTTATTGATTTTCAGTCTGGTCTGGTTGGCCTTTTCTTCACTGTGACAGCAGAACAGTGGAGTTTAATTCAACTATAACATTGGTGTCTGTCTGCTGGGACCAACAGAGCAACAATATACTTAAATTAGGTCAAAAAAGCGGAGCAGACTGACATCGAGACACAACTACAGAAACCAACATTCACTTGATCATCTGACATCACAAAACTAATTCATCCAAACAAATGCAAGTTTGGCACCACTTTACACCTGCACTGTTGGGTCCGAGAAACAGATGTGAAGGAGTTACGTAGAAGACATAAATCACACAAAAACACGAAAAATGTGACATTTTTCTGATGGGAAACAAGTCGTGAGAACAGAGAATAGACGGAGCCGTTCTCAGAGACGCCACATAATGACACAGGATGGAAGATTCTGACAGTCTGGGGTCTCGTCCGCAAATGACACAACCCTGAGGCTACAACACTTGCACACATACAGACACACAGGCGGACCATTTCAGTAAAACTACACTGACTCACAATTCCCGATCATTTACACAAACTCTAAATAGATCATCACCTCCATGTTATTTCTTCTTTCTTGTGTCCTCTTCCTGTTTTAGTTGCACAGTGTTTTTACTGGGAGATTTTGTAATTTATGCAAGAGAATTAAATGCTTGGAGAGACGCATTCTTATAGTATTTGTTTCCTATAGTCATTACAGAGTAAAATCTGCATTTACTTCATGTGATTATTGGGGGGAGTCAAGGCAATGTGGGTGGAAGTTGATTAAAAACATTCCAAGGAATTTTAAATATAGCATTTTAAAATAAATCATGTCTTCGTTTTCCTCAGAGATTTCATAACTTGTTGCAGACAATCAGAGACTTGAGAAGGAGTCTAAATGCTCATATCAACTATAGTTTAAAAATCAACATTTCATATGGGTGGCAGTTGTCTAATAACCTACCTGGAAGTACATTACGTAAAATAATGTACACAACCTCACCTGAACATGCTTTATAGGTTTGTGAACTACAAATCAGTATTTCACAAGTCTACCCAGCACCGCAGATGAACCCTTTGACAGACATTTAAAACTTGTAAAGTTTGTGCTTTATGCTTTTTTAGGTAACACAGGCTGCCTGATGTCTGACTGGTGAGTGTTAACAAGCGTGTGTTTCCCTGTAAAGAGCAGAAAGACTTTGGACTTTGTTTCAACAAGTATAATTCCATGTAATGCCTTTATCGCGCATTAACAAAACATCTGGTGGTGGTATTTAAAAAGTCTGTTTCAGTTTCGTTTGGCACAAAATTCAGCTTGTGACAAATTTAACTGGAAGCGCAAATTTGCAACAAGATTATTATAAGATATTTTGTTGATGTGTGATTCATTTCAGTGGTACTGAGATTCAGTCACATAAAAGTCAGAGATTGGTTAACTATTAAGCATTTAGAGAAGTACCATACTATACATGTTTTGGCAAGGAACAAGCCTACATGATTAATAAGCGTTACATAACTGGAAAATAAGGATAATTAAAAATAATCTACCTAAAAGCTTAATACCTATCACTAATTCAGAGCTTGTAATTTTTATTTTACTTTTATTTTTTTGCATGAAACTGTAATTACTAAATCACATATCACTTACTGGAAGCTTTTTAGCCGCTCACACGCTGAACTCTTGCACCGCTCGACTGTTTACCATCCGTGCATCTGTTCCGGTTTAGTTACTGGAGGGTCTGCCAAGATGCTGTGTTTGGCCTTATCAAAACATCAATTAATATTCCAGACACAAAACAATAACAGACACAGACTGAGCAGGAGGGTGTTAGATAATCAAAACATGATAAAAATGACATAACATGTCATAAAATTAGCGCATTACTATTCTGCGAAATGTTTGTGTGTGTTCAAATACTCACATGCTCTTTGTGCTTGTTTACCGCATCATTAAGGAGGAGCAACGCTACCCATCTTTAGCTCAAGAAACTGATCTTCACAGGAAGCACGGAGAGCAGGTAGTTGTGTTTGAAATAGGCAGAGGGATAACTCTCAGAAGCGAGGAGGAGAAGACATAATGGAGCTGGGAAGAGGAAGAGCTCATGGAGAAGGCCGATAACGCAGAGCATATCGAGCACTCCATTCTTTACCACCGGGGTGTCTGAGCTGCTGTCGACAGCCTGTTGAGTGGTGTGTTGATGTATGGGGCGTTGCTTAATAACAGCAGTCTGTCTGCTGGTCAACCCACAGAGCGGAAAAAACCGGCAGGAGTCATTTTATGTACTGTAGGATTCAAGTGGCTGCATAAAAGCGTCACGCAGCACTTGTCTTCTACTGTAAGCATCTGTACAGTTTTATGGCTGCAGGGGCAGATCACGCGTAATCCTCGATCGATGCTGTTCTGTTGTCATGTAGAATCAGTAGATTTTTTTCGTTACTTTGTTGCTGTGAAAGGCAAACAGAGCATAGAGCACAGCCGGCTTTGATTATTGAAATGAAAATAGCTCCAAAAAATAAAATACTTTTCAAAAGCACGTAATATGTTAGTCAAAGCAGCAATTTGGAGGTCAGGTCTGCTTGAACTTGAGCTGTGTGAACCTAAACAAGACTAAACACAAAAAAACAACATAGTTAGCATTTTCCAGCAATGCATTTACTTACTTATTTTGCATGAAGCCTTAAATCTTCAGAGATCCAGACTTACTGTGCAGCTGTGGTACTGAGTTTTGCATTATAATTAATAACAGCATTGCATGTTAATATACTCACATACTGTCTCTTAAATCCATAAATGCATTCATGCCCTCAATTGTCATCATGATGACAATAAGGCTGAGAGGGCTTCATAGTGATTCACTGTGTAGCAACAGACAGATTATTTTAAGACATTTCAGGTAAAACCACACATCATCTTTGTTGTGCTGTTAGCGGTAATGCTTTTTTAAGCTGGCATCTTCACTGCAGGAATTTAGAATAATAAGTGGCCAGCACAACATCACAGTCAATTCTTGCAGTAAGTTTTCTGTTTTCACCTAAGGTGCTAGACTATAGAAGCCTCAAAAAGGTCTGTCAAATGTCATGCCATTGCATCTCATAAAGATATTTTCAGTCGAGTCAAAGTTTGCCAGGATCAGTCAACAGACTCCAATTCCTCTATATGTAACATGGGCCAAAGTGGAAGACTCAAATTTCCCACTCAAATATATGGCTGTTCCAGGGCTGCAGATGATTATGCTGTATTACAGAAGAGTTTTGTTCCAGGCTCACCCACCTCACTGGAAATACACCAGGTTTTCCTGAAAAATGCTGTGGACTGGCCCGAGATGGAGAGGAAGCTTTAATCTCTGCAGGGTGTTTATTTTGTCTCTGTTTCATGGTGATCTGGATCCACTCCAGTGTTTGGGAGACCACCTGTCTCAACAGAGCTGGTACTGCTCAAGGGTGTGACACATGCGGAGAAACTAAAGTACATGCTGATGCGAGCACTTTAGATAACATAATGCCACGACAAAAGCACACAAAGCTGGAAAGGGAATGTTCAACCGGCACAGTTTAGTAGGAAACATTACTCATACAGTGGAAGATAGTTGTGGAGAAAAGATTCAGTCCTCTTATTAATCTGCAACGTCACTAATCTTGAGTGAAATAAAAGCTACAAAGATTCTCCAAAAGATTTTTTGGCCTTCTCAGTTTTGAGATGCAGTTTATGTGAAAACACAATTCAGCAATAGTGATTATTTAACATTTTTAATAGCAGATGAAACAGCTGCTTATTGGGATCAGACTGAGAAAACAGTGGCCACGTAACATCACCAGTGATGACTCAACTGAGTGAAATGCTGGTCACTTGACTAAAGACGGACATCATTCAAGCACAGCAAGATTTCTTATTTAGCTGCTCATACCTGTATTTTTCAAGCTGTGACATCCACCTCACTGCTCGAAAGTCAGAGGTCGTTACAAAAGATCCATGCTTTTTAAAGTAAATCATTGGATTGTGTTTGAGATAATGCATTTGACTAGTTGAGTATCTGGAGCATCAGTTTGATTAAAGCTACCAAAAAAGGAAACAAAAAAGCACCATCATCTAAATAAATGCTGTTATATCAAGGGAATTGCTAGAGTAGTTTTAAAACTGCCTAAATTCACAGAACAGCACAGAGGTGGAAAGCTGGAGTGTACCTCTGACCAAGAAGGAAAGTCATCAGACTCTGAGTTTAATAAACACAGTTCCTCAGCTGCCAGCTTCATTATATAAATGCAATCCATAAGAGCTATATTCTGCTAGATTGTGAAGAAAGTAGTACAATGTTGAATGAAATCTTCAGTTTTCAGCCATTTTTATCCACACTGAGCTATTTAAAATTGTCACTTCAAAATTTGTTACAATTTTCAGTTGTGCTAATGTGATTAATTACACTTTTAACATTACAAACTGGAAGAAGACTGGAGTGTACACCTGTGTAGATAATAGTTTATGTAAATGTTTATTAGAAATCTTTACTATGTACTGTATTTTTTGGACCATAAGGCGCACCGGATTATAAGGCACATTAAGTGAAACAAAACAGTCAGATAAGTCAAACTTTACTTAACTCATTCTTCTTGCTTCCTCCACTTCTGTACCATTGATTCATTAATGTTGAATTCTCTCACAGCTGCTCTATTCCCATGTTGTTGCAGTATATTAATGACTAACTTCATAGATTATCTCAGTTATTCTCCTTCCTGGCTGAAGTTTGGTCCGTTTACAGCATCCTGCCATGCAATTGCATTTGTCCCTAACCATCAGGAACCCTCACGTTAACTTTTATCGAGTGGAAAGTAACTAGAGATGGCACCATACCACTTTTTTATGTCCGATACCGATACCGATACCGATATCATAAATTTGGATATCTGCCGATACCGATATGAATCCGATATAGTGTGTTTTTTAATCAATAAAACTGTTTTTTTTAATATCTTGCTGCATTTTGTATACGTTCATACTCAAGTTTAAATAAACAACAACACTAAAGCAATTCTGTTATACCTGTATGTAAAAAATACACTGCGCCCAAAATATTTCATAGTTCAGCAACACTGATCAATCTAATAAACTTAAATCTACTCCATCCTCCCTATTCTGGTATTTTAAAGAGTACTTAGCAGAAATATTAAGCAACCTAACTAATAGGGTTGCAAACTCCCAGCAAAAAAAAAATAGGGAACCACCCCCCACCCTCCACCTCATGATGCTTAATCGATGTAATCAACTTTAATTTGATGCAGGGTGAAAAAAAAATGCACAGAAACAAATTATTTTTCAAGAATAATTAAATAGATTCAACATCTTTCTTCAACAGAATTGCAGACTGCACAGATGGTATCTTCCCAAAGGAAAAAGTACTATAGCTTACTAGGGTATATTAGACTTAACAGTTACTATATACAGTAATGGACTTCTATACATTTTACAACAGATTAAAACTTTGGGTGTTAGATTCAGATAATTATTTATTAAAAGCTAGACATTTTAAATGAGAATAAGAAAGAAAAGTATGTCTTTGTGCCCCCTTTTCCCTGTTCATGCCCTATCAGCCCCCCTGGCTAAACTTTGCTAGATCCGCCCCTGCACAGTTACCAGCCGTCAGCTGCGTAGAAAAGCATCCTGGTGTAGAAAGTAATATTAAATAAATTCTAACAACAGCTTATCAATGTTAAACGTGCTGCTGTTGTTCAGCTGCTGGTTTCCTCTTTCTGGTGCAAAGTGGGCCAAAAACAAAGAAGAGACGGACTTGCGACAGAAAAGCCGATCAGCTGATCATTGATCAGTTTCACGACTGAAGTAGCAGCAGGAGAGGGAGAGAGAGAGGCAGTCGCTCCATATAGAGAGATGAACTTACACACTTGCTTTACTTCTCTCTGGGATAACGTCATTGGAGATGAAATGCTGGTTTGGTAGGGAGGCTACAAATACACACAGCCGCTCTATCACGTGACGCATACTGTTCCTACGTGCTAAGGTTATGAGCCGAGTTACGCCGTGTCCCAAGTTTTGTGAGGTGCTTTTTTGATATTTAATGGATCGGATTACATTTTTTATTTCTCGCCGATATCCGATCCAGTAATTTAGGTCAGTATCAGACCGATACTGATACGTAATATCGGTCCATCTCTAAAAGTAACCCTTCAGTAACCCTACAAAAGTCACTGCTGTTTAATTTTCTCACTTCATTTATGTTGGAAGTGATAGCAGAGCTGTACGTTTGATTTTTTTTCAGAAATCTTTCAGTCAGAACATGCTATATCATGTTTATGTGCAAACTAGCGAGCTAACTTCCTGCTAACGTCTAACTCCGTTAAATTTAATAAATTCTGTTTTCATTAATTGTTAACTTAATTGTTACACCTGGTAAAGCAGCAACACTGATAATTTTATTAAAGATCAAAGAATTTAGACAGTTTTTAACTCTCAGTCTGCTGCAGTGTTCGTTTGACTTTGGGACCTGAAGCGGACGGAGTTTTGGACCCAGATTAATCCGAGTCCGCAAGGCTCCTGACTACGGTAGCTGTAATGCACCCACAATCCATTAAGCAGCGCGGCTTTGTAGCTTACCAAAGTCGTACTAAAAACTTTTTGACAGATTTTAGAGCGCCGTGTACCACATAAAATTGGTTCGAGGTCAGTAAGCACAACCAGAATTCATACATAATGCGCATCAAATTATAGGGCGCACTGTCGATTTTTGAGAAAATTAAATTAAAATTAATAGTGCGGAAAATACGGTATATAATAAACTATGAATATTACAATGCTTGTGCAAAAGCTGAATTACTTAGTGGACTGTTTATACTGTCTTTATAGAAGGCAGTATACAGTTGGTATAAAGGCTGAATTCACTGAATGAAGCGAAGCATCATCGGCTTAAATTCAAATTAATCTCTGCTACACTGGATTTACCCTAACACTGACCATGAACACCACAGCTGCTCTACAGAATGACTGTGGTTCAGGAGGTAGAGCTGGTCATCTACCAATCAGAAGGTTGGGCAAGATACTAACCCCAAGTTGTTCTTCGATTAATCCATCAGTGTGAATGGGTGAACGAGGCAAGTTGTATAAAGTACTTTGAGTACTCACAGTAGAAAAACACTGTATAAGAACCAGTCCATTTATCATTTACCAGTCCAACGCAGTACATTACTGTAAATTTGCCACAGTACAGCAAGCTAATCTGTGGCTCCTGCACTAAGTATTCTGATGCAACCTGTGAATAACACAAAGTTCATACGCCTTAGTTTGTTTTGCAGGATGCTTCACCAATCTTTGATTTAGAGAACTGGGATACGACACGTATATGACACGTATATTGTTTGATCATGTTTGTTGAGCTGTTTGAAATTTAAAATTGGCTGCTACTTAAAAAACATAACTTCCTTTGTTCTTGTTCCTCTTCTGTTGCACTAACTAGATGCTTAAGTTCATAGACAGCAACTGGAAATTTGCACCGTACAACTAGAAATGGAGGCTGCAAACCTTGTTTGACCCATCTTACCCCCTGAGTATAGCGCTATAAACAATGCACAAATTATATGGTTTGTCTTTTTCATCCTTTTGTATGTGATAAGCTCCAGTTACAGATACATCTATAGGGGTGGGTTTTTTTTTTACAAGTTATTGTTCCCTCCATCTAGGATTAAATCGGTTTGATGTTTGAAGGTGAGCAGTGAATAATAATATCTTCCCTCAGCTTAACTATAAGCTCTTTTTTGGTGCTTGAACTTTACAGAATACAGAAACATTTCATCAATTTTCCCTGTATCCAAATATAATTTTTGCCTTTTCTATGTGTTCAATATTTAAAAAAATCTGTGATTGCATTTTGTTGTCTTCTGACTTTGGAGCGAGCGTGTACACTGCTTAATTGTACTTAGGCAGATAAACAAAGATGCTATAAAGGTCGGGGAGCATCTTGCAATGTTTATAGCAACAGATAATGGGAAAACAGTGGGATCAACCATGTAAATAAACAGAGTTGACTGCTGGGAGGCGTTTTACAGTAACAAGCCTGGTTTTAACTTATTTCAGTTTACATATTACACACGAACATCTTCAGAATAAATTAGATTGACTTTCAGTGTAAGACATAGAAAGTTGTGCTTTTAGTGTTTTAAGTCACCTTTGCCGGATGAATATAATTCCGATATGCATGATGCTTATTAGCAACTGTGTAATCTTTTATATGAAACACACACAAAAAGCTTTAAACTCAATTAAAATTTTTAATTGCTTATTTGTGGAAAGTTAAATCAGCTGCACCAATCAAAGGGTGGCATGTCACTGCAATTTTATCTTTTATTTACTCCCGCCCGACGAGTCAACTGAACCAGAAAAGAGGCCATGTTTCCAGAAAACAGTTCAATCACAAATGATATTTATTTTTTGACAGCAGTTAGATGTCATTAATTTTCTCACCATGTGGTACATCATTCAAAATACTCTAAAGAGTTCCCCACAGGAAATCATTTCAGTACTGAAGCACCAGATTATTCACGTTTACAGCTTTACAGGGTTAGAATGACAAGAATGCCCTCCACCGTGTTCGTGGTGCTTCACCCGAAAAGTAGATTTGATGTTGACACACTTGATAAGCATTTGACAGGCACTGCAGAAGAAGTGAGGGTACACAGAGACATCCTCCCACATCTTTCACACATGTTAATCATCAAACACAAAATACATGGAAGCCCACGTAGCAACGCACAGACATCAGTCTGTGATTTTCCACAGAAACAACACCATCGTCCCCCATCTCCAGACTGTAGAAGGGACACGAAAGTGCCTGTTATAAGAGACCGTCATGTCCAGAGAACAGTCCTGTTATTGCACAAAATAACGACGGCCTGCAGTAAAAATTTCCTACCTGCACACACACACACACACACACACACACACACACACACACACACACACACAAATAAAAGCTTCTGTGACTGTAACGTAGAATAAACTGAGGATCACGAGCGCTCTTCATAAAATTGTCTCTTTGTAAAGAAACTTGTAAACAAGAACAAGAACAGTGCTTCAGTCTTGTTCAGCACAAACCTTGAACAGATGCAAGAACAATCACAGCAGCACTCCATCAGACCTGCATGGTGGTTTGGCTAGATGAAAGCCACTCTTGAGTAAATGACATATGACAGCCCACTTGGAGATTGCTGAAAGTAACTCAAGAGGCATGAAGACAAAAGATTCTCTGTTATAACGAGCCAATAGAAAAAAAATTAAAAATCAGCTTTTCTTTAAGCAGAACTCCAAACAGCTGTCTGATACAGACTCCTGCAGTGAATCTTTGTAGAGCCTAACTGGGAGTTTATGGATCGGCAGGAAATCTACCATGTAGCTCCTCTGAAACCCTACGCCGTAACCTGACGTGCATCTCCCTACAAATTTAATTACACGTCATATTCATGCAGTCTGCATCTAATGTGATTGGTCTGTTCAGTGTTGTCAATTTGTCCTGTGTATTTCTAGTGATGCAGTTTTTGAAGTTATCAGTGACGGTAACAATCATCATCTCAGTATAGGAATATTAATCATAGCGTCAGTGTAAGGACTCACAAATGTCTGCGGAAACTATCAGAATAGACAAATGTGATTGGCCCCAAACCCCCCCCCAAAACTGACCACAACAAAGAGCCGGGATTGAGAGGGGAAAAAGTCCCGGCTTTTTATCCCACACAAACAGCCAACGTTGTAGCATTTATGCTTGTGTTGGTGCATTTTGTTTAAATTAGCTTGTGGCCACATCCAGGTGTTTTTATGTGTCCCGCAAGCCACAACAGAAAAAATATGTATAATGCCGGAACTTTTTTTTCCCTTGGAGTGGAGTGGATGCCCACTCTTTGTTGTGGTTGTTTTAGGGGGCTGCCTCAAGTTTGTTTTCACTTCCTTGTGCGTTCCCTCACATCCATTCTGGTAGATTTATCAATGTCCTTCCAGGAATATGCTGAGATTTGTGACTATTTAGTGGAGCTGTCAGTAAAACACATATAAGAGTTTCAAACAAACTGACTTATATGCATTCATGACAATTCTCACCGCACACATTCTCTGTCTATATATGACCCCCCTGCACTGCAAGCTGTTTGTTTTCGTTTTTATGCCCCACCCCACCCCCCCTTTTTCAATTCATTCACCTCTCATTAGTGCATGGGGATCTGCACATCCCGAGAGCCGCTGCCAGTCCCCTCAAAGGCCTTCCTCAAACCATAGCCTCAATTCATGCTCAAGCCATCTACCTTTATCAGAACACACTGTTAACAATCACACAGAGAAGCCTCAAACTAAGCTTTAACTAATTTTAATGCACACAATTTAATGCAATTTAATGCACGTCCAAACATTGGTAAATTTCAGAAAAATCACACCGTCATATTTTACACTGTTGACTGTTTCCAAATGTAGCACATGGGGGGGAAAGCGTTCTTCAGACAGAGGATAGAAAATGCAGGTGGAAGTATGTGTGAGTTTATTAGTGATATTATTCAAAACCATGGACTACACATCCTGCAAACTTTGTACTAAGGAACCGCTAAGTTAAAAAACTGGCTAATGTCCATTTCAGCTGTCCATTTCAGACACAGCTGAAGTGGACGTGCGGTCTCACATGCCCTTCTGCTGGGTGATGTTCAGAAAAGGTCAGGGCAGCAGTGCATGTGTGAAAAAAGCATTAGACAGACAGAAAGAGGTAAAAAAAAAAAAAAAAAAAAAAAAAAGCAGACACACTCCAAAATTTATAAATAGCAAGGTGAAAGGTCATAAGTTGCTGCTTTTAATATATATCAACATGTGCCACAACCTGAGGGACCGGGAATGACACACAACAACACAGGGATGCAGGCACATCCGCACACACACACCTCACAGGCCTGCTGCACATTATCAATGTATGAATCTATAATGTTAAGATCTCAGTTTTCTGTGGACTATTGTCTAAATTGTTTTTTGCTCGGTAATATTACTTATTTAAAAGTGTCATGTAATAAAGGCGCATTGAAGCGATATAAGAAGAGTGAGCGAGAGAGAGAGAGAGAGAGAGGGGGAGGCGGAACTTAGAGTCTCACTTAGTGACGGTAACTCTCTCTCTGGCTCACTCTCTCCCTCTCACCCCGTCTGTGTGTGCATGTGTGTGTTTGGGTGTGTGTGTGTCTCAGTCTGCCGGCTGTTGTCGCTGTGCTCACACGGTTTGGTACTTTCACAGCCACTGTACTATCTGTCCGAGTATTTTTCGCGGAGGTTGAATGAAATGTAACGAGATTTTGTCCCCCTATCTGGATAGTCTCCTTTTTTGGGAACTGACTCCAAGACTCCGGGAACCTAAACGTGAGTACAGCATCGCATCTTTTAATGACAAGCGTCTTTACCGCTGTATTTGCTCTTTGCTTTAAATGCAAGTGAAACTGTCCTCTGCAACAGAAAAGTAGAACTGAGCTCGGTTGTTGAGGATTTTTCCTGATAGATCATTAGATCACTGTTTTCACATCTTGTAACAGACATCGCGACAGGGTTTAGCCGTCTGCATTAAATGGTGATATAAAACAACCCCAGAATTATTGATGCACATAAATAAAAAAAGGGAGACTTTACTATTGATATTCACGGTTTTTTCTGTTTCCCTTTATTGTCAACTTCCCAACATCCCATCCACTCTGGGTGTTATTTTTTGTGCTCCCATTAACCTGTTGTCAAATTGCATTACTGTAGCAGCGGGAAATCAGCTGAGCTGGCACCACTGACATTGCGGTACAGCAGGCACTAGTGTCCCTGCCACAGCTCCGGGGGTAATGAGTGCACACAATTAATAAATTATCAGATTGAACGATTAAATCAGCTGCTTGTGTCACTGAATCTCTCCAGCTCCATATTACTCTGGGAGCGACCATGCACTGTTTGTGATGTTGCAGAGCCAGCTTGGGCACTGTCAAGAACCGTTCTGAGTGCAGTTTATCGTGTGCTGAAGCAGACTGGGAGCGTTCTGTAATGAGTTTATGAACTTTAAAGGGGGATGCCTGCACTAGTAAAGCGCGTAGCTCATTTATCACCCCTAGCAGAAAATGTCTCAGTAGTGCATAAATGAATAATAATATTGTCCTTTTTCACTTTAAAAAGGACAATGGAGAGTCTGCATTAGTTTGCATTACAGTACCAAAGCCTGCTGTTCAAATGACAAAAATCACATAAAGGTTACATCTAATCCAAACAAACTGCTTCTAACAGAGAAAATAGTAGATTGGTCCTTAATTCATGCATTCTTCTGCCTACTTAGGATCTTTACTTTACAGGGGAAAGTGTGTTGAGGCGACTGCTGTGTTATATATATAAACTTCAATTAAACTGAATTGAATCTGTCAGATGCGGAAGATAACAAAAGATAAAAAAAACATAAAAGTGTCAGAGTCAGAGGTGATCTGAGTACAGCGTGCTGTAGTTTCACCTTTGAGTGTCAGTCTGAAATTCACTGCTTATAATTCTTATCATTTAAAAGAAGAATTTGAGGATTTAGTCACTAATCAATAATCTTCCACTTATTGTAGTGTATCTTAGAAAGGACAAGAAGCTATGAAAACTATGAGGATGAATGACCAATGATGAATTATTGATTCATGCTAAGCGTGATGAATGATCTTCACATGCTGAAGTGATTTTCTCGCTCTCTGTTTCTCAAAGGCATTGCTACTTTATTTTTAATTTAACATTTCGAGAGTACAAACAAGCTCGGCTATATACATTTACAAAAATATATGTGTATAAAAATCTACAATGACTTCTGCACTTTCATTAGCTTTCATCAGCTGAGCCACCTCAGGCAGAGAGAGGGAGAGATAGACTCAGGGACAGTGATCTCAGAGAAAATGTCATGCTTCACTGGGATGCGGGGAGATGTTTCGATGGACCTTAATGGTCTTTTTTAGTCGAAAATCGAAACCATGAATCCTCTGCTCCTCCTGAAGAATTCCTGTTTTCTACTTCTACAGTTGTAATGTTAAAATCAATAGAATCTCATCTTCTTCTCCCCTGTGTCTGCACCGCCCCCCCTCCCCTGTTTTCTATTTCCTCGGTGAAGATGGATACAGTCAGCCTGTCCCTCTCTTTCACGTATTTCATCTTTCCCTCTTTTTCCTTTCCTGATTTCCTGCTTTACTGGCTCATTAACCTAAAGTGTATTACAAAGCAGTGAGTGGGAAATTACATTTATTTTTTTTAAATGATCCATTAAATTTAAATGCAATTCTGCCTCATTTCTGTATTGGTGCATGATTTAAAACATTACAAGTAAACATCCCCTCCTCATTCTTGACCCCTGTCACCTCACTGGAAAGATAATCTGTGCAGTTTTAGCTCCGACCTTCAAGGCAGATGGATGACTGTGGTTAGCCGAGCGCCAGCTTTACTTACCTGAAGTTCCTTTTTCCACCACTTCACGCTCTCTCCTTTCACCCTCAGTCCAGATGGATCTCTCCTCTCCTTCCTTCTTCAAGGTTTCCCTTAGAAGTCCGATTTTGATGTGACCTTTAAAAACACTCTGAACAAAAACCCACTTACATCTGACTTTTGTCTTCAGTGTGAAATTGTATAATAGAGATTCAGTCCGGGTCAAATGACTCTGCAGCTGTCGCAGATATTAGCGGTTCCAGCTCAGATCAGCAATGATAGAAACATGACACCCAGGTTTTGACCCCCTTTCACGCTGTGATGGGTGTTGATGTTATCATTCTGCCTTAACTTATCCAACTCTGTCATCTCAGCCCCAAATTCCATCAGTCTCCATTATTAAAGCAGCAGTCTAAGCAGCAGTTTAGTCAGCACTGAAGCTGAAGAGACTAAAGTAAAAAAAACACCAAAAAAGTAACCACAGTAACACGATCAGTGGACTCTATGTGGCTCAGTAGAGTTTACTGATCTTGTTTTCAGTTTGTTTGTGAGGTTAAAAAACACACACAGCTGAAAAACAACCATCTAGCTCATCTTGCGAATATCTTTTACAAATTAAAAAAAGCATATATGGGACACCTGTCAGTGCACGTGTGACAAGTGTGCCGTAGTTTTTATGATTGCCAACAATATACAGTCCACTGGATGGATTAAGATTGGCACAAACACAGTGTTTGGTGCTTTTAGAGGTGCTTAGAGTATGGGCCAGTCTTCACTTTTCCAACAACTCTAGCAAGTCACAGCTTTCACTCATCCTGTGTAAAAACTCAAAAGAGGATTAAGAAAATTGGATTAGGAAATGTGATTCGAGTAAAGGTGATGTGACACGAAGAGCTGAGAAATGAGTAGATAGGACAGAGTTTTTAAAGGACAGGAGAAACAAAACTGAGATTAAAGTAGGTGAGGTCAAAGGGACAGGAAAGTGGAAGATGGATGTTAGGATGAGGACAGAAGGATAAAAAAAGAACTTCAGAGGAGGGTTAATGTGAACGAGATAGCAGTGAAGGTGTAATTGGTCTCCAGAGGAGCTCTGATAAGCAGCACTTAAGAGCCTTTGTGGTTAAGTAATCACTGTGATTAACGGCTACAGCGCTGCAGAACGACACTAACAAGTAGCCTGACTGTAGGATCGACACCCACCGTGGTACATTATCACATTATATTGAAACATAACAGTGTTGTGGTGTGGTTCCCTCCCCAGTTTTTTGCAATTTTCTGAAAAGACTTAGACTTAGACTGCATTTAAATCTTCACTTCAGATCCACGCAGGATCTGAAGTGAAGATTTAAATGCAGCTTTACATCAGAACTCTTTTCTATCTGAGTTTGTGGATCATTACAGAATTGCTTGGTCATTGCTTCATGCTTCATTTTATATTTACATATTATGTGTTAACTATCTTGGTACAACATCTTCTCTGGTTTCTTTGGTCCCACACTTACTGCTTCTTCACGCATGCACAGAGAAGAGGAAGTTTGTTCTGCTCCACCAGCATTTGACAGCATTTGTCTGCAGTGCTTGTGTGGCAGATTAGAAGTGTGTTTCCATGCAATGTCATTATCCTGTGAATAGCTTTTAGCGCATCCAACTGAACAACTACCCACCATTATGGGCCAGTTATGTGTTGGTTATTTTTACAAATGGGGTAAAATTAACTGGCAGGCAGTGGAATAACGCCTTACTTTATTCCTCTAAAGGTGGGCGTTTCCTCTAATGATACAACATCACATGAAAACTGTTAATGTTTTCATGTGATCAGTGTGCAGCTTACATACTAAAATGAGGTAAAAGATCATTAATGATGAGACCAACAGTTTGAAAACTTATGTGTCTTGTTATTTAGAAACCAGAAAGGTCAAGATTTTTTACCCTCTATTAATGTCACGGTCCTGTGTCAGTGACCCAGTGTTTTGTGTTATTGTTAATCTTTGATTTCATCATTTTTGTTTATGGTTCTGTATTTCTAGCTCTCGAGTTCTTCTTTGTTTTGTGATTTCTATTTCTTGGGTTTTGTTCCTGTGGCCCTCATGTTTAGTGCAGGTTTAGTTCTGTCTTCATGTTTATTTTCTTGCTCCCCAGTAAGTCATGTGTCATGTCACAGTTTGTCTCTGTACTCTGTGTTCCCTCTGTTCAGTGTCAAGTCCATGCCTGTTGTGTGTTTCCTGTTTTATTTTGATAGTCCCTGTCCTGTGTGCAGTGTGCCTGGTTTTGCTTCCCTTGTCTCGTTAGGTCTGATTTGTCCCAGTTGTGTTACCACCTGTTCCCCATCCTCTTGTTGCCCTCATCATGTTGTGTTTTTCCTCTGTGCTTCTGGTAATGTTCTGGTTCTCTGTTTCCTGGTTTTGGTTTCTAGTTTCTCAGTTTTCCAGTTTAATCTTAAGTTTTGAGTTTCTAGTTTAGCTTTCTTGTATTTCATACTCGAATGTTCTCCAGCAATAAAGCTGACGCTTTTAGTTAATCATTCTGTCTCCGAGTCCTGCGTTGGCGTCCTAGATCCTGCCTGCCACACAGCAAACTCTGACAATTAACCTGATTTTTTATATGGGCTTATATACCGATGGGGTGGTCTAGTTATTGAATAGGGGGTATGCGTACATGCAAAGGTTTTACAGTGTGTAACTATGATTCTTGATGTGTATAGTCAGATTCTTGGACTGTATAAAGATTTAAAACATGTCACATTTGACCTCTGACCTCTCCTTCAAGGCCAATATCTTTAAAGAAAGTCTTGCCAAGAGAGAGTGACTGAGCTGCCTAGTTAGTTAAAAATGTACTGAATAGAATATTATATAATAAATACTGATGATCCATTACCTAGTCTAAATAATGTTTGTGTAATCAAAATAAATGTGTCATGCTAGGCTAAAGTAAATACTGCCCAGAGAGCGAGCTCTCTTGCACTCTCTCTTACGCTACTACTTGGATATTTGTATTTTATACCTTTGTTAGCTGTTTTAATGCTCTGTGTATCTGGTGTGCAGATGCAATTTAGGAAGTAGCTAAATCTGTTACAAAACATCTTTTCTCTCATGAGATCAATTGGGACAAAGACTAAAACTACAACTAAAGTATAAGTGATGCATTTTGTGCTGTTTGATCAACACTTAAACCAACATTATTATACAGACAATAACATCAAAAACTTTTTAGAACACAGACAATAACATGTGAGTTTGTTTACTGACCACGATGTACAGACTGAACATTTTCGGTTAGATAGATAGCAACCTGTGGGTTCACAGCGTGCCTAATTGGACGACTGTTCTGGAGACGGCATGTGCCACAATCCTGGTTTTTAATTAGGGGGGTGACTCGTAAACGAGTGTGCGTGATAGTGCTTTGAGTCACACCTACAAATCCACCAACTCTCACCCACGCTGAGAACGGTCCGGTGCCACGTGTCGCGACTTGTTTAATTGGAACTCCCTGTGCAGAGTTTTGTTTTTGTGCCAGTGCGATTTGCTGCGCTTGCTTTTGCTCATTTGGAGGAGCAACAACACCTATGACCAATTTACGCTTTGTTGGTTGTCAAGATAATTATTTGTCTGTTTTTTCACAGCGTATCGGAAATATCAATATATCTTTAAGCAATAGAGGATTTCTAAAATAAACGATATTTTAAATATTAGCTCGTCCAACATGGTTTGCCATTTTACTGCCTCATTACTTCATCAACTGAGTGAGATGAATTAGATGCAGCCCATTATTTTCAAATTATGAAGATAAGGGAAAACATTTAATAACCCTTAACATAATTAGATGCTGGACAAGAATGAATATGGTTATCAAGTTTTGTGTTAGAGTTACAGAATTTCACTGTTTCGGAAATCTATGCAACAAAAAAAGAAAAGACAAAAGAAAACGAGAGACAAAACTATATTTGCCGTTCTTATTGGTGCTGTCTTGTTCCTTTTAAACCCTGTTTGTGGTGAGACTGGTCTTGTAGCCCTGGGTAAATATGAATAACTCGAATAACCACTGACGTTAAACCTCGTGTGACTGGCCTGGTGTGTTCCCAGCTGCTTTAAGAACAGTACCAGAGAATATTGCATGACTTGCATCTCCATAACAAAACATTTGTTGTTAGAAGGTGGTTACAGTGAGGGATCCATCTTGTATTAATAAAAATGCAGTTTTCCTTTGCACCACAGTTGAAATCCACACAAATGAGACTTATAATAGGTCCTATAGTGTTCGTATTTTTTACATAATAAATTCAGATCCCCACTTTTTCCACACTAAACTCTGGTTATGGTTGTTGCAATGGTCACTGCTTGTATGACTTGTGAAACCAACACAGTGTCACAACTCACAACTACAGTCTTTTTGGAAACAAGAAGTGTTTCATAGAGTTTTTAGTACTCTGCAGAATACCTAATCTTTTCCATGTGTTGCAATAATTTCCATTTGTGCCATTTGGCAATGATTTTGTTCCTGCATTTATAAATTGCAGAGACATCTGGAGAGACAGACCAGCTTGCAAACCCATCCCTTGTGCAGGTTACAAAAATTTGAACATATAGAGCACGGTGATACAAAAAGGCAAGAATAACAACACAACACAACACTCTGACATAGCTAGTTTGAAAAACCTGTTCGGGAAGGCCAATGTTTGAGTAATGATAACTTACCCATAACCCTAACCCCTAACGCTGACCCTGCATTGGGTAAACAAAGGTCTAACTTGGATAAATAAATACATTTTCAAGGCCACATACAATTTCATGTTTGTCTGGCCAAACAATGACCATGAGGGCATCAGGGCAATGCTTTGGCCAGTCAAAAATCCAGAGATTGCAATCGCAGTTATAGAAAAACATGCTGTTATTTAAATTTTTCAAAGAAGAAAATAATTTTTAGGCCTTAAAATGCATTATACTATTTAGACTGGATTTCCTGGTTCCTGTTACATTTCATCAGAAGCTACTGGCATCTCAGATAACCTCAAGCTGTCTTTAGTATTTTTGTCCTTATTTGCTTTATACATAAATGCTGTTTGCTTTAGTTTTAGCTGCTTGGTTAGGGTTTGGGAAAGATCAGGGTTTGGCTTTTTTTATTCTGCATGTTTAAAAATTATGCCATCTTCTACATTACAGACCAAAAGGAACTAATGGGTCACGGACAAGTGTACATAAGTGGTAAGAATGGGATTAGACCTGTGTTACAGTACTGATGTTAAAGGACACATTGTGGATATCTCTGACATACAAAGGGTTTTAGCAGAATGGCAGTGTCTTGATTGTTGTGCAAATGACAATAATTTTATCTGCCAGCACCTCAAACAGAAACCCAGCACACACAAACCACTGTCCTGTTTAAAACTGTGTTGTGTTTTGTGGTGTTGTGTTGTGTCTCCACCCATTTCCACTTAGTGAGGTTGTTCCAGATCACACGTTACTGAGTGGCAGTTCAAGTTTGTGGCTCCTTTTTTAAAAAATGCAATAAAAGACACCCTGGTATGTACATATTTTCCTTCCTGGAACATTTCTGTGTGAGTTTAGTAACGTAATGCAATGGCGCGCATCTCTGTGTGTCGATAACCCACACACCGAGAGGGAAATTTAAACAGAAGAGAGGACAAAGGGAAACGGAGGAGGGACGCACATACACAGAGTTTCGATGTGTGTGTTTGTGTCTGACGACACTTCTAAATGAACCAGGTGTGCTGAGGTCACTGCTGTCTGTCAGTAAACACTGTTAGCCCTGTTAGGCAGACACACACACCTTCACACACATAGCAATGTTTCCGCTGAGCAGACAGCAGCACCTGTGGCGAGCATTAGAGCAGTTTCAGATGGTCGATAACCATCTAACCATCACTCCGTTTGCCCTTTTTATTCCCATTAAATGTCGAGCTCTCTATCCACTTGCTTCTCTTCTACAATATCAGTGCCACCTCTATTTCTCCTCCATTGTGTTTATCTCCTTTTTCCCTCTCAGGTAACTTTTTCCGCTCTTTCTTCTTGTTCATCTTCAGCCTCCTGCATCTCTTCTATCGCTCTATCTCTGTCGTTTGTCTGAAAAACATTACCAAAAACTCTTTTTCTAACCATTTAGCCGTACCCACTTTCTATCTCTCTTAGTATCTCTTTATCTTTTTCCTCTTCTCCTGTCTCCCCCTTCCAGTTTATTCAGCTACTTGTCTTTCATTTTCTATTCATCAATAGTTTTCTTCTTACCCATTCTTCATCTTTTTCTTCATGTTTCTTAATCAGTAACTCATATGATCCTGACTTTCAGCAGTTTTGTTACCTGGTGTACTGTTAGCATTTACAATTCCACTGATAAAACCACGATGTCTACTTAAAGACTCTATGGTGGAATCAGTTAAAGATGCTCAAAGTGAATCTTTGTAAAAATAGACAATCTTATGATGTCAGAAAAATTAAAGTGTGAGTTTGCAGGAAAGGAGAAGCTATCCCTCTCTGAGTCACTTTCTTTCTTTCTCATTTTCCCCTGTCTCTCCAAGGTTCCTCATCAGGTCTGTGGCTATTGATTGTTTTAATAATAGATTACCAAAGATGGTCAGATGAAACTCTAATGATACTTGAGGAAAAAAAGTAGACTGTAGCCAGTTTACAAAAACAGAAAGAGGCCCAGAGATCAAAATGGATGAATGATGTGCCTATATGGACAGGTTTAGGTTTCAGTTTGTGGGAGGAAGGCTTGTGCATGAGCATGCGCTCATTTTGTTGTACAATATGAATGCAAAATGCATGTGCCTCTTAATACTTTGATTTTAAATGTTTAGTTAATGGTGTGTTTTTTTTAATAATTTGAACAAAACCAATTTTTAGCATTGATTAGTATCTGAGAGTTGATTTTTGGCAATCCTAATCGTTACGGCTCCAGCAGGTTTCGCGTTGTGTAGGTGTGTCCCGAGGAGCCAGTGGACAGCTGGCTTCATCCAGCAATCAGCCACCCAGCAGTATATAACCTTGTGAAGAGCTTCTCAGTCAGTGTTAGGACTAGTCTGGTGACGTTTAGTGGCATATTCTGCTTATTTTTACTAAGCTTGGTGGTTTCTTTGGGCTGCTAGTGAGTAGCAGGTATTTGCTGGCAGCAGAAGCATACCCTTTAATTTGGTTAACCATCTCTTTTGCGTATCGTTAGGATATTTTAGTTTGTGGATGGCTTTTGTTTAGTTGAAATAGTGGTGTTCCCGTATTGTTGTTCTTTGTAATAAAAATCTGTATTTAAACAATTTGCTCTGTTTGGCTTTGTCTTTTCCTCCTCTCATCCCGTAGCTTTATTCTTGAGGACGGAACAATAATGATAAATTACAGAGTGCTCACTTGCTATCAGTAGCTCTATTTCCAGAAACGCTCAGATCACAACTGACCTCAGAGCAGTGAAAGCAAAAGCTAGCAGTAGCTAGTCCAGCATGCTGGTCTCCAAACAGTGCCTGACGAAGACCAGGGATTTATTCACAATGTGAATAAGGCAAGAAGAGTTAAGCCGGTTTCCAGGAACAACAGGCAACTCCAGCAACAAGATGGCAGATGCTCGTGTTAGATTTCACTGGATATAACACAACAAGCAGGGCTTGCCTTGCTTGCCCTGTTGAAATACCATCCACTCTATCGATGATATATCTGCTGGCTAATGATTTGTCAATCACAAGAATATGTGGTGTCATAGTAAATGTGCCCCTTTTCATTATATCTGGTTTAAAACACTAAGGTTATGATACAAGACTTCACAAACCAGTGAGTGAAGTCATGCTAGCTATTTCTATATGTCTATCTTTTATATCGTCAGTGGATGGAGCTTTTAAGTTCAAACTTTTATTGTAGTAAGAACCAAATCTGGGTGTTCTTCATGTAGGGAACTTCAGTTATATTAATAACTTGAAGGTGGTTCTAAATTTATAATATGATGTAAGTTACTTTTAACCCTCATGTCCCTATGCTTCATTATTGACTTGGTATGGACATCTTTCCCAGCGTTTCAGTTCATTTTTTAATTGACTCCAACCAATATATCTAGCTTTCTAGATATTTAGATATGACATTTATAACGGCCAGTAAGTGAAAATTTAAAAAGTAAGAAAGAGATTAGAGAAACACGTTTCAACCATGTTATGAGAGTTGATCCTGCGTTGTTTGTCCATCATTAAAAACTGCAACTTTCCTGTTGGCAGTGAGTGTTTAGAAAACTACAATAACAACAATTAGCTGATCTGAGTCAGCTAGAGCATCAACAAGTAACTCACAACTTGCTGTAACTGTAAAACAAGTTTATTTTTAACCTGCACTTATATATTATTTAGTAAGGACTCAGAAATAACCACACATGACATAAACTTTATGTCTTTGGCAGCAGGTTGTCTAATTTTATGTCATCTACTTAGATCTGAGAAAAAAAAAGTTCTTTTAAAGACTTCACTCAACACCATTAACATCAATAGAATTAACCAATCAGATGAGATGAGGCACAACAGGAAGTGCCTCAGGAAATAACCGCATGCTGGCAGCCCACCAATGTTGGCAAACACATCGATATCGAAACTTGTGTAGACCTTCACTGACATTATGCTTTCCCCCAAACACTCGTTAACCATAACTTTTAGTCAACTTTTATATTAACTTATTTAAATATCAGTTCACCACTGTGACACAGGT
The DNA here is from genome assembly GCF_001858045.2 of Oreochromis niloticus. Classification (NCBI taxonomy): domain Eukaryota; kingdom Metazoa; phylum Chordata; class Actinopteri; order Cichliformes; family Cichlidae; genus Oreochromis; species Oreochromis niloticus. The sequence continues at coordinate 34,173,200 of NC_031979.2, forward strand.
CAGTGTGTCTTCATTCTCCATGTCTAAAACCTTGGTCCTCGTAATATACAAATGCAACTAAATCTTGATACAGTTTAAAAATTTAAAGTTGTCTGAATCTGTCAGATAAAGTTTGGGATTTAGAAAGTGTCTGGTTGATAATGCTTATTGCAAATAATTTATTTCTATATTCATATATTTAGTCATTTATGTCCTCTATATGGCATTATTTAAAAATTTTGTTTACATAGAGAGGCATGGCTTCCAAACTAAGGCCCCTTTGTGTGTGTGTGCCTGTGTATTGTAAGCCAGCCATATCTGTCATCACTCACATACTCACTCATTTACACACCCACACATACTCTCGACTCAACAGAAATTCAGACAGTCACACATTTGTGAGTGTGTATTTCACACACACACACACACACACACACACACACACCCACACACACACACACACACACACACACACACACACGTCTGCTTTGCTATTCTCGTGGGGACATCCCATTGACATAATGCTTTCCCTAGTCGCTTACCCTAACTCTAACCATCAAAAATAAATGCCTAACCCTAACCCTAAACCTAACCATAACCCAATTGTATCCCTGACACTAAAACTACATTTTGAGCGTGAAAAATGCCTTCAACCCTGTGGGAACCCGTACACACACACACACACACACACACACACACACACACACACACACACACCAGGCCTCAGTGGGATTAGTCTGACAGGCTGCCTCAGAAATGAGTGGAGGTTTTCTGCAGCCTGTTATTAAAACTGCTGACACCTCCACATCCAGACCTCCACTGGAATATCATTTGTCTGAGGTACACTGAGCAGTCAAGGACTTAGTTTACAGATCATCATGTCACACCAGCACAGTGCAAAACACTCCCAGCATACTGCAGCATACTGCTGTGTAGAAAAGGTGCCTGTTTCCATACTGTTGTGGCAGAAATATTTTTTACCAGTATAAAAGCACATCATCTAATTCAGATGGCGGTTGATAAGTTCCTGCAATGGCTCTACAATTATCCCCGATGCATCTGAGTGTATGTGTGACAGAACGTGTTAAAAAGCATTAAGTAGTGTGTGTAGGGATCAATGTGGCTTGCAGTGCTTTGAGCGCTCATTGAGCGTTGAAAAGCACAATATAAGTTCTAGTCCAGTTAAGCTGTCCTGGAAAACAGAGATACGTTTGTGTAAATCTATTTGTTAATATATGGATGGATAGTATTCTGTATTAACTGGATGGATAGGAGAGTGAGATGAAACTGAGATGAAAAACAGCCATAGTGAGCTTGCCAGTGTGTCAGACGTAACCACAAACACTGCGAGTGGTGCAAATAACATTACTGAGAAGTTTCAATATCAATAAGCATGGGTATCATTAAAACCCTTCTGATCCTGATTGATAAGTCGATGGACTACAAGTGATGAGCCTGAGAGATACGTAATTCATCTTACCTTGCGTATTGGATGTAGTCTCATGTTAATTATTTGTGTATTCATGCAGACACACAAAACATTTACTGCATGTCTGAAAACAAATTAACAAGCTCTGGTCATCTGATGAAAGCCAAATTTGTCCAATAAGGCTCGATGCGGGAGGGATCACGGGAAAATATGGCACTTTTAATGAAGTCATTAATTTTCCCTGCAGGGTGTCAGGTCAAGCCTACGAAGGCTCTGAAACATGGATGGCTGCATGAGCACTCAAGCATGAAATGAATAGCCAAGATTAACTACCTGCAGCCTTCAACTTTCTCTCTGACTGCTTCAGGGTCTGGACTGCATTTCTTTTTACTATTTTCTGCTTTTCTGCATTCCTGTCTCCTTCTTTTCCTCCTGAATGTGCACATTCAGTTCTTTTCCTCCTGCAAGGTGAGGATATTTGTCAGAAATGTGCCACATGTGCTCAGTTGTATTGTCTATATTAAAACATTAGTAAATGAATGGTTTTGAGAAGTATTTCCCCTTAAAGCAATTTTTTTATTAAATTTAGTTCAATCTTCTGAGGGGTGATCAGGTTTGTGCATCAAAAAGTTGGAAGCTTTGTGTTCTGTTTAGTTGAAAAAGAGGGAATGTGGGAATATGTGATGTGAAAAAGACAAAATATCATAAACTATTTAGCCTAAAGTTTTTTCGATGGGTTAATTTTGGTTATTGGCGATCCATCCATCTCAACCATGTTAAGGAACTTTGGAGCATGTCCTTGCTATCATAGGGTGAAAGTTAGCCCTGTTAGGCAGACACACACACCTTCACACACATAGCAATGTTTCCGCTGAGCAGAAATGAATATTTCCCCTCTAAATGCACAAATGAAACACTTGCGTGTGTTTCATTTGTGCATGTGTTTCATGTGTTGATCTCTCTTGAGTTATCTATGTTGGCATGATGTGATTCATAAATGCAAAACTTAAATTCCCCACTCAGTGTGTTGTGTTTGTGTATTAAGAGAGAGACATTTGGTTTCCTCCATGAGTCAATAAATCATCCAGATACACCAGGGCAGTTTTGCATTTGTAATACAACAAAGTTTACAAGTTTACTTTCTCATGGTGTGAACCAGACAGCATTCTCTACCGTGTTTGTCAAGTAGCATGGTGCATTAGACAGGATAGATGTCCCGTCTAAAGGTTTGTGTTTTTCAGTAGAATCTCAAACATTTTTTGTTTTCTAGTTGTTGTTCCACTTTAACAGAACCAATGAAGAAGCCCCACTTCACTACTAACTCCTACTTCCTTTACAGTAAAACTTTATGAAGGGTCAAATAAATGAGTCAGTGAAAGCACTAAGAGAAAATATGGAAAAGGTTTCCAGAGAATTGTTGCCTTATTCATTAACATACAAACCAAAGTACACAAAGGATCAAAGCTTCTGTTATTGTATCCAGTTCACCTTCGATGAATATCTCTTTGTTTGATTTTATAGCTCAGTGTTGCAGTAAACAGGCTGCTGGTCAGCAGAGGGCTGAGGATTGAGTTTTTAGGCTTCCTGGAGCCTCACATAGAAACAGGAAGTGAAACCTGTGGGTGCAGAACAAGTTCTGAGCCCTACATTAAAGAAAAAAACAAGTCTGTGTCAGTAGCCACGCCCCTTAATTTTTAGTTATTGAATAAGTGTGATATAAACATACTGTACATACAATAACAGTAATTGCATAGTGTAGAATCCTTTGACTACCAGTACATTTTAGAATTCATTTTAAAATCTTGGTACTGACTTTTAAAGCTTTGAATTGTGATGCCCCTGCCTACATTTCCGATCTTTTAGAACCCCACACTCCCTCTCGCAGCCTGAGATCTTCTAATCAAAGGCTGTTGGTCGTCCCACGAACTCGTTTTAAGACTAGAGGTGATAGATCTTTTAGAGCGGTGGCCCCCAGGTTGTGGAATGCTCTCCCTCCATCTTTACGTTGTCTTGATTGTATTTATTCTTTTAAAAAGCAGCTTAAGACTCATTTATTTAGATTGGCTTTTAATTAGATTTGTGCTGTATGTTTGATTATTAATGTATTTTAATGTATTTTATGTATTTCTGTCTTATATTACTGTGAAGCACTTTGTGGTTTTTATCCTGTGAAAAGTGCTATATAAATAAATTGAAATTGAAATTGAAAAATTGAAATTGAAATTGACTGAAACCGAGAGATAATGCATGCTGTTATGGTAATGAGTTTGACTCTTAAACCATAATTTACAAAATGAACATCACATTGTACTTAATGAGATTTTAAACTAGTGATGGAGACTGTAGAGTCATCGGGAAAGGCTGGATCCATTTTTCAGTATGGTTCAAGAAGCCACAGGGTTGGTTCCCCATAGACTGCATATACAGTGCCTTGAAGAAGAATTTGCCGCCTCCTCATTTTTTCTCTTTTTTGTGTACTTGTCTCACTTAAATGTTTCATATTATTAAACAAATTTTAATATTATTCAAACACAACACAAGTAAACATAAAATGTAATTTTTAAGTGTTGTTTACCTTTATTTAGGGAAAGAAAACTATTCAAACGAACAGTACCTTGCCCTACGTGAAAAAGTAATTCCACCTCTTGGTAAATTATAAACTCAAAAAGCAACATATCATAAACAATTGATCCAAAAAAACCCTCAAACAACAGATGAACAGAGTTAATGGAATCTATCTTAATAGGATTATAAAGTCATTTCTAAGGCTTGGGACTCCAGCAAACCACAATAAGAGTCAATATCCACAAATGGAGAAAAATTAGAACAGTGGTGAAGCATCCCAGGAGTGGTCAGCATACCAAAATTACTCCCAGGAGTGCATTAACGACTCATCAAGGAGGTCACAAAAGAATCCAGAACAACATCTAATAAAATGCAGGCCTGAGTTAATGTCAGTGTGACTGAACAATAAGAAAGAGGCTGGCCTAAACAAAAAGAAGAGTTCGAAGACCAAGAAGTAAACAAAGGCTTGTCTTATATTTGACAAAAAGCATCTCAATCATCACCAAGACTTCTGGGAAATTCTTTGTGAAATGACAAGACAAAAGCGGAACTTTTTGGAAGGATTGCATCCCATTAATCTAGCATAAAAACCACAGCATTTAATGGAAAGAAATATCATACCAACAAGTATGTTATAGTGTGATGGTCTGAGGCTGTTTTACTTGCCAGAATTGATGGAACCATGAATTCTGCTTCTTACCAGAAAATCCTGAAAAAGATTGTCTGGCTACCAGTTCGTGCCCCAAGTTTGGATTTAAAGTTTGGACTTAAAGCCAGTTGAAATGCTTTAGCCTAACCTTAAACAGGCCATTCATGCTCAAAACCCTTCAAATGTGGCTAAAATAACACAATTCTGCAATGGAAAGTGGACCCACATTCCTTCACAGAGATGTAAAAGGCCCATTGCCAGTTACCACTAATGCTTGACGGTAGTTCGTACTGCTAAGGGTGGCACAAGCAGTTATTAGGTTTAGGGAGCAATTACTTTGTCACACACTGATAGTTACTTGGGCTATCTTATATTTGGGTTATCTAATATTAACATTAATTAAATCTTTTAAAACACGTAAGTGCAACAAATATGCAAAAAAACCTAAATCAGGAAATCGGCAAATACTTTGTCAGATCACTGTAAAAGATGGATGTAGCTACTGTGTCAGCATTAGCGTTTTGGCCTGGTTGGTTATTTTGCAGCCAAAATTGAGTCAATTTAGAGCTAAAGGTGGCGTGATAATGTGCTAGCTTATGCTAACATGCTTAGCTAACTATAGAGATGTAGTAGGCTACACAGGCATACAGCACATATCTACCTTCTAATTAGTGTTAAATACAAGACTATAGTGCTATATAAGACTTAAATAATATCATTGAATTCACCAAATTTTAAGCACAAACTTCTTATACAGTGTTTGACTCCAATTATCGAAGTTGAGACCGAGGCCTAGCAGACAGCTACGAGCTACACCCGCTCTGTACCTCCAGCACACATGTCAGTGATAACGCCCATACACAGTTGTTACAATGGAGTAAAGAATTCATAGCTCTCAAAACCGTTTATGTACTGGCCTGCATTTTTGTGTCTCTGGTAAGAACAAAACACGCAGCTTGTTCATGTCTTTTTAATTACAGTCGGTTCAAACACTGCAGTTTGAAACATCACAGACTTGTGCTTCAGACATATGGAATGTTTCCTCCTCTGCTGTGAATACTTACCTCTTTTTTTCTGTCATTCATTTAATCTTTGTTGTTCTTTTAACATCTGTGTTTAAGTTGTTTTGTTTTTTCAGCATACATGGAGATGTATTCTTGTTTTATTTCAAAATGACTGTCAGAGAAATTGACAAAACTCGCTGCCCTTCTGTTTCTTGCTCTCTCAAACACATTACATATGAGCATAGTTAACCAGGTGAGACGGCCACATGACGAAGAGCGTGGCCCCTTAGGCTTCAGTCTAATGACTCAGCACGGCAAATGATGACGGGCTAGAAGCTGTTATCATGCGGTTGTTCGTGGTTGTTGTTCTTTGCTGCTCTCAGCAGCGCTGTCATCTTATCTAACATGTATTGTGGTGACAGGCGCCATGTTCAGAACGTGCCATAACAGCAGCACATCCTGTTCTGATTATTATTTTCTCTCATACTGTAGCTGTGTTTGCTCATATGTTGTCGTTATGAGTCTCATTGATGATCTGTTGTGGAAAAAACGGACTCATTCAGAGAGTTTCATTTGTTTTTTTGTTTTTCTGGTTTCTATCAACAAGAGTCAGGACAGTAACATGCAGGATTATTAGGATTTCGTCCTCAGCATCGCCACTATGAATTGAGTTGATTTTAAATTACTTATTAGTTGCACAATGCGGGTGGAATTATTAGCACTATTGATTTATGTAGATGAAGGAGGATACTTGCGTGGCTCTCACCACTAATTCCTACCAATGCAGTCCTCCTTCTGTTTATCCCAATTTGATGCATCGCTTCCTGTTAAATAAATGTTTTTCTCCCAGAAAACAGGTTTTTCACATCAGCAAATGTAAAAGCATTTAGTAAGTGGATAAAATCAGAATCACAGTATTCAATGACTGACTGATTGTTTTTAATCAACATGTTTGTTCATTAATACTAGATGTTTGTTTGCTTCTTGTTTTTTTGGTTGGATAATTACTGTCTGCGTGGCATCCTGAACACTGGGCCTCCTTCAGGAACCATACACACAATCAAATTCTTGATCTTCTGTTTAGGTGAAAGTGATCCACACTTGTTTTATCAGTTATATACATAGATACACAGCAGTATGAGGAATATTTGAACTTTAATTTTCATAACTGTTCAACTATTTTTGGAGGAGTAATAAAAGTTACACTAGTTGAGGTTAGGCAGGAGGCCTGGATATGTTGCCATTTCATCATAGCGCTAACACAGTGAGAGACAACCATTAAGACCTAGTACCAGTGTACTATCACCAATTAACCTAACATGTGTCACCGTAAGAAAAACCCAGAGCACCCGGAGGACATGCAAAATTCATTCAGCAGGGCCCGGGCTGGTGTCCAACCACATTCTTTTCACTGTGAAGCAATTGCTAACCATTCCATGACTCTGCTGTCCCACATTTAAGGGCCCATTACACCCGCAATTGTCGGCCTCAGAATGGCAGCGCATGCCAAAGTGACATTATATCTGATGGTGCAAGGTATACTTTGGTGTCATTTTGATACGTTGTGCACCTCCCAATTCTTCGAACCTTGTGTGGGTTCCACGCCTCGTACGCCCTAGCTGAAGTCACAAGTGTGCAATTGTTTAGATTTTTACTGCAAAGATGTACTAGAGCAGATTCAGACTCCAAAATTATATGGATGATACTGCAACAGCATAAAAATATAAGACTTCCTGGGGAAATCTATTAAAAAATCTATGCTTTTTACTCCTTTACCTTCACTTACAATTTGGAGAATACTAGACTGCACTGAATACCCAGGCCCTCAGTGCTGGTATAAATGGTGACAGGGCTGTTTTATGTGACCAATATGACTAATGTGGCAACTTTAATGAGCCTGTTAGGCTGTGATGTCTTAATCAAAGTGATTTTGCTTGAAATATAGTGCAAAACAACTAAATAAATTAAGTACATAAATAAAGCTTTATTATTCACAAGTGGTCGCTGCAGCAGAAAACTCTGCACATTTGCTTTTGCAGATTTTGCAGGATGCCCTTCATGATGCAAACCTCCTCCCGGGACCGATCAATTGATCACGTAAACCAAATAACTGTAATGGAATTTGGATGTTGTTCGATAAATCTAATACAAAGTGTATGACCATGTTTATCATTATCAAGGTTTGCAAAGCCAAGAGTTACTATATATGTCTTAGCAAACCTTTTATTAAAATATATATAATAATAAAATTATCATGCCAAGAGCTGCTTCTAGGTACTCGTAAAGTTTGCTATCAAGTGTCATCGTCGAATATACGTTTTATGCTCGACAGAGTATCACCAGCTTCTGTGATCACCTTTAGTATGCTAATGGTCTCCTGCTCGGTTTCTGACCCACACGTTCCTTTGGCTACCTGCCATTTATGGCACTGACCACATTGTTTCTTAAAGACATTTTAACAGTCTATTAAACTTTATGTCCCTCTTTATTTCCATCACAGTATGGCTCTGCTCTGATGACGTCCTTAGCAGCTGAATTAATAGATCAATTTGGAGTGGCCGTCACGGTAACATCATTACAAAGTCCAGACTTTGTTCCCTCATTGTTCATTTATTCAAGGCACAGTTGCTTTATGGACGTGCCGTCAGTGAGTTTACTTTCAACCCAGTTGTGTCCTTGCCTCTGGCTATAGGTACTAAATTAGTCAGAAAGGACAGTCAATAAATCTTTGTGGTAAATATCCTAAATGTCTTTGATTTGATTTTCAGTTTTTCCAGAAACATGCTGCTACTAGTCACTTTCCGACACCCATTTGGCTTTGGCCACAAAATATGCCATACTGACTTTGAAACATTAAAAAAGTCTGTATTTTACAGTTACTGTATATAGAAAAAAAGAACATTTAAATGTATTTAAGGGTCCAACGACTCATGAGCAGGTAGCATTTACAAAGTTGAAACCTAAATTAGAAGTTTTAAAGTTTGTGCAGTTTTAGTTTTAAAAACCGGATTCAAATATTCGGACAGTTCATTTCATGCATCAAAATGACAGAGGACAATCACAAAAGACGTGAACCAACAGCATTACACAAGCACGCACACACACACACACATCTGATCCCTACACGTTACACTCGGTGGGACCAGTGCAGGCCGATGTGACGCACAATGTGCAACAATTTCTTGCTGAGCTTTACAAATTTAGCACATGTGAGACTGTGCAGCAGACATGTTCTGGTCTGTGTTGATGACATAGAATGACTGCTGCACTGTGCTGACTCACGCCTTGCAGGGTCAGATGCCATAGTAGTGCATTTTACTCCAAAGATATAACAAAAACTGATTACCTTGCTGAAGACTGAGCCTTTCTAATAACACAGTCTGGTTTGTTGGTCCAGATATACCCAATCATCTTTGCTGTAATCTCATCTGAAGTCACTGTCTGTTGTGACTTACCTGTAAACGGATTAGGCCTTTGATGGATTGTTGTAATAACTATGACCCTAGGTGGCTGCACTGCTGGTGACAACAGTCTGTCAGCACTTCCTGTAAGAGAAGATTTAAACAAGTTGATAGATCATGGAGATTGTTGTGCATATTATCACCCGAACACTATCCTAAACAAATAAAATAATGTGTACGTTGGAAGTTTGTTTCTTCAACACCAGATCCAGTTATTATGTTTTTAAATTCTTATTAACCCAGCGATGAAAAGCTTCACCAAAGTCTTAAAAAAAAATCCTCCAAATAAAGGAAAGAGCTGATTTTTTCTTTTATAAAATTGAAGCCATTAATTTTTTTTACAAAGTAAAAAACAAAATAAAAACATTTAGAAAATATACAAAATATTGTGTAATGTAATAATGTGTAACACATAATAATCATGCTAAATACCTAATACTAAATATTAATAAAATGTCCACTCCTTCTAGAATGGCCATCTTCAGACTCAAATAGATTCAATTATTGGATCAATGAATCATTATCCGGTCTTTAAGTGATGACATATGAACCCTGCTTCCAAACTACTCTGCGTTTATAAAGGCTGTTGTGTTTTTAACATGTTTTAATGCTTTGTATCTTGTTCTGTTTAATCTTAACAAGCCCCTAAATAAAGTCAGTGATCACTGCCGGCCTGTCTCGGTTTTTATCACCACTTCATTTTAAAGCTCAGTTTTTAAAACTTTACGATGTAACTACAGCCCAGCCTGTGCAGCAGTACATTAGTTACTAACCTCATATTGTGGGGGGATTCTCCCAATTGTTCTCCTGACTGAAGGTTCGTCCGTTTACAGCATCCTGCCATGCAAATGCTAACCATAGCTGTGTAGCTAGCGATCACATAGCGCATCATTATATACCAGCTAGCCCAACTTCAGTAACCCTACAAACGTCACTGCTGTTTAGTTTTCTGTCTTCATTTATGTTGGAAGTGATAGCACAGCTGTACGTTTTCATTTTTTCAGAAATCCCTCAGTCAGAACATGCTTTACAGTGTACACAACTTTTGCAGCTGAACATGATCTTAAATACTACATGCTGCTGAATAGCTTATCTATAATAGACAACACAGTATGTCAATAAATTAAACCATTACAAATAAATGAATGATACACGGCACTTACAAAATACAAAATACAAAATATAGACAAGCAAACGACTAAATGTTTCAAGTTACTTACACCACTGTCCAGTCACATTAGTGGACTACAACAGGGTTAACTTGTAGTAAATGCTAATGTAATATATCAACATGCAATATAACACTTGACCCTTTGAGCTGTAACCTGCTTATCGTTAAACCAGACTCACTGTATACAGAAGCAGAGAATTTACAGGCCGGGTCCCCTGACCTTTAAAACTGTGCCTTCAGTTGCATACTACAGAACACATCTAAGAGCAGAGAGCATATGTATCATTGTTAGCTGCTCTTTTGTGTTTAGGCACATATATGTCTTCAGTAGAGGAAATGAGGAAGGAAGAGAGGCTGTGCTGGTGTTGTTATTACAGTGTTTACATCTTCAGTGAAAGTGGTACTTAAAGTTTTGTTTGGACCAGCGTGAGTGATTTTAGCACTAAAGATGCTGAGAGCATGCGTCACTGTACAGTTGCAGATACTTGTCCTAACATAAATACGAGAAGTCATCCGATGTGAGCAACAATATTGCTCATTTGTCTCTTTCTATCTAATGATTGATACGAGCAGCAGCGAAGATAGCACAGATATTTTCCATGTGTGTTTAGGGTCAGACGAAAAGACGTTGAAGGAAAGATGTAACCTTGAGTTAAAACTGAAGACTTTTGGCCTTTATGTTTATAAAGATATTTAACTCTACTTAACAGTGTTAAACAGAAATATTGACTTGAACTTCGGTCCTTCTTGTTGTAATTATAATCAGAGCTGGACAATACTTACATTTTTTCTGAGTTGAAACCGGAAACAAAGAGTGGTCTCTTGAGCTTAAGTCCACAGTTTTGTCAGTTTGGCAACCCGTTCAGGCTCCTTCCTATGTGGACTGTGGCTGTGTAACATCAACCGTGTTCCTTCTTCAAGTTTATGTCAAGTTTATGGTAAACAAGGACCCCAATACAAACTTACAAGTGGGGATCAAATAAGACTGAACCTTTATTCTAGGTGAGGAAGGAATAATTCAAAAAGCAGAAGAAAACTAAATCTGTGAAAACAGACACACCACGGATAACAACACGAGCATAGGAAACATCAGTGGGCAACAGTGTGATGTGACAACAAACAGAACAAACTGAAAGTATAAATACATACAGAGCTAATCGGGGAATGTGAACGCACAGGTGCAGAACAGTCGAGGAAACAAGACTAAAGGAAAAGTCAAACTACATACAGAAACAAGACACAAAACTAACAAATTTAAACAGGTAACAAAACCAGGACCCCTAATGCAAAATGCATGGAACACGAGGGAAGCAGAAAACTACAACTAGAAAATTTAAACATTAAACTAAGAGTATAATCAAGACGAAATTAACAAAATACGAAATAAAGAAAACCCAAAGCCCCATAATGGAGGAAAAAAACTAGAAAAAGCAAATCCAGCAACCAAAATACTGGAGAGATACAAGATTAAAAAAGATAAACAATAAACTGTGAACCAAATATAAATCAGTCAACATAAAGGTGAAAACTGAGGAAAAGGGAAAAATCAAACTAAATTTAATAAAAAAGAAACTGAACTCCAGGACGATACAACTAATTATGGGTTCACTCATGTTCACTCTAATAGCCTCTGATGGGTGTTTATTTTTTAATACATTTTTTTAGTAGAAAACTATGTAACTGCAACATTTTCAAGTTTTCCACCCATTCTGGACTGGTTCCACGTGGCCGAGCAGATGTATGTGTGCATGCTGCGAGCTAAATGGGCAAACCGTGTGACTATCACAGGAACATCTTTCTATCAGCCCCGAGGCAAGCTGCCTGTGAAAGGGAGCAAACAGAACCCACACAAACTGATGGGAGATATATTTAAGGACCTGTGATGCATAAAATCTTATTTAGACAGAGAGATGACAGAGTTGATGATGTGTCTGACTAAAGCATGTCTGCTTTTAATCAATTGTTTTTTAATTACACCTCAGGTTGGGATTTTATCATACTGAATCAGTCTAATACTGAGCTGTCTTAAACTTAAGTTAGTTTTCTGCAGTCTCTCCTGTTTTCTGCCAGTTTTCTTCCACGTATGTTCTCAGTCAGCCGCTTCCACAACTCCCTTCATGCCCCCAAAAGACCATCTTTCTACTCGTACCCTTGTTTTTGGAGAGATAGGCACCGTGCTTTTTAGATTCATGCTTGATCACTTTGTGCACAGATTTTGCCTGTTTTAAAATTGCAGAAATTAAGGAGAAGATATAGAATTTAGTTTTTCAGGCAAAACTTGTAGTTTTCCCTACCTGTCAGGTGTCATGCTGAATCAAAATGTGTATTTGACTCCTATTATCATGCATTATGTAACTGTGCTTCACAGAAACTAAGTTGCAGCCCATTTGTAGAAGCATGACTGGAACAGAGCCAAATGGCACCTCTTTCAAAGCATGATTTAATGCGACAACAAAAGACAGTAACAGTTCCACAGTGGATTGCTGTTGTATGTGTTTATTAGTGGGTAAAGTTTTCTTTTGCAGTAATGGCGCTTAAGGGAATTACAATAGGAAACCATCCAGGCAGTGTAAAGTCCCATAAGCCCTGCAGGAAGACAATAAAATATTTCAGCCATCTGGAGGCTGCTGAGCCTGAGTGAACAGTTACACTGTGGTTTCACCAACTGGAGCAGAACTCAACCACTGACACTATTTTGTATAAATGAGCTTTTGTTTGTCTCTTTCTGTGGTTTTGGGTGTAATTTCTCACCTGTTTTTTCTGTGACCGTCAGACAAAGATATCACTAAATTTCACTTGAAAGAAGAAGCAGCAAGAAAAATGATGAGCCAAATGATCAGTTTGTAAATAACCAGATGATCTAAAATCTGAACCTGGTTGCTTGTCAAAATGTGCAATGATCACGAAAACACAAATTATTTGTTTGTGTCCATGGACATAATTTTTTTCCTTTTTTTGTGACAGCACGAGTTTGAAACATAGGAAGCGCCTTCCTGCAGCAGGTATGTTGTGAAGACACTAAAGCAGGATGTGTAACTAAAGGACTTGTGGTCTCTCTAGAGTGGCCAGCTAAAGAATCACAAATAACATGGGTGGAGCATTCATATCAAGGATATGAAAACCCCCCAAATAACTCAACACAAAACAGCAGATCAAAAGTTGTGTCCATTTCACAAATAACTTGGAATAGAAAAATCCACAGATCCTTGAACTCAGCATGAGGTGGTCTCAGACTAGTTTCAAACAAACAGATCACTTTGCTTCTGGTGAGAATGCGACCCAACCTTGATCTGACCCAACTACCATACGCAGCAAGTCTGAATTAAACACCTTCCTGTAAACAGGTATGCTTTGCATTCTCAGATGTGGCATAGCATAGGCGTGCAGAGTACAGAGTAAAATGAATAAAATTGCCCAGATGTTGTCCACCAGACCACAACACTGGAACTTCTTCTACTTCTTCTACTTTTTGTTGTTGCCTCCGCCTCAGACACATCTGGCCAATAAGCAAACAGAATGTTCTCTCGTGGTTTGTAGTGACACTATGTGGTTAGCCTGAAGTTTACTAGAATTTTCTCTGTGCGGAAGGAAGCCATTGCCACAGAAAAAAAGCAGAAATCTCAGGAAATTCGTTGTGCATTCACAGTTACAATCAAACTCACTTTTTTGTAAGATGTCTCAGTTTGCCTTCATTCTCATTCACCACAAAGGTTATTTTCAGTTTCTGTGATTGTCTGCGTATTGTTTTTCCTCACTTGGTTTCTTTTCTTGCTGCTGAAACATCACACTGAGATGTGCATTCATTTTTTGAATGATCACATTCCACGGGGAGGGGCACATTTCTTGGCTCACTGAGCATTCATTTACATGTAATTTATGTGCCAAACATAGACACACGATGTGAAACTCAGTATTTCCTGTCTGTTTGTGCACATAACATTTTGCTTCCTTTCCCTCTGTCTTTCTTGTCACTTGATAAATAAAACTCGGATGCTTTATTGTTTTCTGTCTGTAACGGAGGCTTAAAAGAAAAAACTTCTCCATTTTGCCTCTCAGTCGTCATTTTTCCTCTTGCCACTTGATCTTTTTCCATTTTATGCTTCCCTCTCCTTCATCTCTCTTTGTCATTTCTCGTCTTTATCCCCTCCAGTTTTCCTGTCCTCACTCGTCTTTTCTCCTTTTTCATTCTCCCATTTTCTTATTACATCCTGCATTTGCGTATTCCGCTTTGATTAATCATTTTTAAGCAGTGACTTCCTGTTTGCCTTCCTCTTTCTATTCGGGGCAAATATCCGTTTTCTGCATTTTTATCTTTGCATTGTTTTAAATTGAATAAAGTGCTTTATTCAGTATTGTTTGGTTCATCTGAAAAGATCAGTTGCTTCACAGGGTCTAAAGATTATTGTAAAAGAATATCCTGGTAGTTTCCTTTTGCTGGATAAAGTGTAATCTGTCTCAGTTCATTCACATTATCTGTCAGGAAATATGGAAGGAAGTGATTGATGATTAAGAAACCTGCTGTGGTAATTCCATACCAGCCTTGTTTGTACCGTATGAACACATTTGTCCAAGACCTAGGACATGTTAGGATGAAGGAGAGCAGATCCATTCCCAAGTGACCACACGTTAAAGGTTTTCTATCTACGTGCAGAGAGTGGTCACTGCAGGCAAAGTTGGACAGATTGAAAGTTTGACTGCTATGTGCTGCAATGACTGTACGGATGGCCAGTAGAAATGAAGCATCCATCCCAAAGCAGCCACTGACAGCAGCAAGGAGCAAAAGCTGATATGTGTACGTTATTTAACTATATATATATCAAGAGTTTACAATGAAAAGCCTTTATTTGAAACAGTAGACAAGTAGACATGACAAGTGTGTTTTAACAGTTGCTTGTTTTATACAGCAGTGTGTGTAAACACAGCTTGGATTTGTTAGGTCGTGCTCCTAGTTACTCTACAGATCTATTAAAACTATTTTAATACAGAAAACTGACTGAAATCTTGCTGGAAGCTTAGAAAATTTCTCTTGATTTATTCTGTTCTCTGTGGGTCCATGAACAGTGTGTTGAGCCTAGCAGTGAGTGCACCATATGCCACACTGTGTAAAAGCCCCACAACCAGCCTTGAGTTGCATTGCTTTTTCCTGGTAGTGTAAAAAGCATTATCATTTATGGCTCAGTCACATTAGAGTAAAAATAGGATGGCAGCCTCCTTGCAATTAGGAAAAATCAATGGTTGCCCGGTAGGGATGGGAATTGAGAAGAGAACTGGTTCCCAGTTATTTAGTTCCTTGGAATTGTTAGTCCGCCTGCCTATCGATTCTGCTTATCGGGGACACCTGCTCTACAATCAGCTGATTTCGGTTTGTGTGCCAGAGCAGGACAACAATGGCAAAATCTACAGCGTGGATATGGACATATAGACATTTTATGGACATATGGATGTTTTATTTATTTTTAATGGTGGTAACGTGCAAACTGCATCCAGGCCAGAAACAACTGCATGCTGCCAACACAACGTTGGCTCTTTTTAAGCATCTGCACAGATAGCATGCTAACACTAAGCTAGCCAAGAATGCAGAGTGATGTTAAAGCTAAATGAATGCCGACCCCAGCCGGGTTGTGCTGTTAGCTTTATGTCCATACCTAAATATTAAGAACGATCATACGTGTGTCCTCATCAGGACAGGAATTTGTGTTGGTGTGTGGGATTGTAGCCTCAAGTTTATATTTTGTTAACTGGTAACTATGAGACAATGCATTTCAGGTCATTTTACAAAGAAATGTGAAAGTAATTTAATAACTTTGTTATTAGTTAGTTCCCATGCCTATTGCCAGTCTGTGCAAATGTGAACAACTGTTCTGTGACAACATAACAGGGGACTCAACAAGTGGTTGTCAACTGTGGGTTTTCAATTATTTACAATTTCTATTATGTGGGTTACCAATTATTTACAGTTAATTATCACAGACTGGCTGACCCCACACTCGACCCCTTTTTTTATGACCACTTTGTTGCCACCATCATGCAACAAAGTCCTTTTGAAGATGGCAACTAATGGTGAGTAGTCATAGACCTTCAAAGCGATCATTTCAAAAGCGAAGAGACTGCGAGTTCATTGGACACGGTCTCAATAATTTTGGTCTCCAAACAGTGTTTTCCATAGTTTAACTGTTAGGATACACACCTTTCCTTTGTCCTGTTCCTGAAACTCAACGCTGCTTCATATGATAAATAAACTAGATTCACCGATCAGTTTCGTTCATGCTACCAAACTAGCCGTTACACTATTGCTGTGTTTCACTAACAAAATCCATTTCTCAATTTCTAAGCCTATGTTAATGCCAAGGTACTTGGCATATAAGAATTCCATCAATTAATATGACTGAGTCTTTTTTTAAGATTCAGATTCCTTTATTGTCACACAGTCGATACATGACACATGCTGAACAAAAATATACACAGAGAAAATCTCCAAAAGTTGAATCTGTTCATCTGGACGTAGCGTCCAGATGAACAGATTCAACTTTTGGAGATTTACTTTCCTGGATGATTGAGAATGCATTTAGACATACACAGAGAAAATCAAGAAAATCATAATAAAAACAGGACCATGTTTAAAAGCCTGTAGTCCAACTGTCTGTTACACAGTAGTAGAATAAAATAAAAGTAAAGATGGTATTGCACATGTATAGAACATGAAAAAAATAAAAACAATAAATGCAAAAGAAAATCATTTTCAGAGATTAGAGGAAACAGAGTCATAAGACTGTATCCATCTTTTCATGTAGCAAATTTCTGCTAAAAATCAGAAACTCTAACTCATCTTCCCTTTACTGCTTGACAAGATGTCTCCACTTCTCAAAAATATCTCTTCTCTTGAAGGCTGAACTCCAGTGTCCTCACAAAAAAAACGAAGTACAAGAGGACAACAAATACACAAAAAGAAACACAGGCAATTCATTTTGACCCAGTCACTGTGTCTGCACTAGCTGTCATGGCGCTGATAAGTCAAGATCTTCACAACAAACCTCCTCTGCTCTCTCTCCTCTCGCCCTGCTGTGCTTATTGTTGCGGGGTTCATCAGAGTGATGCTGGGACTTTCCCACCACACTTATGGGAGCTGACACTGAACTGTCCTCCCTTGTGTTTACAATTCATTATGACAATAAGACCCCTCTGGGACACCCGTCTCAAACAGACCCATGAGCTTGGAGATGCAGCCTAAGTGTCTTGTCTGATGCGGTTGGTAGTCCTGAGTGCGATAGCCTCGAATTTCCTGAACAAAATGCCAACATGAAAGTCAGGTAGGAAGGCAAGATCAAAGAGGAAATGTACAGAAAAGCATTCCTGCAAGTAAACGAATTTGATTGGCAGCTCCATACATTTTAATGTCAAGCCAGTTTATTGTGTACTGTTGCCTGGAGTTGCTTCCATCAAAAGCCACAGAGATAATCACACATATCAAAAAGGACAGAGGCAGAAGATGACAGGCTATCTCCTAAGATAGAAACTACTCAGCAAATAGCTTTTAATAAATTGGAAGAAATGCAAAGCTTGAAAATGTGATGCTATTGATTTTCAGCGTTTTCAGCAGAGCTAGATGTAAACCTACATGTCCTTGATTCCTGGTAAAGAATGCCAGGCTTTAAGCCAAATGACCACCTTAATTGGTGGCTCCATTGACGAGTATGTATATAGATGCATCAAGCTGGTGGTTTTTGTATTTTTGTTCCTTCTATTTGTCTCTGCTATTTAAAATGTAGGTAATGTGATTTATGATAACTGTTATGCAGGCAGCAAGCTGAAATGCGATGGAACAAATAATAGAGTTATTTTATATACTACCAAATGTTTCTGGAGTTATAATCTTCAGACTATATCCAATCAGCTCTTAGCAGGTTTATTTACATCATTTTTGGTCATCTGGCTGTAAAAGCAAAGTTTCTGTAAATTAAAATAGAGTGCAATGATTTGCAAATATTGTAAATCCATACGTTATAGACCTTTTTTTCACATGTCTGAACTGAGAAATTGCACCATTATAAGAAAAATATGAGCTCATTTTGAATTTAATAAAAGTAGCACTTTACAAAAAAGATGGCATGGGGGAAGCAAAAGATTGAAAAAGTAAGTTGTCCCAAAAAGAAAGATGGAAAAACATTTGCAACTAATTAGGCTATTTGGTAACAGATCAGCAACATGATTGGGCTCAAAAAGAAGTGCAGGTGGGCAGAGGTTCACCTGGAATTCTACAATTATACAAATTGTGGGAAAATTTCTAAATAATGTTCATCTACATAAACTACGACTATATATGTGTTGTGTGAACACACCATTAGTGTAACACAATGCAATTCAACCAAATCTTTGGATTTGGAAAGATTATCCATAAAACAGGACCATCTCCTTCTTTAAACAGTTTCAGTGAAGCATGAATGTCTTCTTGAACTATCAACAAGGATTGTTGGATTCATTGCAACACAATTTTGACTCCCAGTTGCAGCTGAGTGTAAAGTGCCCACTTACTGCAATGCTTCAGGCAGTTTTTTAAACCTTTGGCTTTGTATGTAAAGGATGTCAGTGATATGTTCACTGCAGCCACACAGCCGAGGCTGTAAGCGAGGAAGGCCCATCTGTCTGCATGTCTATCTCTCTCACCATTAAGAAAAACAGGACAAAGGTCCTGTGGGACTTTAAATTCCAGACAGACAAGCGGTTGTTGGTCTACCAGCCAGATATAGCGGTTGTTGACAAGGAGCCGAAGACAGCAGTTGTGATAGATGTGGCAATTCCAGGAGGCTGTGTGTGTGCGTGTGTGTGTGTGTGTGTGTGTGTGTGTGTGTGTGTGTGTGCGAGGATCTCTGGCTCTCTTCCACATTGTGTCTTTTGTCCCATCTTCCTCCCCCTCACCCCCAACCAGTTGCAGCAGATTGCTGCCCCTCCCAGGTAAGCCAGAGGTTTCTTCCTGTTAAAAGGGAGTTTTTCCTTCCTACTGTTACTAAGTGCTTGCTCAAAGGGGGCCATTAGATTGTCTCTGTTACTGTCAGGTCTTTATCTTAAAATAGAAAGTGCCTCGAGGTGACTGTTAGCGTAATTCAAAAATTAAAAATTAAAAAATATAAAAAAAATGGAATTGAATTGTGTGGGCGTGTGTGTCTTTGTGTGCTTGTGTGTCACCATGTGACATACCTGGACATACCTGGAGCTATACTGACTGAAACACCCTGACTCAGTCTGTTTATGTTGTAAGCGCTAACTTAACATCAATCATTACTTATTTAACTGATATGATTAACTGAATAAAAATAGCAGCAGATAAAACTCCAATTACTGGTGATAGACTCTGCTCAAATTTCATTGGACGGACTGATACAATCAGTAAGGCATCCTGCCAGTAATGTAATAGATATTGTCCGGACTTACTCCTTGTCTATAAACACTGGCTGTGTAGCCAATACAATAGCAGCAGCTGCAGGACGCCAGCATTGTTTACACCAGAGCTGGTCACTGCTATGTGCTTGGATGTGGTTTGGTGTTTTGTTTTGTTTTTTCGGTGTGTGTGTGCGTCTTTTAATTAATGCAAATTAAAACCAATAAATCTACAAGTGTAAGACACGCATAATTTAGTACTAGAAGTAGATGCTGTAGGATATATGTGCAGATATGTGGCTGAAGAGCCACTACAGGATCGACAGGATGTTTAAATATGTTTTGTGGAAAATATAAACTCAGTTTTCTTTCCTTACATGAGCCTAATTACACCCAGCCTTTGAGTTCATGGTAAGTAAGCTAAGTTAATGTTGCCCTGCTAATAGTCATTACAAAACTGTCACTCGGTTAAGAGGTGGTTTAAAGGTTGGGAAGGAGGGGCTTTATTTCAATCTTCACAGTTCAGAATAAAAATATGGGTTTTAAAACAAAGGATGCAGATTCATGTATTTGGGAATTCAAATGGGTACCAGCCTTCCTCAAGTTTAACACAAGTTAACACAAGTGTACATGAGAGTGAATTAAGTGAGGATCAGGTCCTTAGAACTTGTTCTGCTAGTCTCCTATTGTGCTTTGTTACTTTATCCCAAGGGTGAGCTTAGCACACGAGGAGGGGGATGATGAGGGGGATGAGGGGAAAAAACACATAGAAAAGCTTTATTAATATTACTAATATGATTGTTAGTAATGTGTGTGTAGATATATTTGGAATGAGCATAAAGAAAAAAGGATGTGGGTCAATATTCACTCCAAAATGTGAAAAATGTGCACAATGTGTCTGCTCAGGACACAACCTGTAACCCTGATTCACTCAAACTTTCATAAAGACGACTCGCATGGATTTGAACTAAAGTTAGACATGTAGTACGCTTTTTGCCAGTATGCTTTTTCTTTTAAATTGTCCTCTGATTACCTGGTTAGAAAACAGAGTCCTTCACAATGGAAATGTTTTTTTTTTACTTTTCTGATCTTACGTCCCACTGCTGTCACTGCGTTACAATACTGTATAGAGTAAAGGTTTCTGTGTAGGATGGAAATATGATGCTTTAGGAGTGGCTCGTACCCTCTGGTCTTTGTTTTTGTACAAAGCTTCTTGCAGTTCCCACTAGACCTTTAAAGTCCCCCTCAAATGTTCCCAAGATCTTGTTCTTTTATCCTTTAAAAAAATGCCCGAGAGGAATGAACTTCCTGTCTGAGTACCAGTGGAATAACATTTTCAATGATAAGTCTTCCCTGTTCATGTAGGAATACCACAGTAGCAGGTAAGTTTCAGTATCTTTGTACGAGATAAATGTCAGGTAAGCTTAACAGTTGTTTGAATTGACAGGACCTGGCAAAAAAATAGAAGAGAACCCCAAATGATGTAAGTGAGAATAATACAATTCAACATATTTAAAATATATTACAAGGGAGGAGTGAGGAAGCCAGAAGGAGAATGGGCATTGTGCCTACTTATGATGTGATTTAGATGGTCAGGTGACACGTGTATGTGACAAGTCACAACCTTCATTTTTTTTCAAATGATAATTTAAACATAATAGATAATTATAAATATAAAATGTAAAAATAAATATAAAAAATGTCAGTGAAAAATCTCAATCACCTGAGTAACATCTTTAAAGCCAGGATTTACAAGAAAAGAACATTTAAAAAGAACTGAAAGAACTGAACACATTCATATACTTTCCATATATAATGTGGAAGAGGAAGTCATAAGTGGTGGGAGTAAAGCAGGGTCTGGGTCGCTGTACTGTACATGTTATAATAGTTGGTGGTGGGGTTGGGGTCTGTGTCCTCTCGTTTCATTCAGGAGCTGTAATTTCTTGAAATTTCACAATCCTGGAAGCTAAAAATCTATAAGGAATGAGAGTCGTCTGTAATATTTACAGAATGTTACATAACCCTATCTCATTGTTTTGGGACAATTACGTTCCCCCAGTTCCATAAATAGTGGAGCTCATAATGCTGAAGTGATAATGCTGTGAGCATTTTACTCACAGTTAATGGGAAACACTAATAAATACGCTTTAACATCATCTATGTCCCATAGAGCAGCGTGCAGACACACCATCAACATGCTGCCCATACAACAGTGCAAGAGTGTCTAAAATAAGAGTGACGATAATGAACTTGCTGAACTCCAGCTCTGCTAAAACTATCAAAAATGTTATAAATGTTGGGAAGTGGATGTCAGAAACATGGGAACATGGGAACATGGGTGGGCCTAAACCGAGAACAAGGGGCCACGATGACTCTGCTGTCATCAGGTGTCCGGTTCTCTGTCACCACTTGGCTGCAGCCCAAGTTCTTTTCTTGTCCTTATTATTTGTCATTGAGCTCTAGTTTTTGAAAAGCCAGTTGAGACTTGTAGGGTGAGTGAAAGTATTTGGCAAACACACCGTGAAATAAGAATTTTAGAGGGTGGTAAATCCAATTTTACCAAAAAGTTTAATTCATTATCATAAATTGTAGCTGTTCTGTCAGTTTGTTAACAGTAACAACTGCAGCTTGCGTCCGAGTCTTTCATGTAAAGTTCCCTTGAGAAATAATTAAGCAGTAAGCCATTAGAAATATTGACTATGATTATCCTGAGTGCATGCGTTTCTCGGCAGTTCTGACTCTGTTACTACAGAGTGATTGTTCACTAAGATGCTCTGGGATGTCCAGTGGCTAATTTCTCTCTCCATTTCCACCACATAACATGTACCCAAAATAATACAAAGTTTACTGGTTATTACGTATTTTAATAACCAGTAAACAGAGTGTAAATGTTATTCAGTATTCTTTGAGTTTATTTTTATATTTAAAGACTTTATCATGGCTTCCTTCCTTCCTCAGCTAAACTAGACTGTTGAGATCATCGTTCAGCGTGTCCAGTAATGATGAACCATCTGGCATCTGACTTTGTTTTCTTTCATTTTATTGCCAAAACTGCAATTTGGCACATAACAAGCTTGCACTTCCACTGAACAAGTTAGCTGTGACTCCTGGCAACTCGTGTCTAATTTATTTATAATCCGACAGTGTGAACAGTAAAGAAGGCGTTTTTCAGTCTGGTTTAAGGCAAAGAAAACAAAGAAGGTGTGACACCACGCTGATGCTGACCTTCACATATCACCAATACTGATGAGGGTTTGTGAAGAAGCTAAAAATAAAAAACAGCTTTAAAGTATTATTCATCTGAACTGTGCTAATAAGCTGCTGTAACAGAAATTTCGCCTCCCCTGTGAACTCAGGGTGCTCGGTTTCTAACAAAACGAACAGGCCTCACAGGAAAACTGCCTGTACCTGCGGAAGATTGCCATTGTGTGGTTTAGAGGGTTTTCATGAGCGTTTTTACGAGAGTGTGCGTTTGTGTATGCATGTGCGTGCATGCTTGTGTCCTGGAAGAGGCCAAGTTGTTTTGTGAAGTGTGCAAGGTGTTTCAGCACAGCTGATAGTGTTGCATTATTGTCTTCCTGTTTCCGCTGTTTGACTGTCAACAGGAATGTTTGGCAAACAGCCACCCAGTTAGTGCCTCAGCACTGACCCACACACACACTTTACATTCATCCTTTACATTCCTCCTAATCTACGACTATCCACAACTCAGATTTACTTTGCATGCTTAAAGCAAAAATGTAAATAATTGCAGTTCATTGTGGAAACAATTGTATGCATCCAGATTTCTTTTGCAAAGCAGGACAATGATATTTTGTTACCACCAGTTATGATGCACTTGGCAGTGAGGTGCCCGCAGGGCCTTGTTTTAACATTTTCACCTTGTTTCCAGAGCTCAGATTTTTTTGCCTATTTTTAATTATTTTTAACAGCACTTTTAACAAGTGAGAAGCGGAGCTCACATTCCAAAACCATCTTTGTTCTCAAGGTTAGATTTACAGGTTAGACAAAGTCACAGACACGTGACTCTGACCTTTTCTCAGACACAGGTCAGGATCTTGTGTCTAGATGCTCCACTGTCTCGTATTACGGCGCAGACACTAGACTAAAGAAAGAATAAATAAAGGGTCATATTACTACTGCTAACCACGGTGGAACAGTGGTTAGGACGATTGCTTCACAGCACGAAGGACCCGAGTTCAGTTGTTCTGTCTGACTTATTTATAACCCCAATGGATTATTATTTATAATCCACTGTTCTCCCCGTGTTTGGGTGGATTCTCTCCAGGTACTCTGGCTTCCTCCCACAGTCCAAAGTTAACTGGTTAACTGGACTCTAAACTGCCACTAGGTGTGAATGTGAGTGCGGATCGCTGTCTGTCTCTCTGTGTTGGCCCTGTGACAGACTGGCGACCTGTCCAGGGTGTACCCTGCCTCTCACCCTGTGGTAGCTGGGATAGACTCCAACCCCAACACATCCCTGAATTGGAAGAGAATTGATGGATAGATGAACTATTAGCTAACCTGGACTTATCTTAAAGGCATGTTGTGCTCACCACACTTCATATTTTGGAGCACAAATACAGATTTATAACCAACTTTTTTAAGTTTCCTGTTTAGGCTTTGATTAGTGGGTTTTTTTCTGTTATACAAAGATGGAAGTGTTTTAAAAATTTTCTGAAAAACTGATTTTATGGCCGTATTCTTTCTTTAATATGCTTGGAAACCAAAATACAGAACACCCAATGGTCACATAAATATGTTAAAAAATACATACATACACCTTACCAGCAAAATAACTACTGTAATATGAGATTATAAACATTGAACAACTGTATAAACATCATAAAAAATGAAATTAGACTTCAAAGAAAGCATAACATGAAATGGATATTGACGATTATAAAGAGAATTTGCTATTTTGTGGGGACATCTGAATGTATAATCAGTATTACTATATCATATATGATGCATTCAGAATATCTTATAACAAAAGTAGTGTACTACAAGTTTTCCTGATGAGCTCACTATGTAGCCTTCTAACATAGAACATCCTCTATAAGCAATAGGAACACAGCCTATATTATCTTATTAAGTGGTGACAAGGTACACTGATCACATGACTTCCACTCGCTGCTTTATAATGATGTAAAAAGCTTTGACTCGTATGGGTGCACTGATGTATGAAAAAAAGTATGTTACATTTCATGTTATCCTGCTTAATGTTGCTTTGTGTGCACAGACTGTGACATATTGGTTACCTAGAGAAAAACCACAAAAGCCAGAGGTGGCTACAACACAGGTGCACAATGAGAGGCTCGTTGACTCGTTGCAGCATGTGGGGGATGGGTATTAATCGTGTCGTGGGGACTTAAATCTGTTTACTAAGGCACATTGTGGGGGACTTTTCTCCTTTATGGGGATAAAAAGCAAATCCTCATAAAGAAAAACAATAATATTTAAGCTGTAGACATGCTGAGGTTAGACTGAGGTTACATTTGGAGTGAAAATTAGTTTAGGCAATGACTAATTAAGGCGAAGGTTTGGAGTTAGTATCCTTGAAATGATTGAAAATCACAGTAATGTCCTTGTAGGTCTTGGGAACACGGCATTGTAATTGTGCTGCTGCCAGTGCTGCCTTGACCTAATCTCCTCTGGCAGCAGATCAGACACTGCTGTGTTTTACTCTACTGCCCCGAACAGGTCGAAAGAGGCCTTCATTGTTCATACATGCACACACATTTCTAATTCCTTATTACTAATAAACCTGTTGAGCCTGTGGCCTCAAATCTTCTTTCACATAACGTCTCTGCAGAACTGTACTTTATGCAATACGGTCCTTTTTCATTTGTTTTTCATAGGAATGTTGGGCGTTTTTAAAAAGGAGTTCTTTTAATACAACCGGGACTGCACAGAGAGGCTAACGGCAGGGAAGTAAAAGAAAGAAAGGGAAAATAAAGATGCTATCTGGATGAAAGAAAGCTGTATTTCTAGACCATGTGTGAAAGTGAAATGAGAATTTATTAAAACTACAAAAAGCTTTTGTTTGTTTTATTGTTTACTTATTTCTACATTAACAGAAGCTACAAACAACTCACCCTCCCTCTGGTAATGACATCAAAGAATTTGTCAAAGGTAGTTTTTTCAGTTTCTATATTTGCCAGCACTTATCTGTTTAAATGTGCACTGAACAGATAAACAGACACTTCTTCCTAATCTGTAGATTTGCATTTTAACAGGAATCCAAGTTTGGATGTTTATAAATGTGACAGTGCCACACTCTTGGAAGCCTTTTGTTTAAGTTAACTAAGCCAATGTAAACTGGGAGCTCAGCCCTTACACTTAACTCCTATTTGAGTTATTGTTGCTTTCCTATCAGCTCAGAGCAGTTATTTTCTGACCATTATTTCCTGACCTCTGGCATCAACACAGCATTCTTGCCCAGAGAACCGCCGCTCACTGAATATTTTCCCTTTTTCAGGCCAATCTCTGTAAAGCTACAGATGATCCCAGTGGCAAATCCCAGTAGATCAGCTTTTTCTGAACCCTGTCTGACACTGGTAACCATGCCATCTTTAAGGTCACTTAAACCTGCAGAACCTAGCCATAAAATAATTACTAGAAAATTCTATTTTAATGTTTACTGAAACTTCTGCTAAAAAACAAATTATGCATGGAGTTTTTATCTTTTTGGCTAAAGGTGGCATTTTTGTGCAATTCATTGCTCACAATTTGTTGTGTCCATTGCACAAGATGAGTGAAGAAAAGAGTGTAGGCAGGGTGGAGATGAGTGTCAGGGGTGATTTGTGACAGAAGGATCAGAAGGAGTGCTCGGGTTGAGTGGCTTGGAGACAAAGTTAGAGGGGTGAGGTTGAAATGGTATGGACATCTGCAGAGGAGGGATAGTGGATGTACTGAAGGAAGGATGTTGAAGATGGAGCTGGGAAGGTGGAAAACAGGAAGACCTCACAGAGGTTCATGGATGTAATGAAGGAGGACATGTAGAAGTTGCTAGGGGTACTGTGAAAGAAGATGTTGGATGTACGCATCCCCTTTCTTCATTGCAACAACATGGAATATATTCTTGTGTTGTAAGAGATCTCACTGGACCTCTATTGTACTTGGAAACAACGTCAGCGTCGCCCTTTTACACAGTCCGGCTTCTGCCCTCATACTGCAATCAGCTTTGAGCAAGGCGATAACGCCACTGTTTCAACTACGTTTGCTGGGCAACCATTGCACCACTGTGTTGCCCCCACGTTTGCATGCTATCAGTTTTTTAATCACATTGGTCGCTGATTGTGCAAGGTGTTCAAATGTTATCGCCAAATGTGCATTAGTGAAACACTGTGAAAGTTGAATCATGCATCCCACATCTTTGTGAACACTGCAAACAAAGAGGGACTCACTCATTAAAACCATCCACGCACTATTAACGTTCAGGACCTATTCGAACATTTATGTTGACACTATAAATTATGACACAAGCTGGCGAAATTACTGAAAGGACAACAGCAGCAATAGAGCTATTAACTAGTTCAAAATCTTAAATCTAAAAGAATAAAACTATGTGAGTCAATACGCTCTACTGGTTAATGCAACATATTCACAGCGACTGGAGTGTTGACTTTGCATCAGAAACAAGAACTTCTGACTGCTGACGAGTGGCTTAAATGTGTGCATACATTTCTCAGAAAGCACATGCATGTGCATCACTCACATGAAAATGAAGCATGATAAATATCTGCAGCTGATATTACAAACTGCATTTCTGGTGACTGAGTGGAGAAAGATAACAGAACGGAGTCTTGCTGGAAAATAAGCCCATGTCACTCTGGTTTATATTACTTCTGTAAATAAGGACTGACAGCATGTCCTTGAGCCAGACCTGATCCTCCAGTTACTTCACTGTGGCTGCTGGACAGTCTTTATGTTACATTAACTTAGTTTGTTTCTTACCCTATGATTCCATAGTTTGATTTGAGCACTTCCCCTGCGCTCTGTGATGGGAGTTTAAGACGTGACGGTTTTGTCACTGACATGTGGGCCTGCTGTTATCTAATGAGGAAGTCAAGTCTTTCATCTGTGCTCAGTGCGGACAGATGTGATCACAGTTCTTTGATTGTCGAGTGCTGTGAACTCAGCTGTGAAAGAGAGTCTTCAAGACAACGGCTCAGTGGGATTGCATCTAAACTGTCTTTTATATTATAAATAGTCATCTTCAGGAATGCAAGGTAAAAAGTCTTTTAGTGTTGATGTTTTCTTTCTTCGTCATTTATACTTCTTCATTTGTATTTCCTTCCTTTCTCGTCTTGCTTCTTTCCTCCTCATGTTTCTTTCCTTTTATTGAAAATTAAAAAAAAAACAAACCTCCCAGCTTGACAGGAGAGTCTTTGCGATTCTTTATTTATAATTAGATATTTAATATAATCACTGCAGGGCTTTGCTCTTCTATTGTAACCCTGACACAATAGGATTTTAATACTTATCCAATACAGGTGTCCATTCTTATTCCCAGAGTGTCAAATATTGCCATTTTGTCACAGATACTGGTATCTCACAGATATGAAGTGTCATAGTGTTTTATCGAGACCCTTTGAGGTTAGATTTGAACACACTGGGAAACCTCAACAGTTGATAAAGTGCAAAATATTTTCCTAAGACTAGCTAAGTAGGTGAAAGGAAACAGCAATTAAAAGTCAAACTAACAGAACAAAGGGAGGCTCCCAAACAGGATGTTCTTCTAGTTGACAGTCTGGTAATTTATGCCACTTCCACCTTTCCTGCCTCTGTATGTCACTCGAGTGTTTGCTTTCTGAAATAGTACCATCACATCACCTTCTACATATTTCTGTGACACCAGCAGCTTCTGACCAAATGGTGCAATTTGCCAAAGAACGGAAAAATGGAATTACCTACGGAGGCCACAAAAGGTTACACCTTTAGCTAATGCAAATGCTCAAAGTAGAGTGTACTCGCAGCTACTGAGGAATGAACCAAAAATGTGTTGCATAACTGTCATAACATCTCCTCTTCCTGTATCACCTATAGCTCATTTCCTTAAAATGTCAAACTTTGTCTTTCACAGGGGTTACAGGGGTTAGTTTCTCAGAAGAAAATATTAAAAACAAGCAGAAACATGAACCATTCATCTACCAGCTGACACACCTTTGACATTTTAGAACATAAAAAATGACAATTTACCACAAGAGTGATGAGTAATTATCTCTGCAACGAACCTGTGTGTTTGACAACAGATTAGGGCAGAGCTGTGGCCCAGTTGTGGTCACCTTATCAAAATGAATGTTTCGTAAACATAGCTTTTTTTAATCGTGTCACTGAGGAAATGTCCTTGCATAGCACTCTCCTGTGTTTGTATATATGACAGTAGCTGTCAGCTCAGTCCAAAATCATTGATCACTTAACTGGCATCTCTGAGGCCTCTTCCTGGGTTTGCAACCGGGAAGTAAGCTCACTTGCTCAGCATGTCTGCCAATTGCAGTCTCCCCTAATTATGAAGTATGACATAATTTTTCAACACTGCTACCTCAGTAATGTTGAGGGATTTTTCAGCTGAAGTTCTGCGGTCTGGTCTCTCTCAGTACTGACGAGTAGATTTCCATGAAATTTTCTGCGTATGCCTCCCAAATAAGAGTTTTGCACCAAACATCTAATTTGCATCCTTCGGATCCTTTGGAGCAGTGTGGTTTATAATGTTCAAAAATATATTTGAGTAAAAAAATACATCAAAGTGATCCAATACATGAAATATAGAAATTAAAGAGGTAATCAGCTCTTGTCCTGCTCCTTCTGTCATTGTATGTGTTTGGGTGAAAATTCTGTCGCTCTCGGACTTTATGTTTGCACGTTATGCAAAGCCTTGTGATTGTACGGTTTGTCAGCATGTGCTGTGTTATTGTGCTGGATAGTAGAGATTCACTGTATGAATGTTAGCCACTGTTTCACATGCTTTGTTTTCTTGCACACACTTTTATGAATGTCTGGAGCAGCAAAATTCAATATATTGGAAGACAAGGGCTTGTTGTGTTATGTGAAGGGTGTGTTCATTCCACGCAGTTTTGAGCGGTCTGTTTTCACCACGAGAAGGATCCCATTCAGTTCAAATATCCAAAGCAAATACCTGAAAATGCTTATGGGAGTTATCGGTTATTGCACATTAAAATCTATGTAAAAGGCAAATAGATGCAAGACAAGACAGAATAAACTGTCTTTTGACCAGTACAAGCTCTGGGGAATGTAAATTTCTGCAAAAAAAGTTAAATATTTAAAGTTTTAGTCACAGTTATTCCAAATTCATGCTTTCCCAAAATCCCCCAAATACCAAAACTGTCAGCAAAATAGGCATAAATGGTCCAAAAGATATGATAGTACTGTAAGATGTACCACTTGTTGAAATGGCCTCGGATAAATGTTGGATAAATAGACCCCTATATGGTTTTTATATAGTTCTGTTTTAGTATTTATATTATTATGCAAAAACAAATAAAAAAAAAACATTTTCTAATTACAAATTATCTTAACTTATTGCTCTCTCTTTCTCTTTCTTGCAGATTTTCAGGACTTGTGAATAAATAGGTCCAGTCCACCGAAGCTGGGTAAAGTCATTCCTGCCTCACCGGGAGCATCTCTGAGGGGTTTTGTGTGTCATCAGGACCTTGAGACACAACGGCACACACAAAGTGATGTTCAGGCTCATCGCTTTCACGGTAGACCTGGCAGACCTCTAATCTCTAAAAGATTGATGAGGTCTTCTCCAGGCTCAGGAAGCCTGGCATGGCATTGATAAGGCAGCTTTTATTTCACCACATTATATAGCTCACTCCTTCCCTTCTTCACCTCTTATACTGAAGGACAAAGGCTGGCCTGGAAGCGTGAAAGAGGATTATAACATGTCAAGTCAAGAGGACAGTGGTTTAAAGAATAGGAGATATGACATTCCCTGGAAATAACACGTATGTTTTCCTCCATTGCCTCGTGTGGGACTGCTGAGCAGGACGTCAGAGTCATCATGTCACTGTCAAACTGCTGGAGCTGGAACATAGTGAAACTACAGAAGGGAAAAACGCAAAGCTGAGAGTAGCTGAACACACTTCGCACACCTGCAGATAGTCTGATACATGACAATGTGCAACATCTCCTTCTGTAATGTGGACAGTAAGGTGGACCAGTTCTTTCAGCCCACACTCTACATCATAGTCATCGTTCTTGGGCTGCCGACTAACTGCATGGCCCTGTGGGCTGCCTACATGCAGGTGAGGGACACATAGTCAGAGTTTTCCACCTCCAGTGGCCTCAAATGTATCAGACTATAAGACAGTGGTTTAAAAATTGGGGTTAGAACCTGCCACTTTGGTTTCACGAGCCATTTTGGGAACAAATAGGTCTTATTTTGGGTCTTCTTTTTTCTTCCAAGGAAATCTCCCTGTTAATCTTTCTGTTTATTCCCAAAGTGCATAGTAAAAACAATCCAAGTGTTCATCCACTTTAGATGTCTGGCATATGATTTTTGTTAAAGAATAAACCTTAAATCTGACTGAAGACAAATCCAGTGAGAAGAATCGACACAAAATCAAATTCTGGTGGTTTCTGGGGTTCCCTTTGTAGAAATCCAGAAACAGTCCTATGACTGCACTAAAAACAAAGCAGTTCACAAAAAGCAACACACTGAGCGTAACTAAGGGTAACACACAATTGTGGTTAATGACGCTTGTCGTTTACGTCGCATGTTTAGCGTTGCCTGCCAGATATGGTCAAAAGAGCCGTTGGGATATTTTCTCACACAGCATCAAACTTGTACTGCGTTTCCCACAGACTGTCAGTTTGCTTTGGCAGCAAGAGGAAGGATTTTTATTGACTTTTACTCATAAAGTTCAGCAACTCGTGTTTTTCAAAAAGAGCCATCATTAAAGTGAGCAACATTTCATGTTACATTGTTTGTCTTTCATGTCAACATCAGGACACGTTTTCACAGTTCAGATGACCATAGGAGTGTTGGGTCAGGTGCATTGTGGTTATTGTTGTTACCACGCTTTGCAGCATTAACCAGATCACCGGCTTCATTGAAACTCAAACTGAATACCAGTTCAGTTATACCTAAATACTTTGTATGAATAGTGACACCTTTATTCACTAGATGCCATTTAATCTATTTACCATCAGCTGTACATAATGCAGGACACGTTTGTGGTGTGACTTGGGAAATTGAATTAGGAAAACTGAATGGAAGCAGCAGACACGCTAAAGTTCTGCCTCTTATCTGTGCACTTGTCTTTTTCAACTCCTTAAAGTGGCCATACATATTTGAGCTGCAGTAATTCAGTGTTCAGCGATTGCCAAAAACATTTTCTAAGGCATGTGTGAGCCAGACACTCATTGCACAACACTAAAGGTAACAAAGGGCTAATATTCAGACCAAACACAATCAGCCTTTCAAATTCTCCCGTGTTTTGACTTCCAGGAAACCAAATCATTTGCAGCTGAGGCAAATATGCATCGCACCTTGTTTGCATTCCCTGTTCTGTTGGAGAGTTTGCATGCAAAGTATAGCTGGCTCACCAATTTTAAGCAAACATGTTAGTCTTCTTGTTCAGATTTAAATCTTCACCTTCTCCCCTTTGCACCAGGTACGCCAACGCAATGAGCTCGGCATCTACCTGATCAACCTGTCGGTGGCTGACCTCCTCTACATTGCCACTCTTCCTCTGTGGATCGACTACTTCCTGCATCACGATAACTGGATCCACGGTCAGGAGAGCTGCAAGCTATTTGGCTTCATCTTCTATACTAATATCTATGTCAGCATCGCGTTCCTGTGCTGCATATCACTGGACAGGTACCTGGCTGTGGCGTACCCTCTGCGCTTTGTGAAAGTTCGACGAATCAAAACAGGTTTGTATGCAACAAAAACTTGACCAAAGAAAGTGGATCTTTAATTCCTGTGAAGGGAAGAATCTAAAAAAACATGTTGCGCTAAAACACTTGGACCTCTTTACACACGTCTAAGATACTGCATTTGATGATGTTACCCAAAATTGTGACACTACTGAGACTGGATAGGAAGTACATCTTCAAAGTACAGTGGAACCCCGACTTACGAAATTAATTTGTTCCAGAGGGTCTTTCGTAAGTCAAAATTTTCGTAAGTCGAAGCACCTTTTTCCATCGCCTTTTGAGTGAGGCGATGCTGGCTGAAGACGAAGTTCTTGGTGGAGGCTGAAGAAAGCATATGTATGCATACATACGTATGTGTACATGTACATAACATTATGGAATTTAATTCTAAACATTAAAACTAAAACTTACATTTACGTTAATTAATGTACGTAGGTACACTGTGCAATGATATTTTTTTAACATTTTTTAAAACTCGCTCAAATTTATGCCTTATGCCGGCCCCATTATGAATGAACGACAGGCTAATTGCAAACAAAAAGCACACGAAATAGCGCACTGCAACAACAATACGTCTTTCACGTGGAACAGCGAAACGCATTTCGCAAACGGATTTCGTTACACGGGCATTTTGTCGTACCACGGGCAAAAATATTGCCATTAAGTGCCTTCGTAACTTGAATTTTTTGTTAAATGGGGTCTTCGTAAGCCGTGGTTCCACTGTATATCCTACATAGAAACTTACCATTATGTGAAATACCAGAAAACTGAGTATTGTAGAGATGGAAATTATGTACCATAATTGTAACTTATAAGGGAGACTAGAACAGCTTAAACTTATTAATAGTTTCTTGTTGGTGGTGCAGTCACTCAATAAAAAGCTGAGGCCTTGATAGGTCTCATCAAAATTTCTGCGAGTCTTCCATTTTAAGGCCAATCAAGTCATCTTCCCATTCACCTCTGGACCACTTCCAGCTGTTTTTAGATCACTCCAAGGATGCCTCTCTCATGTGTTTGTGACAATAAATTTGTCCCCATGAATCAAACTGGCTGTAGACATGTATATATGAGTGTGAATGGTTGTCTGATTTTCTGTCAGCCCTGCAGTAAACTGCTGAAATGTCCAGGGTGTGGTGTGCTTCTCGCCCTGTGAGAGTGGGGATGGATGGATGGATGGATGGATGGATGGATGGATGGATGGATGGTTGGATGGATGGATGGATGGATGGATGGCTCAGACTTACTGTAATGGCTTGTGGTGTTTGAGGGAGAACAATCAGTGGTTCATACACTATACACAGTGAGGTTTTATGCCTCCCTATAATTTGTCCGTGTTACAAAAATGAAATTCAAGAAATGGACGAGATCCAGCACACATTGCAATGCTCAAATTCAATAAGTAAGGGAATCAGACGTCCACAGAGTGACCAAAATTTAAATGAGATATAGAAATGGAAGTAACCACAGTATTTAATGTTTGCTCTCTTTGTCTTTCCTCTGCTTCCTGCAGCTATCCTCGTCAGCACCATTGTGTGGATCATTGAGATTGTAGCAAACTCTGCTCCTCTCTTTCATGATGAGCTCTTCCAGGACCGGTTCAATCACACCTTCTGCTTTGAGAAATATCCAATGCAGGACTGGGTAGCAGGCATGAACCTCTACAGGTCATTTCTTGGCTTCCTTGCTCCGTGGACGGCAATGCTGGTCGCCTACCGAGGGATCCTTGCAGCAGTGCGTTGCAATGTCTCAACAGAGCGCCAGGAAAAGGCCAAAATCCAGCGGTTAGCTTTGAGTTTGATTCTCATTGTTTTGTTCTGCTTTGGACCGTATCATGTCCTCCTCCTGGTGCGGAGTGTCATGTTTTTACAGAAGCCATGTGACTGCAGCTCAGAGGAAACCTTGTTTGCAGCATACCACGTATCGTTGGCATTGACCAGCCTGAACTGCGTAGCTGACCCTATTTTGTACTGTTTCGTTAACGAGGGAGCTAGGAATGATGTCGGCCGAGCCCTGTCGGCTTTACTGTCAGTGGCCTGCAACAGGCGGCCCTCTTCTTCGCCTTCACATGCTGACATTCTCAATGCTGGTTCAGTAACCATGGACACACCGCTGTCAACAAAGAAGCAGCCTTGTGTATATGCTGATCCAGGCAAGACCAACAACTACAAGACTGAACTGGTGGCTCTGAAGGAGGAGTGTCTACAGATGACCATCCTCAGGAAATAACTTCACTAGCTGGAACAAGCAGTAGCAGGTCCAAACTGTTCAGCTCAGCGAGAGGCCGCAGCTCCTAACAGTTCCAGGGTCTCATTTCTGACGGCCTAACGGGCTGAAATCAGATGCAATCAGTGGCTGCGGATGCACGGGGTTAAGTCAGTAGGTGACATATCAAAAAGGCAGAATAAGGATGGGATAAATGAAATAACATAACACAGGGTCTGTGGTCATGTGAACAGACATGTGGGAGGATGAAATGCTTACGCAGCAAAACACAAAATTGTTAGGTGAATGAAAGATGGGCAAACCACTGGTTAGATTCTCACCACTGGTGATGCAAAAAGTAAAGTGTAGTCTGAGAGTGAAACCTGAGGATTTTGTCTGCTAACAAAAAACTTTGGACTTTAAATAAAGGATTCTTTCATTCCAAAACACTGTTAACACATCAGGCTCAGACAGAAAGGTCGTCAGGCTCAGTTCTGTCTCATGGATTGAATGTTTTGTATTTAGAGCTGCAGTTTAACAGCCTCCACAGCTACGGTGCATGCAGATGTTAGCATGCTAATGTCCTATTCTGCCCTAGTAATCTGGGAATGATCATCATGAGGTATCATCATGATGATGTGAAGTGTCTGATCAGAAGAAACT
Organism: Oreochromis niloticus; assembly: GCF_001858045.2. NCBI lineage: Eukaryota > Metazoa > Chordata > Actinopteri > Cichliformes > Cichlidae > Oreochromis > Oreochromis niloticus. The sequence goes on from NC_031979.2 coordinate 34,208,607, forward strand.
TTGGGCTGCTGAGTCAGGGGATCTCACAGCAGACTTTAGCATTTCTGGCCAGCAAATCTTTTTTTTCTTCATTCTGAACCAAAGTGCAAAACCCACAAGCTGGCAAATCCGATGTCTGTGGGTAGTGTGGCTAATAAGGATGTTATCAACAAATTTTGATGACTTGGATTTTTGGACAATTTTTCCAGCGTGCCAGGAATCATTCACAAAGTCAGATATGGTGGAATATTTAAGAGAAATGCTTAAACAGACCACGCTCTGCATGGTTCAATGCTATTAGTGGTCAAAACCCAAATGCACTTAAGAATATATCCCCACTTTGGGATATATAAAAGAAGCATGATGGTGATTAAAAGGACCGAGGATTAATGGTCTCTTGAAAATGTCTTTATTATGGTGTTCAATTTTTAAAGGAATTTTTAAAAAGCCTTATGAAGTACCTCAGCTTGTAAACTGTGATGGCAAGAAGGCTTACAGTAGAGTTGTTGTATACCATGAGCCATGTTTTCTATTTTATTTTTTACAACACACAGCAAATAAACCTCCCTCCAGTGGGATATCAAAAACAAATCTTAAAAGCCTTCAGATAAGTTTGAAAGTTTATTATTTTCCATTATTTTATGTCGTGGAGCTAAAGATCAGTGTCATACTTCAGACAAATGTATGTGTATGCAATTAACAGTAGCTACAGGAATATGTGAGCATACATACTGCTAAATGAAAAATGTATCGCTAAAAAGATGATCATCAATGAATTCAAGCTGCATGCTTGGGCTAAAGAGTACACACAGTTGACCAACAGTGATAACGTTTACATTGCAGTTACAGACAGGCCTTCTGGCTTAAACTATCCAGACTAATCTAATTTATATGTAGTACAAACATTCGAGTTTTTCCTCCATTTACATGTGCACCACTGCACAGCATGCATAATTCATCCTCAGCTTCCCTAAATTGGAAAAAAAATACATTCCACCTTGATTGAAGTGACATCACTGGCTGCTAATACTGTTTGTTATATTAGTGAAACAAATTCATAGATTTTTAATTGTTTTTATTTTTAAAGGCTTGATAAGGAAATCCTTCAGTAGCTATAAATATTAAACCACTTTCAGAAGAACCAGTAGCAGGTTAAAGCTGAATTTAAATAAGAAATTGACTGTTGTTGATGATTTATTTAAAATTTAAATATTTAAAATATATATACTTGATGCTGATTGTTTTTAATGTAAATATGACGGACAATTTTTAAAATTTTTTTAATGATAAGCTTGGTCATGTAAAGTAATTGCTACTGAAACCAGCGACGCACAAGCCCCGTGTTAGGATGGATGTTGGTTCAATCCCGACTTTAAAAGATGACGCCAATCTATGTGTTTAGGAAAAAAGTTCAGTTCAATTGTCAGCCTGATCTATAAATTTTATTTCAGTTTTCGGTGGAGTCTGTTTTTGTATTTTTAGATCCATGGCAATGACATTTCATAAGTGAATTTGTTTACATCATAGGATGCCCTGCTGGATGTTTAGAGACAAAGCAATGACGCGGTGAATTTCCTGACGTGCGGTATTACGGCTCAGATTATTCCCGTCCAATCAAATTATTTCGTGGATTCAGGTATCATGTTGCTGTTCCACATGCAGTATGGGACATATTTTGGAGAATGTCTGATCCCAATGACAAACATGTTTATGTTGCGCTGGCATGAAAGCATTGCTAAATTCAGTGGAATAATGTAAAGTATCTGGACAATTTCAGCTTGTTAATATTGCCCTAAGTGCTGTCCTATGTGCCACTGGTTTTAATGTATCTGTGTGCCAGTCCAAAGGAGGAGGTGCCAGGCTTCATAATGTGTATTTGTCCAATAACAGTGTCAGTGAGAAATAAATTATGCATATAAAAAAGTGCATCTTCCAGCGTGCATTTGTTTTGCACTTGCAAGCTAAAGGTGAAGCAGCTCTCTCGTGCTGGTGGCTTTTGAAATGGAAATTATTTAAGGGAAACAAGTCTATGCTTACCGGCATACTCTAATGTTTTCTTTCTTCTCTTTCTCTTATATCTTCTTTTTTAACGTCTTTTTTTCCCTCCTGTTTTATCACAAGAATTAAACTGTTGACGTTACGACACGATTGGCAAAGAAAGGTCAAGCACTGACGTAGGTAAAGGTAAAATTAGTACTAAAAAGTAAATACCCAGTTGAGATACTACAACCTCTAACTACACTTTTCTTTTAACGCTGTATTTACTGTATACAGACATACACAGAATGATTAATATCATGGGATACAAATAAAGTGTATAGTCTGACTTAATTGATAAAGACTTCACACAACTGCTTCTGCTATGCTCTGTGTTTTGCTAAGGTACTGGAGAAGAGAGTCAAACCTCAGTTTCAGGAGGAACAATGTGGTTTTGTCCAGCGAACACACAACTCTTTAACTCTTTGAGGGTCTGTGAGAGTCACTCTACAAGTGTTTTTTGGATTATGAAAGGACCTATGACTCATGGGAGATGCATCGACCCACTGTCACAGGCTACTGGGTCCCAGTTTAACCACAGCGAGCTTGATTTACATTACCAGCAGTAGATCAAACTCTTGTTTAAGTTGGCCTTCACCAGAGCTGCCCTTTGTCACCAGTTCTGTTCATAAAATGGACATAGTTAGGTAGTGAAGGATTCCCACTCTCTCGATATCACCTCTCTGCTTTTTGTGGATCATGTGGTTCTTTTAGCTTGTTCAAGCAGTGAGTTTCAGCTCATGCTAGTTCATCTCAAAGACCAACTAAGGGTCAGAGAGAAGTTATTGCCCAAAGTCAAGGAGCTGTTAAAGCTCAAGTCTGACAGTTTACATTTATGTTAACTATGCCTTAATTCTCAATTAACACACCCCTCTTCTATTTGATAAGAATAATAAATAGGGGGATTTAAGCACTTTACAATGTCACACTATTAAGCATTTTCTATTAAGGTATCTGTAAGGTATTAGCAAGTTCTTTAATCATCATATATATAACATTACTGGTCCTTACTGTGCAAATTATCAAGACACAGATATTACAGATATATTATTATGACTGTGATTATACGTATGCAGTGATTTACTGTAGTAGCATTGATAGCTGTACATGTGTAAGAGTAACAGATGGATAAACATAGCTGGATTTATAAATTTCATACTAACGAGGAGTAATGATATATAAATAATTAATTAAGCACTTCCAAATACCTTACTAATGCTTAATAGTGTGAAATTATTATAAAGTCCTACTGAACCCTCAAAAGAAACATGAAGTTCTGGTAAGTCATTTCTGTGTGTCTTAGGAAAAGTTTTTTTTTTATTTTTTTTATGAGATTTCAACCAACACTTGGCAGTGTTAAAGGAGACAGCTCCACGCAGCAGAGCTTTAAAAAGTCCAGGTCAAAATTATTTGCACAGATAAGCAAAACGTCTGCAGTACACAGAACCCTGCAAGTGCTGGTAACAGATCACTGACCCGCAGACAGAGCAAGTCTGGGATCCTGCCAACACAAAGTCACCTTCTTCACTCTTCACATTGTCTTGTTCCAGCCTTCCTGTAAAGCTAATGAACAACATCAAGGACATGCTGTACAACCTGCATGTGTGTGTGTGTGTGTGTGTGTGTGTGTGTGTGCGTGTGTGTGTGTGTTTTTTTTTCTAACAGTGTGAGATGCGTCCTTCCCACTGTGATGCTTTAGACGCAACCCTATATTTACAGCCTGTCCTCACAGGGATGGACACATTCATAATGTCCTATACAAAACAGGACAGCCTAAACAAGGAAGTATGAGATGTGGGGAAAAAGGCAGATGTATTCGTGTGACATACACAAATGTGTGTCTGCGTGTACTTTTCATTTGTGTTTTACAGCATTAAGCAAAAGGAAACCGAGCGGTCGCACATGCCTTTATGTTCTTAAGAGGAAAGAAAGGACAGACTCTCTCTCTGAGGGAACATTGTCTCTTGTCCTCTATGCGTCACTAAGTTCCTCTACTAAAGATTTATATATAGAAGCTCACCAGAGGCCACGCTGTCATTACCAGCAGCTCACCTGATGATGAGAGTGATTTATTATCCGATAAGAAACTCCGCTGGGATATAAAGAACAGTTGTGCAGGCTTTTTGCATTCGATATTTATATCTATTTCTATAGGCAGATAATAGGTAAAAGAGCTACAAAATAGCTGGAGAGATGAAACTTTTTGTTACGCAAACAATTCTGTGGAAGTTTTAGGCACACAAGGACAGGATAAGCAGTGCTTCACAACATTAACATATTATCTTTTAAGCTGATATAGAAATTGATATATACTGATACAGAGCATTTCAGAGTCCCAACTTTGCAGCAGATGGGCTACAGCAGCAGAACATCTGGCCAGGTGCCACTCCTGTCAGCTCACAACAGGAAAGCGAGGCCAGTTCAGCTGTAAAAACATTACCTGATCTCAAGAGTCTGATTTCTGCTGTGGCATTCAGATAGAAGGGTTGGAATTTGGCATGGATAACATGAAAGCATGAATCCATTCTACCTTGTAGTGACAGGTGATGTCATGGTGTGAGAGATACAATCTTGGCACACTTTTGGCCTCTTAGTACCATTTGAGCATTGTTTAAACTCCAGAGACTACCGAAGTATTGTTGCTGACCACGTCCATCCAGCCATCCTCTCACACACCACGTCACAAAGCTCAAATCATGTCAAACTGGTTTCTTCAACATTTCAAGGAAGTCGTAACAATAAGTTCATTGTACTCAAACAGCCTCCACATTCACTAGATCTCAGTCCAGCAGCGCACCTTTAGGACATGTTGAAATGATTTGCATCATGGATGTGCAGCCAACACATCTGCAGCACCTGTGTGATGATATCATGTCAATACAGACCAAAATGTTTCCAGCGTCTTATCAAATCTAAAGACTAAGGTAGTGCTGAAAGCAAAAGGGGCTCCAACCGCAAACTAGCAAGCTGTAACTAAAAGTGTCTGGCAGGTGTATATTGCCTTTTGAAGCTTACTACAGATATACTGTGTTTTTAAATTATTTATTTATTGTTTTATATTATTGACAAAAGTTTTTCCAGCTTCAGTAGCTCATAGGATTATACAGATATATCCACAGATACCCAAACGACAACAAACTCGTATTCTTATGTTCTTTAGCATGTAACAACACAATTTAAAAAAATCCCTCAAAACAAATGTTAGTGAATGTGACATATTCAAACTTTAGATGGTAAAATGATAATAACGGTTAGTGCAGCAGAGGGTCAGCGCAACAGAAACCAGTCTACAATAAAAGGTGAAATCACAACACTCACAAAAGTGTATTCATTTAGGTACCTTGACCTTAAGCAATAATAAAATTGTGCTGCACAGATGACTGAGTGAGCTATATTCCTCTTAAAACTGTGTCTAATGTGACCCAGCATCCTTTTAAGATCCATGTTATAATCTCATTAGCCCATTCAGCTGTATTCCATCCTGGCAGAGGACAAACAGCCTGGACAAATATACAGAACAGTTAAAAAAAACAGCTAAAACTCCCACTGCACATAGATGCTGACCACGTATTGTGAGCCTAATACAATGGCCCCAATTTCTGACTGACAGAAATGTATTTTTCAAAGGTTATTGCATGTTTGGTGATGCATTCAGGGTCCTCGTGGGCTTATGAAAATCCTTTTAGCTATAAATGACCATGGAACCCTTCAGCACATGTGAAATCGCAGCAGGGAGTCTTACACTTACATTTTGAAATAAAGACACCCATGCTTGTCATCACATGATCATCCTCTTTTTATTGTTGTAGGTATTTATGTATTTACTTATGTTTGTGTTCTGTCTACACTGTAGCCACTGATGTTTGCAATTTTCATATTTTTTGCTGCTTTGCTGAAGCAAAGATGATCGAACTGCTTTGCATCTAAAAATATAATATACTGTATTTAACATTTTACATGATGCTTTAGTTTACTTTCATTTTTTTTAGCATGTAAAATTGTTATTGTTAAAAATGGATATAAAAAAGCGATCTATGCCAAATGCACTCAATTTAAAAAATCCAAAAATCGTGAGCAGGTAAAGGCTTGTCATTGTTAAGGTTACTGTTGCAGTGTGAATGGCACTTCCAATTTTATCCATAGCTCATAACAGTCTATATTAGCACACATATTGGTTTATCTAATTTGAATAAGGGGAGGCCATCTAGACTCTTAAAAGTCATTCCCCAGCCCCTCAATAACTGAGACCATATTTATTCAAATAATCCAAAGCCTTATTATTCATATCCAGAACTATTTCTCATTCAAAACACAAATTCATGGAGAGTGAATCACACACAGCCTTTAGCTTTGGGATTTGGATTCATGGTAAGTTGAAAGAGGTCAAAGAGAGAATTGCAAATGACCATCCATAATTCATGTGCTCCCAGACCTGGTTGTTCGTCTCAACTTTTAAGGTCAAGACATTTCCATGAATGTGGGAATCTACAGGCAAATGCCATAAATAGGCTACATTACCATTTGTGTTTGTGTGTTTATTTAGAATTAGCTAGCTGAGCTAAGACCCTTTTCCAGTAGAATTTAAAGGTTTTATTATAAATTCTTTTTGTAGTAACAGCTGTGGCTGTCTATTGTGTTGAAGACGCGCCAACTAAAGTTTTGTGGAATAATACTTTATTCCACGATGAATCAATGTAGTGTCTTGTCTGCTCAGAGTCAAGCAGCAGAGGATATCATACCCATGGAGAGGATGAGGAAGCACCTATGCCAATGTGAAATAAAAGGATTTCTAGTGGGACAGCTAACAGTGGCTGAAGCTCCTGGAAACCACTATGTTCATGAGCAGCATTAACTTCCAAAACAAGTAAAAACATGATCATTTGCAAAGAAAAGAAATTTTAAAAACACAGGGGCAAAGCCTCAGTCACAGTCCTAGAGAGTGGTTCTGTTTATAAGGTTGGGGAAACCTGCAGTCAGCTGAGACTGAAGAAGTCACTTGGATGAGTGACGAAACGTTACGTCAGGATGAACAGAATCAGCTTTTTGGAAATTCCTTACCCGGATGATTGAGCATGCATCAAAACAGTTAGCTTGTAATGTTCAATTCAATTCAATTTTATTTATATAGCGCCAAATCACAACAAAAGTCGCCTCAAGGCGCTTTATATTGTACAGTAGATAGCACAATAATAAATACAGAGAAAAGCCCAACAATCATATGACCCCCTATGAGCAAGCACTTTGGCGACAGTGGGAAGGAAAAACTCCCTTTTAACAGGAAGAAACCTCCGGCAGAACCAGGCTCAGGGAGGGGCGGCCATCTGCTGCGACCGGTTGGGGTGAAGAAGGAAAACAGGATAAAGACATGCTGTGGAAGAGAGACAGAGATTAATAACAGATATGATTCGATGCAGAGAGGTCTATTAACACATAGTGAGTGAGAAAGGTGAGTGGAAGGGAAAAACTCAATGCATCATGGGAATCCCCGGCAGCCTACGTCTATTGCAGCATAACTAAGGGAGGATTCAGGGTCACCTGGTCCAGCCCTAACTATATGCTTTAGCAAAAAGGAAAGTTTTAAGCCTAATCTTGAAAGTAGAGATAGTGTCTGTCTCCCGAATCCAAACTGGAAGCTGGTTCCACAGAAGAGGGGCCTGAAAACTGAAGGCTCTGCCTCCCATTCTACTTTTAAATACTCTAGGAACAACAAGTAAGCCTGCAGAGCGAGAGCGAAGTGCTCTAATGGGGTGATATGGTACTACAAGGTCATTAAGATAAGATGGGGCCTGATTATTTAAGACTTTGTATGTGAGGAGCAGGATTTTGAATTCAATTCTGGATTTAACAGGAAGCCAATGAAGGGAAGCCAAAACAGGAGAAATATGCTCTCTCTTTCTAGTCCCTGTCAGTACCCTTGCTGCAGCATTTTGGATCAGCTGAAGGCTTTTCAGTGAGTTTTTAGGACATCCTGATAATAAAGAATTACAGTAGTCCAGCCTGGAAGTAATAATAATAATAATAATAATAATAATAATAAATGCATGAACTAGTTTTTCAGCATCACTCTGAGACAGGATATTTCTAATTTTAGAGATGTTGCGCAAATGGAAGAAAGCAGTCTTACATATTTGTTTAATATGTGCATTGAAGGACATGTCCTGGTCAAAAATGACTCCAAGGTTCCTCACAGTGTTACTGGAGGCCGAGGTAATGCCATCCAGAGTAAGAATCTGCTTAGATACCATAGTTCTAAGATTTTCAGGGCCGAGTACAATAACCTCAGTTTTATCTGAATTAAGAAGCAGAAAGTTAGCGGCCATCCAGGTCTTTATGTCTTTAAGACATTCCTGCAGTTTCACTAATTGGTGTGTGTTACCTGGCTTCATGGATAGATAGAGCTGCGTGTCATCTGCATAGCAGTGAAAATTTATGCTATGTCTTCTAATGATGCTGCCTAAGGGAAGCATGTATAATGTAAATAGAATTGGTCCTAGCACTGAACCCTGTGGAACACCATATTTAACCTTAGTGTGTGAAGAGGACTCTCCATTTACTTGAACAAATTGGAGTCTATTAGATAGATATGATACAAACCACTGCAGTGCAGTACCTGTAATACCTACAGCATGTTCTAATCGCTCTAATAGGATATTATGGTCAACAGTATCAAACGCAGCACTGAGGTCTAGCAGGACAAGCACAGAGATGAGTCCACTGTCAGAGGCCATAAGAAGATCATTTGTAACCTTCACTAAAGCTGTTTCTGTGCTGTGATGAGCTCTGAAACCTGACTGAAACTCTTCAAATAAGCCATTCCTCTGCAGATGATCTGTTAGCTGTTTGACAACTACTCTTTCAAGGATTTTTGATATGAAAGGAAGGTTGGAGATTGGCCTATAATTAGCTAAGACAGCTGGGTCTAGAGATGGCTTTTTAAGTAAAGGTTTAACTACAGCCACCTTGAAGGCCTGTGGTACATAGCCGATTATTAGAGATAGGTTGATCATATTTAAGATTGAAGCATTAATTAATGGCAGGACTTCTTTGAGCAGTTTTGTAGGAATGGGGTCTAAAAGACACGTTGATGGTTTGGAGGAATTAATTATTGAAGTTAACTCAGAAAGATCAATTGGAGAAAAAGAGTCTAACTTAACACCGATGGTACTAAAAGTAGCTGTAGATAATATTACATCTGTGGGATGATTATTGGTAATTTTTTCTCTAATGATAAAAATTTTATTTGTGAAGAAGTTCATGAAGTCATTACTAGTTAACGTTAAAGGGATTGTTGGCTCAGTAGAGCTCTGACTTTTTGTCAGCCTGGCTACAGTGCTGAAGAGAAACCTGGGGTTGTTCTTATTTTCTTCAATCAGTGACGAATAGTAAGATGTTCTGGCTTTGCGGAGGGCTTTCTTATAAAGCAGCAAACTATTTCTCCAGGCTAAATGATGATCCTCTAAATTTGTGACACGCCATTTCCTCTCCAGCTTACGAGTTATCTGCTTTAGGCTACGTGTTTGAGAATTATACCACGGAGTCAGGTACTTCGGATTTGAGGCTTTAGTTTTCACAGGAGCTACAGTATCCAGAGTCGTACGTAGAGAGGAGGTAAAATTATTAACAAGATAATCGACCTCTGTTGGAGTAGCGTTCAGATAGCTGCTCTGCTCTGTGTTGGTACAGGGCATTGAAGATGATAACAGTGGGTGGATTATATTCTTAAACTTAGTTACAGCACTTTCAGAAAGACATCTACTTTGATAAAGTCTACTCTCCACTGCTGTGTAATCAATTATTGTAAATGTAAATGTTATCAGGAAATGATCAGACAGCAGAGGGTTTTCAGGAAACACTGTTAAATGTCCAGTTTCTATGCCATATGTTAAAACAAGATCTAGAGTGTGATTAAAGTGGTGGGTGGGTTCTTTTACATTTTGAGAGAAGCCAATTGAGTCTAATAACAGATTAAATGCCATGTTGAGGCTGTCATTTTTAGCATCTACATGGATGTTAAAATCACCCACAATAATTATTTTATCTGAGCTGAGCACTAAATCAGATAAAAAGTCTGAGAAATCAGAGAGAAACTCTGTGTAAGGCCCAGGTGGACGATAGATGATAACAAGTAAGACTGGTTTCTGAGTTTTACAGCTGGGGTGGACGAGGCTAAGCATCAGGCTTTCAAATGAATTAAAAGTCTGTCTTGGTCTTTCGTTAATTAATAGACTGGTGTGAAAAATTGCTGCCACACCGCCCCCTCGGCCTGTGCTTCGGGATTTCTGGTAGTTAGAATGACTCAGGGGTGTTGATTCATTTAAACTAACATACTCATCCTGCTGCAACCAGGTTTCTGTAAGGCAGAGTAAATCGATTTGTTGATCAATTATTAAGTCATGTACTAACAGAGACTTGGAGGAGAGAGACCTAATATTTAATAATCCACATTTCACTGTTTTACTCTTTGGTTCAGATGTGGATACTGTATTGTTCTTTCTTTGTGATTTTTTATGTTTAAGTTGTTTATTGCTGGTTTTTAGTTTGTTTTTTGTCTGTTTGGGAGCTGACACAGTCTCAATGGAGATGGGTTTTTGGGGGGGTAGCAGGAGGAGAGAAGCTGCAGAGAGGCGTGTAAGACTGCAACTCTGCTTCCTGGTCCCAACTCTGGATAGTCATATTTTGGGGGGTTTAATAAATTGGTCCATATTTCTAGAAATGAGAGCTGCTCCATCCAAAGTGGGATGGATGCCGTCTCTCCTAACAAGACCAGGTTTCCTCCAGAAGGTTTGCCAATTATCTATGAAGCCCACATCGTTTCTGGGACACCACTCAGACAGCCAGCAATTTAAGGAGAACATGCGGCTAAACATGTCACTCCTGGTCTGATTGGGGTTGTTGTTGTTGAATGTTATGTTGTTGCTTAGCCATCTGTGTTCAGATGTCCAGAGACGGGAGGGTCGCATGTCTGATCTGCTAACAATAACTAATTAAGGAGGAAGAGGATGAGATGGAGATGAGAAGGCAAGAGGAGTGCTGCAGGAGACAGATGAAGGAGATGAGAAATACAGATAAAGATGAAAATATAAATGCAAAAATGTTAAATTGTTTGAAACAGATACTGATGATTTTAAAAAGTCAAGTAACTTATAATTGTTATACTGATATACTATTTACCTGATGCCTGTATCACTAATTGTTTTTGTTTGTTTGTTTTGTACTCTTCTATCTGAAACAACAGAAAAGTGATGAAAAAAATTCTCTATCTGTCCTTGATGATGAATATTGTCATTGTGAGGGCAAAACAGTAATGATAATTGAAGATAAAGTATCTGAATTTCAGGAGCGGGACCGCGCCTCCAAACACGCCCTTTCCGGTTCTCATCTATATATGTTCCCCCAGTTCTACAAGCTGTTCGTTCTCATTTACATGCCCCACCCTTCCTCCCCTTTTCAATTCTTTAACTTCTTAAATAATATTTAGTACATGGGGATCTGCCAGTCCCCTTCGAGGCCTTCCCCAAACCACAGCTCAATTCATGTCCGAGCCATTCATCTTTATCTACTAAAACGCTGTCAAACCTCAAATGAGGACTTGGGCCCAGCGAGTGAATTTCTATGTAAAGCATGTATGAGTGATTGGACGTGATCGCTACGTCCAATATGGTCTTAAGAAATGTGCACATGACATCACGTGCAAAACTATAGATCTGCGTGACCGGGGCTTCAGCAAATGGTTTCACAGTGACCATCAGCAACCTCCAGTTACCGCTCACAATCGGTTGGGGAATACACTAAAAACTGGTCTCTAAAAATGAGTGATGATGCTGAGTGTGATATTGAAGTCACAACATATTAGTTGCTTTTTCATACCACAGGGATCACGAGCTACAACTACAACTTTCAGCTAAAATCCTGCCCCCTCTTGGTTAAAGTTAAATTTAGCAGCTTATAGCTATGTTAGATTCTCCACCCTATTACAGTTACCCTACAGTTACAGACTTTTCCTCACTCAGCCTGTTTTACTGTATTTTAATGATTTCTTAAGTCTCAGCTGTAAAACACAGTTGTTTTTAAGGAAAGACTAAAGCAAATGAACCAAAACAAAACCCAGGAAACAGCTGGCGCCCGCCACGGTTCACTGACCACGTACCAAAAAAAGCAAGACCCCTCAGTAGATGTAGATTAGCTACTGGCTGCCTTTTTAATCAATGTGGGCAAGATTTTAGATTCGAGTTAGAAAAACAAACACAATTGTTTGGCTGCCAGACTCCCAGATTGTATCCATAAGTTGGGACAAAATAATTTATTAAGCCAGTATTCGTGTGTTAACAACAGCTGTTATTTTTAGGATCCATTAGTTTTGCATTTAATGCGGTCCATTAGAGCAACATCACAAACAAGCAAGGACCAAAGAGCAAATATCTGCAGCATCAGACAATGGAAGCGTCAGAACAGTCCTGTATCTGCAGAAAAGGCAGCGCTATATTTAAAGGGACACTGTAGCAGCCAAAAAGTCTAAAGCCTTGATAGATTCCTGCTGATCGCAGCTATGCACAGACCCATGTCCACATAAAGGTGAAATTGCTTCAGTGATTTATAGTTTGCCCTCTGAGTACTGAGTCCCAATTCTAAAGAATCATACGCGGTGGCATCAGTCCTCTTGTTTTTACAAGGACTGAAAATGACCCAAGTCAGACATTTATGTGGCCAGCGCCGTACCATGAGGTCAGGTATACGTTGTGGTTGAAGTAAAAGCCAAATGGCAAATTGCAGGGGCGTAATTTCCAAGGGGGTTAGGGGGTTATAACCCCCCCCCCCCCCCCAATAATCAGACCCAACCAATATAACCCCCCCAATAAAATTATGAATTATCTTGCATAAATAGCCTGTTGATTTGCTTTACTCGTTTCAGGTATTACCAGCAAAATAGTTGCATGTTTAATCATCTGGGAATTTACCCAGATTTATTTATTTATTTAGACAGAGATCTTGACCCCCGCAATGTTCAGCACAAAGTTACGCCGATGGCATATTGTAATTGCAAAGTTAAGGTTAGGTTTTGAAAATACCATTTTCTGACTGGACTGAGAACCCACATCTGTGTCTGTCTGAGATCCCGTCACTACACAGATTCCGTACACCCTTGTGCATGCTTACGTGTCTGGGCAGTTTATTGTGTGGGATGTGTCATTTGATAAGAAAAGAGGGAATGGGAAATGAAACAATGGCTGTTTGTGCTTCAGCTTCATGGAGTCATAATGCTCATAAGTCTGACTCACATCGGGCATTGAAGCTCAATCATCATCTAGTCCACCGCCTCACCCCAACTTCAGTGCACAGTTACACAATCTGGGCCAGAAACATGATGCACAGCACATACACTGAACTGTGTTTGAATCATAAGATGGAAAGTTTTTTACGTATTTCTCATTTAATTCTAAAAGTGGAAACTAGATTTGAAACTGTCACAAAAAAGTTGAGGAGGGTGTGACAGACAAGACAGCAATCGCTCTGTTTAATAATGCAAAGCTGTACTTTATACTGGTACACCTGGTACAGGCATGATTAGGGATGGGTATCGTTTAGGTTTTATCCGATACCAGTACTAAACCGGTACTTTTGAAACGGTGCCGGTGCTTAAACGGTGCTCGAACCGGTGCTTAAAGAATGAAGAACACAAACTTTGTCCAAAAACCTCTCATGTTCAGCTGTTTTTTTGTAAAAAGATAACAATGTTAGCCTTTTCTGCAGCTATAGGACATATATGGTATCACTCTTGGCTGGAAGCAGTGCTTAAACAATGGAAAAAACACAAACTTTGTCCAAAAACCTCTCATGTTCAGCTGTTTCCCACTTTTTCTTTGGTCATTTTAGCCTTTTTGGCCAGGGTGAAGGAGTATCTGCCGTCAAACAAGAAGACAGCCGCATGTAACTACGACGGTGTTTGCTAGTTCACCTTACATTAATAACGTGGTTAGCCTACTCAACGTAAATTACACACGAACAACATGAAGCTACTCACGCAGAGAAGAACAGCTGCTGCTGCCATCATCATTTCTGCTACACTGGCAGGGCTAGGGGCCAGGACTCTACTCTTCGGGTTCTTGGGGGATGTCGCTAACTCCGGGTCCGATAACAGGCACCACACCCGCAGTAGATGTGCACGGTGTGAGGGCTCGCAGCAAGCTATCAAATATGGTGCATTTCTCGGCTTTTAAAAAAACGCTATGCGTCGCCAGGTGTTTCATCAGATTCGAGGAGTTACCTCCTTTGCACAGTATCAGCTTAAAGCACTTGTTGCAGGCTGCTGAGTTTGCATCTTTTGCTGTGAAGTACAGCCAGACTTTGACCACTTCGCCTTGGGCATTTTTAATCTGTAGCTCTGCTCTAAAAGAACGTACGTACCTGGGCCCGCCTACTACGCTTGCAAAGGTAAAATGATTGGCTAGAATCCAAAGTGTATGACATCTCACGAAAAAAAAAGCACCGAAATGTGCGCTGCTTTTCGGTCTGGTTACTACCGTTTATGTCAGAACGGGTGCCATAATGGCACCAGATACCGGTACCCATCCCTAGGCATGATTTATTTTACTATATAACAAAAAAATTAGTGCTGTCAGCATTAATCTCGTTAAAATGACGTTAACGCCATAACCGCATTAACACGGCAAAACTCCGCGTTGACAGCAAATACAGTAACGCTAACAGCACTAAAAAAATACATATATAAATATTCTACTTTGGGTTTTTTTTACATGATTGTTCTCTTTTCTTTTTACAGTAGTATTTTAAATTAATACTACTGACCAATTTTAAAGAGTTTTTCAAATCTAGACAGAAAAGTATTGGAGGCGAGCTGACAGATGATTACTCAAACCTCAGACAGGGGGGTTGAAACTACAGTGTAACCTCTTCAATGGTGGCTGTATATACTTTATACACATACATATACATATTTAGGTATACAGTATATGTCCAAGTATATATATTTTTTTACCTAAAACTATTTAAATCATGTTTTAAATCCAATATCTACTAATTGCATGCAAATAAAAAGGTGCTTAGAAGCACTTTATTAAAGGTCTTCACAAGGTTATTTATTTTCATTCTCATGGAAATCAAACCAGTTTTCATATAATTAACAATTCATTCATTGTCTCTTAATATCTATGACTCATTTTCTTGTGAGATTTTTATGTAATTATCTTGTGACCTACACTGCATATTTTAACATCACATGATTTTAGACACCACCTTCTCTTTGTTTCATATGAGAAGGAGGATAACTGACTTAGTCGATGTTAGTTTAACACGAGAGCTTATTGTGCTGCAATGGATCAGTCTTAATTAAAAGAAACAACAGAGCAAAGACAGAGAACTTTAAGCAGCGTGTTTTTATTCTTACTTCACTTCACCAACTCCTCTTAGTGTAGGATGAAGGGACAGTGACTCATTGATTGACTGGGTGTGTCTTTCTGTGTGGATGTTGCATGTTCCCTCTGTGCCTGTGAATTTCCTCTGGGTAATCCGGTTTCTTCCCACAGTCCAAAGATGTGCTTGTTAGGTTACTTGATGTCTCTAAACTGGCTGTAGGTGTTTGGTTTTACGGCTGTGCTAGCCCTGACCTGCTGAGGGTGTACCTTGTCTCTCACATTACCAGGCTGAATTTTGTGGAGGGGTGGATTAGCAAATAAAACTTGGGCTGTCCATCTATATCCTTTTGTTTGAAATTGCAAGGATGCATTCTGCCAAAGCTTCTGTACTTTTGTACTTAGTTGATTAATGTACAATAAAGCTTTTCTTTTGATGACCGCGATTATGCTTTGACGTATTTTAATATTAAGCCACGTTTGTTTCCCACACCTACCAAAATCCACATCCATTTTTTATACACTGTGTGATCTGCCACAATTACAACAAATTATTGTCAGTGCCCTATGTTATATAAAGCAGTAATATATTTCTTTTTGAGTAATATTGAAATTTTATCAAAAGCTTTAATTATTTTATACAGTTCAGTGTAGTGGGCAATTTTTAAAGTGTCGCTGGTATCACTGGGTGTGGTCATGGTGTTGACCCAGTAGCTTCACTTATCTGGGTCTTAAAATGTGTCCCACATCCTTGCTAACCCTTGCAGATGTTTCCTGAAGGTCTGATGAGCTGGCAGTCTGCTTCTGCATGTGAATCCTGCTCTGATTGGCTGGGTCGAGGAGGAAATACGAAAATGAGACCTGAAGCATAAAGTCTCTGTACTTCCTGTTGACAGAGAGTCCCCAAGGTGATGACAGAGTTTCAGTCCAGCTGTGTTACCGTAGGGTCTGTGAATTTTGGGAAAGCAAGGATAAGATTAAAGACTGGGACATGAAGGACTATACACTGGGGACCTGCTCTGAGGCAATTGAACTGAGATTGGACGTAGATTTGGGACTAGAGATTTCAGCACAGGCTCAGAAACGAGCAAAGAGGGAATAGAAATTTAGTGTGAGATCAATAAACATGAACAATAAATCAATGTGTCACTATTTGAAGGTACACTTTGCCAGTGATAACATTAGACTCTCATCATTGTTTCAACACATCTGATTTCTGACATCAATATCAGGTATTACTTCCTACTCTGCGAGCTTAGAGTTCATTCTTGGGTGAGAGGCCATGGCTGTTGGTGCAGCAGCTACAGCAGAGACTCAACGACATACAAAAAGTGACTGATGGCTTTTACAATTCTGGCAGCTGTTTATGAAAGCTTTCCTGATTTTTTAAGACACAATTTTAAAATCCTGGAAATTAAGGATCAGCTTTGTTGCAGTGCCCTAAACTCAGACGTTGGAATTCCCTCAGAACGTGGCAGAGCAGTCTGGTCATCTTTCCAAAGCCGAATGCTAAAATTTAAAAATCAAGTACTGCTTTTTAAAATGTATGATAACTAATTGAAGGGGACATGAAACACTACAAATATAAAGGCTAATTTACACCATTGAGCCCTGCTCTCAAAATCTGACATTGATGTAACTGTCTGTGAAGCTGGATTTAAGAAAGAATTGCTTAAAGTTTTAAAAACATGTTTAGCGCCGTCTTCTGTCAGTACGGAACGTGGCGTCTTGTGGTTGGTTGGTTGGTTGGTTGCGGCAGCTAATCCTATTGTTAAGTGATGACGTATGAAACCTGCTTCCGGGTCCAAACTACTTTGTGTTTATTAAGGCTGTTGTGTTTTTAACATTTTTTAATGTTTTGTATCTTGTTCTATTTAATCCAAAAAAGCTAGTGATCACTGTTGGCCTCTCTGAGCTTTTATTACCAGTATTCATCAGCAGCACATTTCAAAGCTCAGTTTTTAAAACCTTACGGTGTAACTACAGCCCAGCCCATGCAGCTGTATATTAATGACTAACCTCGTCTTGTGGATAGATTATCTCAGTTGTTCTCCTGACTTGGGCAGCACGGTGGCACGGTGGTTAGCACTGTTGCCGCACAGCAAGAAGGTCCTGAGTTCAATTCCACCATCAGGCCGGGGTCTTTCTGTGTGGAGTTTGCATGTTCTCCCCGTGTTTGCGTGGGTTCTCTCCGGGTACTCCGGCTTCCTCCCACCGTCCAAAGACATGCAGCTTGTGGGGATAGGTTAATTGGATAATCCAAATTGCCACTAGGTGTGAATGTGCGAGTGAATGTGAGTGCGAATGGTTGTCTGTCCCTGTGTGTTGGCCCTGCGACAGACTGGTGACCTGTCCAGGGCGTACCCCACCTCTCGCCCTATGACAGCTGGGATAGGCTCCAGCGCCCCCCGCGACCCTGAAAAGGATAAGCGGGGATGGGTTCTCCTCACTTAAGTTTGGTCCATTTACAGCATCCTGCCATGCAATTGCATTTGTCGGGAACCCTCGCATTAACTTTTGAGTGGAAAAAAGTTAGCGTTCATCCTCCGGCTTCACTGTGCTAATGTGTTTATTATGGGCAGAAATTAATTCAGCTCAAGACGCTGTAGATTCCCATCAGTAACACTTTCGGTCAGCTAGTAAAAGGTAGTTCTATTAATCTGCGCTCGTTTACTCTTGAACCGGAACCGGATGTTCCAAAAAACTGAATTGTAGAACTGAAACTGAATGGTGAGAGTGAAACTGAAATTATTCGACAGCTGAATTTTTAAAGGATAAAATGCAGTTTCAAAGCAAATGAATTCATTTTCAATATATAAAATTCAATTTCAATTTAATGATGATCATTTTCAAACCATAAATTCAATTTCAAATTAGACTAATTCAAATTCAGTTTTCAAAAGCATTTATTCAAGTTACAATTCAGATTCAATCTGAGCAATTCAAATTCAAATTTAACTTATTCAAATTCAGTTTCTGATGGCACAGATTTCTGCCCATAGTTTATATCATGCTAACCATAGCTGTGTAGCTAGCCACCACGTAGCACATCATTATATACATGCTAACTTCAGTAACCCTACAAACGTCACTACTGTTTAGTTTTCTGTCTTCATTTGTGTCGGAAGTGATAGCAGCGCTGTACGTTTTAATATTTCAGGAATCCCTCAGTCAGAACATCGTATGTCATCTTTAGATGGAAACTAGCGAGCTAACTCCCTGCTAACTTTGAACTCCGATAAACTTCTACTTCTACTGTTTTGTTGGATACCTGGATGTTAAACTTAATTGTTACACCAGAGCAGCCACACCAATTATTTTATTAAACATTAAAGAATTTAGACAGTTTGTGACTCTCAGTGATGCCGCAGTGTTCGTTTGACTTTGGGACCAGAAGGTGTGTTTGGACCCAGAAACGGCTAATGACTTAAAGACTTACATCAAATACTTACATTAGTTGGTTAGCTAACTCGTGACATAGAACATAATGGCACTAAAACTAAAAATAGGTTTAAGAGGATCATGTTTGTGCTGTTCCTGTCTGCAAGACTGAGCTTTATGTTAAAACCAAAAATATACTGTCCACTAGCACCAAGTGGTTCTGCCTTATTTGGCTAGCACCACTCAAACGGGACAGCCAACTTGTGCACTGTTCTGTGTCAGAGTTGGAAAAACAAACTTCTCCTGTAAATCACTTCTTTGCATTAATTGTGGAGCTGGATTCTGGATGTGATTCACTCAGAACAGAAGATTTAAATCAGTGGGGTTAAATGCAGTTACCTTGCCAGAGTATCAGACCACTCAGACTGTTTTTGGTATTTTTCTATAAGATGATTATTTATTCATATAAAGTTACAATATAATGTGTTTTCATATTTTATGTTGTCATATAAAATCTGTCACAGCTATACAGCTAGTGTTTATTGAAGCAACATACATGAAGTACAGGCTTAAGCTTCAAACAACTCTGAATATCTCTCAATTTCAAAAAACTTTTTGTACTTTTGGCCTGGTTAAAATCACTGTGCAGCGATTTCTTACATGGCCTTACATGGGCACACAGCACACCATCCCAGCCTCCCCAACCCTCTCAGAAAGGGTTTGCAACCTGTACTTAGCAGTTCTCTAGAAATTTTCAGAGATTAATCATAAAATTGTGTCTATACAAATGGAGCAAGGGTTATATTTGTTTAGATTTTCCAGAAAAGGCAACACAAGACAGCATTAGATGCTTTTTATTTTTTTGAAACAACGGACTTTAAAGCCAAGTATTGGTTCATTCCAGAGGAACTGTTAACAGAATGCAGCTGATGCTAGGTTTCCAGCTATGCCTGTACTACAAGTTGACATTGTTTAAGAATTGAAAATCAAAGCTGTAAGTAATGTTAAATCACTGAAATGTTCCTTGTATTGATAAATTCTGTGACTCTGTGGGGATAATTAGCTAAGCTGCTCTTTAAAATTCTCCCTTTTTTAACCCTTGTATGGTGTTCGGGTCTGTGAGAGCCATGCCATTTAGAGGCCGTTGCCCCTTTAGGCAGTATATACCATCAAAACCTGCAAAATATGGTATAAGGATATGTACACTTGATTAGAACTGATTTTATTTTTTTATAACATTTTATTGACAAAAAACGAGAAGCACATTAATTCATAAATGTGATCGAACAAAGGTAAAAGGAAAAAATTAACCATGTTTGCTGTTCACATGGCTTGTAATTGGGATAAAGTAAACATCTGTTGAGTAATTTAACATAAAATTGTTTGATAGTGTTAATTGGAAAGCCAAAACTCTAGCGGGTCCACCAGACCCATGAACACTGGCTGAGTAACAAAAATACGAACACCATACAAGGGTTAAAAACCTTTTTTCTGTAAATTGAACCGGTGGTGCATTGAACTCCCTGGTATGTTAAGTATTGCCCCTAAGGTCACTCTCTCATTGTGTGCTCTACTTTTTTAATGCACTGATGTTTATATACTTGTTGCTGTTGAATGGGTAACACTTCTGACACACCCAGCAAATGAGAGGTGCTGCAGAGCCCTGCAGAGCAACCAGGAAACACGCTGTTCAATACAAAAAAACAATGCATGCTGTTCTGTGATTGAATGTGCCTCTGGTTCTCAAACAAGGCTAGAGCCAGCCAATCAGGAGACGATGGGCATTTAAAGTGATAAGCTTAAAGAGCGAGTGTGGGGGG
The DNA here is from genome assembly GCF_001858045.2 of Oreochromis niloticus. Classification (NCBI taxonomy): domain Eukaryota; kingdom Metazoa; phylum Chordata; class Actinopteri; order Cichliformes; family Cichlidae; genus Oreochromis; species Oreochromis niloticus. Next base: position 34,229,191 of record NC_031979.2, read on the forward strand.
ATAAATGCAAATCTTTGGAGAATTATACCTTGATTTGTGCAGCACTTTCTATTTTCAGGGCAAGAGTCTTAATTTTATTACCTCTGCAGAACTCTAATCTTTGCCTAGGAGCACAGGGTTCATCAGGGATATCCTCAGACTGAAACAATGTAAAGCAGTAGGCACAGAGGAGAACGTCCAAAGTAAACAGCCTCAGCTTGAGAAAACAAACAGCTTATATCATCTGTAAGTGAGCTGGGCAGAAAGCTTCTCCAGTTCACTATTTACAAACAAAATTTCCCTTTTCTCCTCCTATTTCTGTTCAGCCTGGCTCCAGCTATTTGCAGACCGTTGACTTAGCTTTGGTTTGTTTTCAGTGCAGAATGATCTAATCACTAAATCAATAACCAGCCGTTTTTTCAGCAAGTGAGATAATTATATTTATTTGGCTTCTGATGCTTTAAAGTCTGATGTTTCTGAACGGGAAGGCTGTTTCTGGCAACGGGATATTTAGAAGAGTACATTTGTCTTCCTCGTTCTCTTATTCTGAGAAGCTCAGTCCCATACTTCCTGTTAGCCTAAGTGAGAATGGGCATTAGTGATTCAGCCTTTTTCCCTTTCTAAAATTATTTACTGTTATTTATAAGATGAAAATGGCATTGCGGTAGTTTTTTTTTTTTAAGTTGATGCAAATTTAGAGGCTATAATTCTTTTTGTTGTTTACAATGTAAGGATATGAACATGCAAGATGTCTAAGAAATCCTCAGATCAGTGCATTCCTGACTGTTTTGTGGCCTTTAAGTTAAGATTGAAATTAATCATCATTGTTATTAATTTATGTGCCAACCAAATAGCTCGTAACAATGGGCCAGATACCCGTTACCAACAGGACAGCTTAAAGCATACCTTCTTCAAGTCCACAAAACACATATTGACCTGTCGGGGAGACTCCCGCACCCTCTTAGTTCCTCCTGAATCTGAGGTTTGACCAGCAGATGGACCCTCCTCTCAACCTGAAACACACCCCTCCTGTCCCCATCACCCTAATCTGCCAATTCACAGGCATCCAAGCAATGTTTCAGGCGTGTGTCAACCAAAACAGCCCCAGAGGCATTCACAGCCTTTAGGAGCTCCAGGGAAAGTCCTCCACCCCAGTGCTCCTGCCACCAAGGACTTGTTAAACTACCTCAGGGATCTCAGCCCGAGCAATGGGCAAGTTGTACCGTTTATCCTCAGACGTGAGACGAGTCACCTGACAGTTAGCAAGACTGTATTCAAGGCCTGCAGGGTTAATATGATTATATTTATTTAATGTTAAACTGTTTAAAAATGAACCCCAAAATTCCAAAAACAAATAAACAAGTGTGTGAATTATTTTAAATACCAACAAATTGTCCTATATTTTATATTTTGTCCTATATTGTTCTATACTGCTTAACGTAGTAGTATCCCCATCAAAGTATCTATAAATACAACACTGTCGGAATGAAATATAAACTCTATTTACAGAGAATATGGAAAATATGCTTGTAATACAGTGGATCTGGCAGAAGGAAGATTTTCTATTCAATAGTAATAATAATAATAATAATAATGATAATAATAATAATAATAATAATAATAATAATAATAATGCTTTTAAATTTGTTAAATTTAAAATTTAAGTTTGTTTAAATTTGTTGGATTGTCTGCTAAATCAATAATCACTCCTCCCCTGAAAAATAAAAATAAACCCAAAACAAACAACATTTTAACTCATGGATGCTGAACTCAGTGGTTCTGTTTAGGAGTTTGGACAAATACAAATACGCCATCTAGTGTGTGCAAAGCAAAATGACCACTTGACTTTGATTAAAACTTTGTGTTAATTTTTCTCAGCATGAATTTAAATTTATTTAAAAAAGGTCAAACGTCCACAGAACAGTCACTCCAGGACGTTGATGTATTTGAGACTGTGGTTGTGGCAGAAGTATCAGCAGTTGTTCTGCGATGGTACCACAGTGGCAGTAGTGACAATAGTAATGGTTTATGTAGCAATAATTAAAATTCTGTAATCATGTGCAGTTTAGTTTTTAAAGGGTATGCTGCTTCAAAATGCTGCAGTTCCCCGCGATGCTGACCAGCTAAATTTAAATAATAATAATAATAATAACATACAAATCTACAGATATTACTATACACTGTATATCTGTATGCATCTGTACTGACTTAAAGTGTTGCCTCTTTAAACCCCATTAAAGGTTTCTATTTAAATCTTAATTAGAAACATTTTATAACACAGTACAGTATAGATGGGATTAGCTAATAACAATGAAAGATTACAGTTTTTGTATTATAGTACTTTCACAGCCATCATCAGTATGAAGCACATGCAGGACGTGCTGTATATTCTTGGCAGTACTTACTGCTGCTAATGCGAGAAAAAAAAAAAGCTCCATGATCTAAATCTGTCATTTTCAATCTCAATCAAAAATCTTTTTGCCATTTCAGCCACGTATATATGGGATTGACTCTGTATTGTCCATAGCCAATCCCCAAATGGATTTTCCTAGATAATAGACAGCTGTATGATCTGATAGATTTGTGATGTAACGATAAAGAGGCTTCTATCAAAATTGCTGAAATCAGCCCTGATATTGATATCTAATGGAGCAGACCTGATGTCAGTTTCACCACACAAAGGAAAATAATATTAGAAAGAGGGGGAAAAAAATTCCCAGTTGACCAGATGTGTGCGCGCTCATCAGTCTGCAGCAGAACAATAACCGTAATGGCAGCTTGCCGTTGAATTCTCCCTTTTCCATCAGCGAGGAGGGAACTGACTGAAAAGACATATTTTTTCAATATGGAAATGTGTTCTATTTTTCCAGTCTCATTGTGAAATAATGGCTGTTTTGCTTGCCTCTTGACTTCCTATAATAATTAATCATGTGAAACAGCCCAAATACTTGGTTGTCACAGTTCACTGCTCTCTATATTTTCATTTGTAATAACTGGACACAATGAGAAGGTAATTCATTTTTGGAGGTTCAAATCTCAAAGAAGGCGGCAACGATTTATTCTTGTTCTCCCTCTTTCACTCGCTTTGCTCGCTCTCATTTTCTAGCACAAACTTAAGCAGTGCAACATTGTTTCTAGCAGAAAATTATCCAAAGTGGCAGCACGTGGAAGTGCAATGCAAGTGCAAAAAAACAGCAGCAGTGAGCATCAGATGAGTGATTATGAACACATTAGCAGTTTGAAGGTCAGAGGATAATGTATAAATCTGGAATCTCAAGAATGATCATGGCAGAAAAACACAAAGTGGAGAACGCCCCTCTCAAATATGTGCAGCCACACACACACACAGCAGCAGTTTAAGCACAGCGTGCAGAGAATAATGTAGATTTATGTGGAAGCTCATAAACCTCCTCCAGACGTGGTGAAATGATGGGTGTTCACCCAGCCGACCCCCCACCATCTGTCAGAAATTACCAAAAAGCACGCAGCTTCAGATTTAAACTGCAATCTCTCATTCCAGGCTCCCTGTTTGGATGTTTTTCTCTTTATTTCTTTTTTGTGTGTGTGCAGTTCAGTCCAGGGATCAGAAAAAATTTTTTTTTTTATTAACCACTTTACTCATTTTTATTGCATCGTATTTTAGATAAACTGGCCATTATAAAATGAGCCATTTCTCCTATTGAGAAGTTGAATCATGAACAATCATGAGTTTCCACCCTCATTTGAAAATATCTTGAGTAAAAAAACGAGTAATGCTGTCTTCTAAAGGCAGCTGGCACTGTGCTTCCATGCTGCAGTTTCTAAAAATAAACAGGCACTGATTTGAAACAGTAATTAAGTCTTTAAACATATCACTACAATTCACTTTCCTCTGATGCACTCAGGTCGTGTTAGTTTCACTCATAAATCTTCAGTATGATGGCATGAGTCAGGGCAGCCACTAGAAAAATAAAGAGGAACACATCACATCTGTCTCCTTTCAATCTCACAGAGTGGTTGAGCCTCCTGCTCTGCATCGACTGTCCTATTGATTTTTGCGATGAAATTGAATGAATACCGGGTGGGAGGACAATTATACATAAGTGGGAGTGGGAGGAGACTGACTGAGCTTTTGGGAGAAGTCTTTCACACACACTCTTAGTGCTACTCGGTTTGCAGAACTCTGCATAGGACGATTTCTTCTAGGAGATCTTTTTAAAGATTTTAGAAGTTAACACTTCAATCGGATGGTGATGGTTAAATTCCTGCTTTTATTTTTGAAGCTGAAGCCTAAAAATGAGATTTAAGATAAATAAATATTAGGTTTGTTCTTAACAGTTATGATTCACGTTATACTTTTAGTTCACCATAAAACTAAATATAAAATGACATATATACATAGTGTTGTCAAGAGTTAATCGGCTGGCTTTCCTCTTCATACAGGCCCTTTCATCCCAAGTGATGTTAAACTTATCTTTGCTTAATCGCAGAAAGAAAGAAAGAAAAAAACTATCAACATTAAATGAACTATGCTCTTTAAGATTCATTATTATGAATTTTGAAAAGTACATTATATTTTAAACTTTCAAAAAAGTGCAAAAAATCCATTGTACAAATACACAATTTACTGTATTTATGAGCCATAGCAAACACGTTATATTATGATTATTATCATTATGTACATGCTATAATAAACCACTAGTTAGGACACTTTGTCACTCCGCGTTTTATCAACCCATGTATGACTAACAGGGCCAAAAACGCACGCATAAGAAATAGACTGTGGAATCCATGAAATCCACCAGAACATGTTTACTGAGGAGCAGCAACACTTCTGCTCTTCGTCATGCTACCACAAGGTGGCACCAATGTTCCGCCACTTGAGGCACCAGAGCGGCTTTTACACCCTGATGATCCATTTAGCTGCAGTCAACCTTTTAACCAGTGTTAGAGTAAAAGCCAGAACAGCCTACTGTATGTACACTACCAGACCCTGCAGGGAAAGCAGGTGTGCGCCAGCTACACCTGCTTTGAATGATTTACTCTTTAAAAAAAAAAAAAAAACTGTGTCTATTTCAAGTGACAGAGGGAAAACAGGCTTTTTTAATTAGGAGCCTGATTATGGCATTACAGGATTAAATATTTATATCAAATTTAAGACCTTTTACACATTCTCAGTGGAGTATTCAGCTGACTTGTGTCTCAGCTGTTCTTGCCTCTTGTCCTTAAGTGACTACATAACATTTTGGACAACAGGGAATTCCAGTCTTTGGTTCCAAAATGAAGAAAAAAATCTTAGTGGTAACTTTTTCCATAAGAAAACTGCATGTGGGAGTCCAAATAAGATTTGCTGTTGGCTAAAATGAAGCTTTTGCATTTAGATTAGGACGCAGAGGGAAAACTGGGAAATTACAGTAACCTTGTCCTTCCACATTGCATGTGTTGCTCGGGAAAGTTTGTGGCAACTGCTTGAAGTGTTTGGTCAGTACCCAAAGCTGAAGAGGAGTTTGCAAAACCAAGTCTCTGAAAACCGTTTCCCTAACATCTGCTCATAGACCTAACCTAATAAAAACTCAAGAATGCCGTTAGTCTGTGTGCTTTACTGCTTATGGGGTTACTTCACTTTTTCCATATGCAGCAGCAGCAGCATGGGCGATCTGGCTGTGCAGGACCCTCAAAATTCTGCTTCCAGCGAATGTTGCCTCTGCTCCAAATATATAAATGTCCGTGTCGAGCTGAAACTGTGATACAGTTCAGATGCTCGCTGCAGCTCATACAGTTAGGTGCCTGCAGCATCCAGGCCTTTTGTACCTCTGAGCAGTTCCTGCTATTTGTGGTGCGGAATCTGTTTCAGACTGCAGCTTGGGATCCATCTGCCTTGGATTTGCCACGTATTTCCAGAGCAGGAGTCTGGCTCACCGGTGTGCTTCTCACGGTGATGTGAAATAGTGTGAGTGGCTGCTCTGTGCACGTGTGCTCGTGCGTGTGATCAAGCAGGACAATGTCACCTTGACTACAATCTACAGGAGGCACCGAGGACGATCGGCATCTGTAGAGCTCTGGACGGAGAAGGAGAGCGGGGGTTGAAGATATTTACGTGTCTCTCTGAGTGTGTGTGAGAATTTGCCAAACGTGTGAGTGTGTGTGTGCGTGAGAGAGGGAGAAACAGTGAGGCGGGTATAGCTCTCTCTCACAGCTCACAGTGCTGGAGGATCCCTCTTCAGACCCAGGCACAGCGACGCAGAGATGTCAGGCGCAGCACACACAGGTGGGTCATAAAGAGGAGCTGAGGGGACAGGTGGGCCTAGCTCAGGTTATGTAATTCCTATGCTGTCAGCTGTGTTTTTAATAATTATTATTCAATAATATTGATGCAAAACTGACAAAAATTTGAAAATAAGGGGGAGGAGACTTCTTCTTTTTTTTAGTACAAGTAGGCTGAACAGGCCTACAGTCTGGCCAGGGTCATCTGGATTGGTCCAAGCTCTCTGGACACAAAAATCTGGCAAACAATAACAAATATGAACAAAACAGATTTTATAAAAACCCTTCTTATTCATGTCATTCCTTCTTAAGTAGAAAAAAAACACCCTTCAGGCTCTTGCCAGTTGAATTCCACTCGCTGATTGAAATTTAAGGCAGAAATCAGCTGCAGGTTTCCACGTGTGTCCGAGGCTGCCTCCCTCGGCCTTTACAGACCTTCAAACAGCCGCAGCGGGACCTTCAAGCTCCCGTTCAGCCATAATTGCATTTGCCGCTGTAACGGAGTAAAAACCCGCCGCCGCCGCCGCATCCTTCGCTCTCCGCCACGTGACTCCGCCGGCAGCGCATATCCGAGTCCTTTCCGTTTTTCTGGACTAAAGCAGCCTCCAGCTTCGGCCAATCGCGTCTCAGCGGAGGCGTCTCTCTCTCCCTCTCTCTCTCCCTCTCTCAGTTTTTCGCTTTCTCTCGTGATGCTTTCACTTTCTGTCGAAAATCAGCGATTCTGAGCTTCGCGCGCACTCGATTTTGTCTGTTTGCTTGAGCGCATTACGCATCGTTTCTCTTTGGCTTGTTTAGCTTCGGCTAAAGCTTTTGCTTACTGTATTTCATTTGACCTCATACGTTGCAACTAAATTTGAGTCTCGGATCACGAGATGGTGAAGAGTGTTGTAACACAGCGCGGCTGATTGTTCATAATTAATAAAAAAGATTTTTTTTAAATAACGTGCACATTTTGCAAAGTGGGACATTTGTCCCGTGAAACGGGGAACTGAACAACGTAAAAAAGCAACACTTATTTTTGGCAAAACGTCGGAAATCCGAGTGTGCAGAAAACGAGAAAGGTATCACGAGGCCCTGTGACGTCAGCCGCTCCCCTGCGCTTCCTCCAGCAGCCAGTCAGCGAAGGGATGCTCTGAACGCAAGACTGCAGCATCTTCACCGAGAGAACGAGCAGGACAAAACGTCTCTTTCTCTGTCTTCCTCCAGCTCCGAGTCTCCGGACCCTTCTCACCCACCCGTCACCCCTGGGTGTCTTCGCGACTGGAGCCAGGAAAGGATAAGAAGAACGAAATTCTGATAGCCTAAGAATCGGATTTTTTTTCTATTATTGTTATTATTGCTTCACCGATCACCCTTTCCTTTCTTCTCTCCTCGGCTGACTTCGCCTCTTTGCGCTTTGCGTTGTGTTTTTGTTTTGTTTTGGTTATTGTTCCGTTTCGCTGGTTATTGCAGAGGAGCGCCACCATCCTGTACCGCCTGACATGAGTACTGGTTGCAGCGGAATGATACACATATCCTAGCCCGCTTATCTGAAGGTTGATGGAACTGTGACGCTCCACTGGCACGTTTTTAGTAGCCTAGAAGTCGCTCCATCTGCAGAGGTCTCCTGTTTTCTCCCTCTCTGAGCCGCTCCAGCGTTTCTTTCTTTCTGCCCCTGCGCAGCATCTCTCTGTACGCACGGCGCACCACGGAGAAACGCGCAGCTAACCTACCCCGTTCGTAAGAAACAGGCGTATTTTGCAATTCCTAAATCGCTTTTACCCTCTCCAAGGACTCATCTGCACGGCTACGCTGCGTAAAAAAAACGGAAAGGGGGGATTTAAACGCAAACGCAGCCTAAGCATCCAAGAGCAAGCTCGAAAATGATGGCCGGCGGAGCAGTACAACAAAACGGCATTTTCTCAAATCCTCACCATCACAATCAACAACCACACATGGAGTCCGATCCCCCGGACTCACGTAAAAGACCCCTGGAGACCCCAACGGAGGCCAGCAGCACCAAACGCACAAACACGGGAGGTAAGAGCGGCGCTGGGGGATGCGGGAGCTGTTCGGGTTTCGGTGAATGTTGCTTCGTCTTGAGGCAGGCAGAGAGAAAGCAGAGCAGGTTGATCTGATTCTTGATGTGCACCATGGCGTGGTGGAAGGGCAAATTCACACATTTAGGGATTAAAAATAAAATGATACAGGCTAAATTTTAGGGAGACCGTCTTTTTTTTATTATTCGCTTCGTCATAAGCGACAGTCATTTTCCATCAGTATTAAAATAATCACGGGTCGCCGCATTTGATGGAAAGGAAACAATGAGAGGGACTTGGGGGTGGGGGGTGTTATTTGGAGGGAAGCCGTCGCTTCCCCTCTTGCACATCCTGGATGATTTAGCCTCTTTACATCAGCCGAATTGGGTGTTTTTATTGCGTCTTAAGATTTACGCGCAGCCACAGCGGCCATGCTGGAGCCAAAATGAGGATGTAAACAAGTGAAAGCCAGATCAGGCTAGTACGTGATCGCAGGGTCTCATCCCGTCGACGGATGACCTTGTGATAATCTCACACATCAGCCACCATCGCCGCTTTGTGTACAATTACACAAGCGGATAAACAAGCGGACTCATATTAACAGCAGGCCTGTGGCGAGCTAGGGAAAACAGGGGGAATCCAGAGCAGTTTAGAATGCGACAGTCTGTGTTAATGCAGTGTGTCAGGGAGAGGATATTTTTATCATTCATTGTTGTCCTGATTTTAATATTCTGCGGCTGGAAGGGAAAGCTGATTTTTTCCCCACTAATTTCTTCGATGAATGATTTCTTCATTATTCTCTGGTTTGATGAAATATGGATATGTCACCATGGTAATCACCATATTTGGTTTTTGTTTACATGCTGTCATGCGCCAAGCATTCCCATCATTACAACCATCAGTAGCCTATCCTGGCCATGCACCCTATCATGGACATTTGGACATACAATACACCTTTAAATGTGCTATTTATACTCAGCAAAAAGATGATAAAGGTTTAGGAGACTTTTTAAAATGCTGCTGGAGATTCTGGGAGTAGATCCAACACACCCTTTAAAATGCTTAAATAATTAGATTCTATAGGTTTTAATGGGACCTGATCTTTTAGTGCAGAGAGTTCAGTCTGACTATGATTGTGAAGACTGAATATTTGTAATGCCAGTTAGACTGATTTGAGGACTAGTTATATGCTTAAGGTTAAGATACCTAACGTGTTCTCTAATGTGGAGTTTGTTAGAGTTTAGTCCCAACTGTAATTCTCACCAGGGCCTTAAAGATTGAAAACAGCATTTAAAATTTTAGCTTTAAACTCTGAAATGTCTTCAGTGTTAAACTGAATTCCCTGAACAAACAAAACAAAACAAAACCCCCCCAGGGAATGTAATTTTCATTGCAGGTAATTCTGCCGGTATATTAAAGAGGAACCTCCGTCGTATTAGAGAGGGTGAGCATGACTGAGCTGTGATTGTTGGCCTAATTTCTCAGTCTTGATTTGAAATGGTCAGAAGATTTGGCTTCGCTCAGTTAGTGCAACTGTTATGGCTGCTGTAACACGATCTAAACATAAACTCTCGCAGATCCATAGGGCTTAAGTGCCCTGTTCCTTTTGGATGACAATGACAGGTGGCATAATGTGAAATTTGAAAACAAACTTGTGTTTAGTGCGAGCTAAGCGACAGACTCCTCTGGATTACTGAAATTCATCTTTTGGTAGATCTTTGCATGAACTGGCCCCAGTGGAAAAAAACATCAGGACGGCCATTTATAACAGATTCTTCAGGTCCCGCCAGGAAACATGACAGCCATCCTCAGGAGTAATAATTAGACAGCGAGTGAGGAGAGTCCGACTGAGGAGGTGTGAGCTGCAGGTTCGCCAGCAGTGTTTAACTCCAGATCGATGCAGCACTCAGAGCACTAAAGGCTCCTCCTCACTGTACGTAAAAAGCCCAGGCGGCCCCTCTGGGGACTTTCTTCCTGCCTGCGTAACGCTCAGGCCGCTTGTCCATTTAGACAAATGAAAAGGTTGGAACGGTGATGATGATGATGATGATGATGATGAGACAGCTAAACAGACTCAGGCAGAGAGGACGGCTGCAGTGCTGCCAGCTCAGCCAGCAACATCAGGCCGATGATCCGATAGCATTTGGTTGAAAATGAACAAGTAGCTCCTACACACACACACACACACACACACACACACACACATGCAAAACTACAGCAACAAAGAGGAATCAGAGCTTGGTTGTGGGTCTATTGTGACAAATTCTGCACTGACAGTAAACTCTACTCTGTTCTGAAAATGCATTTTTGTTTGAATTTTAATCTGAGAATTTGGTCTTGTTGATTTAAAGCTAGAATTATCTGGATAACAGCGTTGAGCCTAACCTAGATTTTTACTTGGATCAAGATACGCAAAGTGTTTGTATGCCTGACTCTTGATGGAGAGAAAACATTCACCATGTAATGGCTGATTTTAGCCAAGCAGAAGCTGTATTTTTTCACAGAGAACATGCTTTTGTATTTGATATTTTTTAAGCTGCACCCACGCTGCAGTTGTAAATTTAGAAATCAAAGTGGTGCTAAGAGATCATAATAATGGTTGTTTTTATGTATGATTAGTTTACACCACACACTCCCCACCCCCTGTGCTTCCTCTCTCTGTAGTGGCCTTCCTGCAGCCCCTATTTGAAACTGAAGGCATTGTATTCCCTCACCAAGAAACTGAGACTCATGGTAAGAGAGACTTTGATTTTGATCTTCTACCTGTTTTATAATCTTTACTGTGAAATTCTGATTCACAACACAGACTTAATGTGCAAAATCCTGGAGTAAAAATAAAAGATATAGGGCTTTTAACAAGGTGGTCTGACTGCTGCAGGGCCTGATATTTAAATAGGATTTAAAGCAACATTTAACACCCTCATATCCTGCTCATGATTCAGGATAATGCATGCTGATGTTTTTTATATTGTATGTTACCAGTTCCATAACATTCATTGTCATGCTTTTTATACAAATCCAGTGTTTCTTTTGTCATGATACTCAACATTGCTGCTCAGATGATGACCTTTGACCTCATGCTAGCCATGCCATCAAAGCATTTGGGTTTACGACCGCTGATGTATTGTTGAAATGTTCATTCACTGTTCACTGTGGTTAAAATGTGCCAAATGATGGCTGCAGCGTGCAGCTGCTGCTGGGTAAGAGACGCACAACAGGAAGACTGAAGCTTTATTGAGTAGACCTAAAAAAGAAGGAAGAAAACTTTTAAATCAAAGAAATTTATCTTTATCAAAGTTTTAAAATATTTTTAAGTCTTTTTTTTTCCTCCAACAGCTGCAGCTTATAAATATGTCCAGATGTAGGTTTTAATGCCAGGGCATTTCCATTCATATCAATCAGATCTGCTGCGTTCATTAGAAGCGAGAGTATGCGTTTGGGTCAAAAATGATGAGAAAAGATGGACCTGGATTTTTCCAGTGTCCAGGGTTTATCCAAATATCTGTGTGTGTGTTTGTGTGTGAGAGGGAGTGAAGAAAAAGGCAAGCGACAGAAAGAAGGAGCTGGTCTGCTGTCAGACTGTAGATAGGAAAACATGGGACAGCTATAGCCCTGCGGGTCATAAATCACAGCTACGCCTTATAAAAAAGCTGAAGGTCTTAAAGACGGAAAGATCAATGAGGAGCTGCAGTCGCTGCTGTTCACAAGCTCCCACCCCCACCACGGCTTTAATCCACCAGCCCGAGCCCATTCTTATCTCTGCGCCTCCCGCTCCCCTCACCGCGTCCAGCAGGGTTCTTCGGGATATTAAAGAAACTCAGAGTTCCCTTTTATCGTGTACATATATGATCAGAGACGTTTAATGAGCTCATTCATGCTTAATCCAGTTTCCTATGTTTAAATAGATTATTTACAAAGACGGGCTTGATCATGATGAATTCAAAGGATAAATATCTTCCAGTAATTTCATAATTTATACATTTGGTGCCACTCAGGGTTCACTATTTCAATGTGTTCATGTGTTTTGGTCTTTTCTTATCATTTAATTGTGTATATATATATAATTTGAATGAAAAATCCTAAAACCAACAAAATAGGTCTGGAGCCAAACGCCTATAAAGCAGCCAGAATTATTAAATCATGCTAAACATCTTACTAAATCATTGTAATTCTCAGCATTTGTTATTCACTGATATTGTTTACATCAGCTATGTGTGATGCATGGCTTACATTTAATTTTTTCAGCTTAGCTTTAAAAGAAATATACTTTTATTAATTTGAACTATTTGCGTTATGTGCAGTGAACTGTAGCCACTTGAAAATAGATCCATAAGTCGCTAAAAAGCTTTTTAGAAGATGAAATATTTTCCAGTGCTATATGTAGAGAATGTTCTTTGCATTGTAATATTTTATCGAAGCGTCCTGGAAGTTGCATGTTTTTCATTCATTTTAATCCAAGTAAGATGTAGAATCCAGCACCATAGGTTAAAGCACCGGATTGATTTGTTTGGGCTAATGCAAAGAACCAGTGCATACAAATACCCAGGAACAGCCTTTCAGTCTAAAAGAAATTACTCTGATTCAGTCCACTGAAAACAAATGCAGCTTTCAGGGGAAAAAACCTGCTTGTATAAGCCATTAAGAAGCCTTACGTAAGCACAAACCAAATAAACTGGAGTGGGTTTTTTGTTTTGTTTTTTTGATTTTCATGTAGGTGATCAGGAAACCAACATGTGACTGTGTGGGAGCTGTGCAGGTTTATCAGCTTGGATAAGTTTGCTGACCTTGGTGCACAGAGATTCTCAGGCCTTTAATTATAAGCCTTTAGTGTTTTTTTTCTTCTTTCTCCTCTTTTTTTCCTCCTTGTCTTCTCTGCTGCCTTTAAGATATAATACATTCATTTAGTAAATGGATGGACTGGCAAGCCAGTGCTGGGAAGAAGAAGGAGGGGCTTGAAATGCCCTTGCCAAGTGACATTAGGGGACTAGACTAGCAGTACACTCAAAGCTTTCCGTGTGTCTGTGTGTGCATGTGTGTGTGTGTGTGTGTGTGTTATATGTTTGACTTCAGGTACAAAAAGCAAAGATGAAGTTTAACGAAAAAGATGAGGTGGTGTGTAAATGATATGTTGCGCTGCACACTTACAGTAGCAGACCCAGAGTCAGGCTGTGACTCGAGCCTTGACTATATGAGACAAGGCCTTTGATGGCATTGATCTGAGTGTTTTCTGTTGCTCCTGGAGCTGAGCTGTGCATCCTTTTTTGGGCCATCCATACAAAGGAGGACAGTCTTCCTCACATTGATCGGCCGTCTGGTCGAGGAGGAAGAAACCCCGACACCACCCAGACCGAGTTTCACTCCTAAATTCAGCTAAAACTGCTTCACTCTGAGCCAGATTGAAGACAATAAGCTCATATTTTAAATTAAATATCAACACGTTACAACTGTTGATGCTATCTTACAAAATATGCACAGTTGTATTTTTTCCTGCCGTTAAACTCAAGGCGATATTTTTGGTAAATATAACGACTGATAGCGTTCCCGCTCGTCCTTTAGCGCGAGAGTCAGAACACAGCGTTCTCCTCTGCGACACGCCTGTTTTGTTCACTCGTAAGCGTTCCTCGCCCGCTCCCTCTCCTCTCTCCCGGGTTCATTCTTTCCATCTTCCTCTCCTCTTCATCCATACTAATCATGCTCTATTCAGACCATCATGACTCCACTCTCCTCCCCCTCCTCCTCCTCCTCCAGTCCTCCTTCACCCTCGTCCTCCCATCATTTCATCCCCCACCCACTCCCCCATCATCAATTGCTGGCTGCTATTGACGACGCTCACTCGGCAACTGTTTCCGAGGCTGTCAATCGATTTGGAGCCGCCATCGACTTGAATCTGCCACCGGTAGCTGCAGTTCTCCTTCTCCTCTATTCTCTCCTCTTCTTCTTCTTCTTTTTTTTTTAAGCCACTGCGTCAAAAAAAAAAAAAAAGCAAAGAAGCCATTGTACAGGGTGGGGTGAAGGCACTGAGAGGTGCTAATGTTCCCACAAAGGGAAGCATGTGATTGGTTTAGCGAGACATCGGTCACAGCTAGCTGGTCGCTGATAGGTGAGGAGAGCTGAGCGGCGATAAATATGGATGAGGGAGCGATGAAAGGGCCGATGCAGGGAGGACAACTGGAAGGGCCCCCCTGCTTTGAAATAGCCTCGGTGTATGAACAATACACACCACTTTTCACACACACTCTGAAGAGAGAGAAAGAAGGCGGCTTCGGCTATCTTTGTTAGCGTAGCCGCCGTGTCTGCTCCGATTTCTACGCAGACGCCCTGATGACAGCACATATGGAGGCAGTATGCAGGCATTTGATTGGTTCTCCCCAAATCGCTATTCAAACTGAAACTCTGCAGCACGATGTTTCTCTTATCTCAGATAAGCTCTTTCAGGCACGTGATAAATCGGTAGAGGAACCCATTCTCTTTCTATAATTATTTGCCTCCTGCAGGTGTTGCTCTATCGAGTTGGGCATCTTTTAAGTTTCATAATTTTGTAATTTATTCTAATTTTTGTTGCGAAATTGTTTGCATGTAACCCGAGCCCCTCCGGCATCATTTTTAAATTGAGATGTTGCTTCTCTGCAAACTTCTACGCGATTGCTGGCACAAAAACAAATGAGAGTATCTGCATGCTGCTGGCGTTGGAATCGTCTCGATGCCTTTAGGGATGTTCGTGTGCGATTTTTTAGATATTGACTTCAAACTTTAGATGTAAAAACTTTATGAGATATTGATATGTTCTAAAGCAAGCAATTAAAATAATGAACGCTCCTTCTGTGCTGCGGAAGTGTCAGCTAAAATGAAAGACGCAGATGCTGGAGTGAAATTAAAGAAAAGGTGAAATAGAGACATTTCCTCCTGCTCGCCTTCCTCTGTGAGTTCTCTGTGTTTATGAGCGACGATGGCTATCTCTCAGAATGAAGACAGCTGGTCAGAGCCTCACTGCTGGAGTGCTTTACGTCTGTGTGTGTGTGTGTGTGTGTGTGTGTGTGTGTGTGTGTGTGAATGCTTCCTTCCAACAAAAGAGAAGAGGACTGGAGGGGGTGTGTTAGACAAAGCCTGCCCCCCTTAACTCTCCCTGCTTAGAGGAGATGAATATTTTCCAAGTCCCCAGAGCTGTGAACCTCCATACCAGAGCCCCCCTTTCCCTCATCCAAGGCTGTGTTCACACTGCTACACTTAAGACATTTCCCCCTCATGTGGGTTTCATATTTACATTTGACCTATATTATTTTATAAAGACAGATTGGGGTATTTGGTACTGATATCTGTCATTATTGTTGGATTTCAGAAGTTCCCCTAGATATTTAATCTTGTCAGAGTGGAAAAAATATATAAAGGGGGATTGAGGCCATTGTTGTACTGGAAAATTAGTTGCTGGAATCCAGATTAACCCTTATTTTTATGCTTGACTTAATTCTGATTAAACCCTTCACATAAAGGTATATCAAAAAGTTGTGGCTCCTAAATTATACACATATTTTGTATTGACCCACTTTGTATATTTATATTGAAAAAAGTGCCAGAAAATGCATTTTTTTTAAAGTGAGTGTTTAGTGAACCTCCCGATGAAATTAAAAACAAAATTTGCATATATGACTTTTAATTTGTATCCAATTTGCAACATTGAGTTTATTCCGTTACAAATGTTGTGCAATTTATTTATTTTTTTAGGGAAGAAAAGTCAAACTGATGATGTAGAAATGTCAAAAACTCACAAAAACTAATATGACACACTTAAATAATTTAATTTACATTTGATCTTTTTAATGTTTAAATCCAAGTGTTGGTTAAGGAATTAACATTTTGAATTCACTTTTTAAAATCTACTAATACTGATAATTAGAGATTCAGGTTTCTGAAACTGAATTATAGCAAAGCAAAAACAACAAAAGTGGTGAAAAAGATGGAGAGAAAATATTTCTCTTTTAAATAAATGAACATCGGTCTTACAATTGAAGACTATAACAGATATATCTATATATCTTTCTATTGTTTTGGTATTGGTTATTTCAGAGACATTTTGTTTGCGGATACCAGTGCAGGGAATTACTGACAAATGTCATTCAGCAGTGTAACATTCATAACTGTGATTCTTCAGATAGAGTATACTCCAATCATGTCATTTCTGTAACAACAAACCTCTTAATTCTGAATTATAACAGGCACTCGTGTGCATTTTTTGAATTTCCAAAGCCTTTGGTCAGGAGCTCTCTACATACTTCCAAAAGTCAGGTTTTTGCATAATATTCATAGCAGAATATGACCAAGTATCAGGGGAGTAGAGCGCAAGTGCCCCGAAGAAAAGAGCTGCCAAACACTTACAAAATAATGAAATGACTGGACATGTAATTTACAAACTAAAACTTCAGTTAAGTGGTGACTTTAAGTGTGCTTGTTTGAGTGAAGCGTTTGAGGAAAAGTAAAAGAATACGAGAAAGGCTTTGTGATCTTCAACCTTCCTACCCTGCCTGTGCAGGCCTGTGGACACCAGATCCTGGGATTTGAGCCCCCGATCCCCCAGCATGGAGAGCCTATTCTGGGCCTGGCGGGTCTGCAGGGGCCTTAGCAACAGATTGGACTGTTTACTCATCCAGATATGCCATGGTGATGAAGGATTTATTATTTATACATGTTGAGATTGGCCTTTCTTGACCTGCTGAACATATGCAGAGATTTTGCACAATTTAATCAGCCCTAGTTTTTCTGTGGCGCTCGTGCCTAAACATATCTTTTTTAAAAACATGTTACTATTATAGAAATGGACACTGCTGTACAGCCGTGTAGTTCGGCCACATGTAACCTTAGTGTCAGGCCTGCTGGTTCCTTTAATGATGACAAACTTTAGGGGTGTCGTGGGTTATCCACATTTTTATTATATCACACAGTCACACAGAAAAAAAGATGCAAGTCTTTAATCAAAAAATCCTTTTGGCTCGTAAAAGAAAGCGTGTGTACTTCCTGTGTGTGTTGTAACTAAACTGCAGAGTGAAAACAAAGACCCTCATCACAGCAACCAGTAGGGAACCCTGTAGTTACTCAGCTGCACATCTACACAAACACACCCACATCTATACACACACACACACACACACACACAGACACACACTCACCATTATCTACTTTGTTCTTTAGTAGCCAGTGGTTTAAAGTTTTAATCCCTCCATTTTCTAGCCCAAATGATTTAATTTCCTTTTTAAAACTGTGTGTGTTTGTGGTTTGTGGTTTGTGTTGAGGGAATCCTGTGGGTTCCTGAGCACTGGAAGCTTGCAAGTTTACATCATCTGGGGAAAAAACCATGTACACAGTAAAGCAGAAATACTAAACTAATAATACAAAAATTAAACGGATTATTAGCTGCCATTTTAAGGCGTGTATTTAACTCATTCCTATTCAGCTTTTGTGTTATGTACAGTTTACATAACACAACAGCTGAACGGGAATGAGTTATCAGTGTGAATCGGAGCATCGGAGGAAAAATACGCACATGCAAGTTTACACTTTTTTAAAAATAACTTTAAGGTCTTCGTAGCCTAACATAAACTAAGTGGATCTCTGCAGCTGTGGGGTTAGAGGTATCTGTGGGGAAAAAAGAGAAATTGTTTTAAATGGCCTGCTCTGTCTAAACTTGAAGCTCTCCTGTTTTGATTGTGTATCTCTGTAAAGGAAGCATGACTGGTAGACATTTAACCTTCCACGGCCAATATCAGCCATATCAGCCCATTATAGAAATGCTGGATTGCAAATAAGCAAACTGAGTGTAACTGAGCACCAACTGAGCACGTGCTCATTTATACAAACTGCTCTGTTCAGTCACACTGTGTCTACTTGTATCAGTTAATAAGTCAACTCTAACTAAAATGTCATGTGACTTAATGATGGTTCGCTTAGAAAACCATAAAAATGGTGGAGACTCTTCTCCTATTTTACTTAGAATAGTTCACAAT
This sequence comes from Oreochromis niloticus, assembly GCF_001858045.2. Classification (NCBI taxonomy): domain Eukaryota; kingdom Metazoa; phylum Chordata; class Actinopteri; order Cichliformes; family Cichlidae; genus Oreochromis; species Oreochromis niloticus. The sequence continues at coordinate 34,247,423 of NC_031979.2, forward strand.
GCAAATTGATACTTTTTTTGAAGTTTCCTTGAACTGTGCCTCTGTCCAGCCCCTCAGTTCATCCTCTGTCTCTAACAAACCATTTTACCTCTTTAAAGACAATTTCCTTCTAACTGGTTCCCCTTCCAAAGATAATAAAATGTGAACAGCAGGTGGGCGGGGCTTCGCTCCTTACAGTTCGAGCTGTATACCTGAGGCCATGTCCACACTAATACGTTTTCGTTTGAAAACACATCTTTCTCTCCGTTTTGGCCTTCCATCCCTTATGAAAAAGCTCTCCAAAGTGGATAAATTTGAAGTCGCTGTTTTAGCGTCGCAGTGTGGACTGCGAAAACGGATACTTTCAAAAACAATCACAAATTTTAGTCATATGATGCAGTCATGTGACCAATTCAACTAAGATGGCGGACGACATTGTACAGCAGTTGTTTTCTTTGCTCTCAATTTTGACAGCCCTATTAAAGATTAATATTAGTTTGTACATGCTCCAGATAGCTGGCGCGACATTTCAAGGAGCCGGAAAGTAAATAAACAGCAGACAGAAATGATGCAGGTCTAATCGTCTTACGTTTCATGCATGCGCAGTAAGAGGAACGTAGCGTTTACAGTGGGGATGAAAATGTTGAGCATTTTTAGACGAAAACGCCGTTTTCAAATTTATCTGGATTAGTGTAGACGTAGCCTGAGATGACTATTTCGCACTCACAACCCCCCATCATGGCAGATGACTGCCCCTCCCGGGTTCTCCTGGAGATTTCTTCTTGTCAAAAGGAAGTTTTTCCTTCCCACTGTCACCAAGTGCTGTAGAAATGGAAATTAAGGCATACATTACGAGGGATTTTATTGATACCTATACCGAAAAGGATTCTGCTCACAGACCCAGTTTGTTACTGATCCCCTTTGTGACCACTGAACATTTTTGTTATGGAAAAAAAAAGATTTATAGAATTTATTTTCAGATTTAAAGCTGTATTATTATCTGAACTGCAGGTAAAGAAAAAGTGTAATAAAAATACTTGCATGTGGTTCTGGTGCCAAAGCGCCACTGCCACGACTTTGAGGTCATTGTTGCGCAATGTGAACAGAGTAAGTTGATGAATTGAATTGACGAGTACTGAGACATACGGTTTTGATGGAGTTTTGCAACCTGGAGCTGATTCTCAACCAGAACAAGTCCTTGATTCACGCTCCTATTCACTGTGTTGCTCGTGATTGTTGTTGACAAATGAGGAACAGGAGCACCGAGTGAAATGTTCACCTTCCCCAAATTCATACCTCTGCACACCTGGGCAGCTGCCGCATAACACTGCTGTTTGACTGCCAAACTCCAGCTGTGTTCAAATAAAGTTTAAACTTATAAACGTCTCGTTTAATCGCTTGCAGCTCTCCCTCGATGACATTAAGGTCATTACGGTATCCTGAAGTGTAGCCTTTTAGGAACGCCACAGAACACCCCCCTCCGTACTTTCTGATAGATAAAACAGTAAGAACTAATCAGTAAGAATCACCACAGCTGTAATTACGGTGTTTATCTTGTTCGTATTTGGACTGAAAGTTTACATGCTCATTATGTTGTCAGCATGAAAGAGGCGCTGCACATGAAGGGGGCCGGGACTCTGTATCTCTGATGATTCTTTATTTCAAAAATTGCACAAAATAGTAGCAGAGAACAATGAGTCTGACATCATGCCGAGACATCGGGTTTTTAAAGCACCCCGACGCTGCCGCGAGTCGCCATTAACCTCAGCAGGTGACTCTGGTTTGATTGGCGTGTTTTTTGGCCTGACTCTGCCATGGAACGCTCCTTTAGCATCATCAGCAAACCCAGTGAGCTTTTAGCGATTTCTAGAAAACCAAACATTTTTCTGGAAGCATTTCTGTTACCTTTTTTTCCAGCGAATAAACAAAACACCCACTAATAGTGTTTTACCACCGCTTTTTAATTCGCTGAGCTTTGAGAGGCTGTAACGCGTGGGTGAGCTTTGCGTGACCTCTGCTGGAGTTTGAGGTCGACACTGGTAGGTCAGATATGGCCAGGAGAGCCTCCAGCTGTTTGTTATGGTTGAGTAAATGAGCACACAGGATTTTCACCTGTATCTTTGGGATGCAGAGTGACACTGAAGCCAGTGTTGTACTGTTGTACTGTACTAAGACTATAACCAAACTGATCTCTGTGGGCAGGGTCACCAGTAGCATGAGATAACTAAATAAATAGCCAAGTGTGATTTGTTTTGAATCAGGGTTATTGTGCATTTGTGGTTCGCTTTTAGTTTTTACCAGGGAATTATATTCAAACTGTCAAAACGATTTTGTGAAGTCTCGTATGAAAGAGTTTGGTAAGTGCATACTGAGTCAAAACATCACATCCTTAAGTACAGAGCAGAGTATAGAGACTAATGTGTCTCGGCTATGGAAGGATCTCTTTATGCCGTGCATTAAGAGCTACGGCTTTGAGAGGCTGAGAGAAAGACAGCGAAAGATGCACAGCTTCTCAAGTTTTGTCGATGTTTATGTGCTTTTAAAAAGCAGTTAAAACTTGAGGAATGTTCATAAAACTTTTGCTGTAAACTATGGTGCAGCGTGGGAGGAGGAGGCAGGTAGCTCTGCACAGATTTCAAGCTTCTTTTTTCATATCTAGAAGTTCATATTTTTGAAAATTGAGTCACAGCAGTTGTCAAACCTGATAAAAGATTTTTCCAGAAGTGCGATCCAATTCGTGTTATATAACCCTGTTTACCAATCAACACCAGCTCTGCAGTTCTTTTAATGATACAGCAATATGTCATCAACTTACTGGGCAGGTTTTGTAAACATGTGCACTGGGTTTATATTTTTAAAACAGATTGCTAGTGTGGAAAGCAGCCATTTAGTAGAAAACATATCTGTGTGATAATAAATGATGATGACAGTCTCATTTTTAATTTTTTTGGTGGCGATCTTGTTCTATGCATATATAAATAATTTTTTTCTAACGCTTGCCATGGTAACAGGTACAAGTGTTACCATGCAACAGATACAAATGATGAACGTGAGTCACTCTTATTACGTCCTCTTATACGTGATGAGTCACGTTGCCAAGGTGTGTAGGCTTGTTTATGGGACGTCGGAAACGATCTGTTTGTGGAGGAGGTGATTCTGAGTGTGTGCTTCTGCCTGCTTTGTGATCCTTTGTTGTTTGTGTGTGTAAGGCATTGTGTGTGTGTGTGTGTGTGTATTTACCAATTCCCCTGCCTTATTAATACGAGCTGGTTATAATTAGCCAGGCTCTATCTAAAGCAGGTCAGTTCAAGGCTTCGTACTCAAAGTGGGTCACTGCAGCACGGAGAGGAGAGGGGAGGACTGGGATTGTGAAGGAGGCAAGCTGAGAAGATACAGGAGGAAGGAAATGATGAGGGAAAGAGGGAAAAGAAAAGATCACTGGAGGGGAGGAGGGATAAACAAAAAAGCGAAGAGGAGGAACCAAAAGACAGTTTTAGGACACGACCATGTGACATTTTCTCGAGCTGAAGATGGCAAGAATAAATGTTACATCATTGTTGTTGCTATTTGCAGCTAATTACTGATACGCAGCTTGCATGAGATACTCAAGATATGGTTGTTACTAAAAGGAAAATATTAAGACAGACAAGACAAAGTTATGCAACAAGCTCATGTTTGAAATTTGTGTTATGAAACATCTTTCCTCAGAAAACTGTAAGACTGTATGTAGTCTGAATAAAAATAGGGAACATCAGTTTAAAAGGAAACATTTGGGCTGATATATAGATTTTGTTATATTAATATTTAAAAAAATAAATATTTTTTAATGGATATATAAACATATAGTCTACATATGGCACCATGAACACAACATTTGACTCTGCAGCAACACCTGATCAGCGATAATGCTTCTGTTCCACATGTGCTGCAGACGGTGCAATGAGTGCTGCAGCACATGCTGCAGTAATAAAGCCACTTTCACTGGCAGAAGATGCTGAACATAAATTACCGCAAGTATATTTTTCTAAAACTCCTTAAATGTACAACTACGGTATGACTCTGTTCAGTCAATGTGCAGAAAGCAGAAGGTTGCAGAAGAAGTGTTACGGAGATTAATTATTACTGTTTCATTAGCTGGTTAGGGTCTGACCTTTCAGCCAAACAGTACTAAACTATAGCCAGACCCACTTTTTTTAATTGTTTGCTGTGTTAAATTTGACCTATTTAGATTTATAACTGATCAGGTAATTTTGTGTGAGGTAGCTCTGCTTCTAATAAAGATTTCTAAAACTTTAAGAGCTTAGGAGATGCAAGAACATAAGGGAGAGATGGTGCAAGCACATAGATCGTATAAAGTTAAATGTAAAGTAGGACAGTATAAACTAAGGAGACTGATGAAGAAGTGAGGATGATTAGTGAGAGATAAGGAGACCATTACTAGCAGGTGTCGTGATGTTGGACTTTAGTGGTTCTGAGTAGAAGATCCTTTAATAAACACCAAAAATGTTGCCTTGCTAATGCACAACATGGAATTCAGATTGCACAGGATTTCAAAAGAAGAGGTTAAACCTCATTCATCTTATTTATTTGGTTGTTAGTAACCAAACCCAAAAGTGGGTAAACTGAGGTAAGGTTGGTTTTGCTCTCCTCTGGATCCATGTGTGAGCTGTCTGCAGTTTGTATTTCATCACCAGCAGAGCTGAGGAAGGGCAGGGGAGTTTCAGGTTTCCTGTCTGTGTGCTCATGCTTTGACTTGGCTGAACACTCAGAGACGAGAACAGAGCCCACCCAGTAACACTACAATCATTTTGCAAACTCACATGGGTTGAAGCACAGGACAAAGGATTGAAAAAAACCAAACCAAACAAAGAGATAACAATTTTAGTATCAAAGCAAGTACACCCACTCTGGAAAAAATAGTAGCTGCAAAACTTTAGGGGACGTTTGGTGTGTGAGCTGGTGTCAAGTAATCGGTTTTCACTGTTTAACAAAAACAGCAAATGATTAATTATAAATCAGGCTCTTAGAAATTTCTGGTAATTAAAATGAATGAGTGTGTGATGTGACAAATTTAAATAAAAATTCAGGAAAGCATCTTAAAGTATTGTGACATTGTGGTGGATACAGCACAGAACTATGTTAAAATGTTGAATGCTGCGTTTCCATAACCGTGTGTGTGGAAGGAGGACGGCAGTAAGGCTGATGTTTCATCATAGCTCAAGAAAAATGAGAAACTGTGTTCATGGAGACGATATGCAGATACATTCTAGAATAATATATCACTCAGAGATTACTAAACACTAAAATAACAGTATGCTGTCAGCTTGTATGCTATACAGCGCTGTACTGTATTTTCTTATAGTAAGAAACCATTATTCGTTGTTAGAGTAAGCACACTTTTATTAATTAACTTGACAGGGAATTTTCTCACACCTGATCTCAGCTTCACCTCATTCTCAGTGTACTGTTTTGTGACTACATCAGTGTTAACACATAGTCAAATTTGCTGTCTTTACAGTGTGGAATTAAATTACAGAGTAGTCTGCAAACAGAGCAGAGCTGCATTTATTCCACATTTATGTAGTATCGAGTTATAGTAATTACCAATTTCCGAGCTGTAAATTATGCCAAAGCCAACATATAAATCATAATTATAACTGGGAACTTTTCTGAATTATTTCTGACGTGACACTTACTAACACAAAGTGCCTGAAAAAGTCAGTCGTTTGTTAAAATTAGACCAATTTATCTGTCTTTTTAAATGTCACTGAGCAGCCCAGCTGCTCAGAGTTGTGAATATTTCCATCTCTGCTGTTTGACCTAAGTGTGGAATTATCCGAGTCCAGCTTGTGCATCCAGCACAGTGGAGAGAAGAGGTCTAATCTAATTGTCCAAAGTAAGTGAAAACATGTGTGGATGAAACATGGGTGTTAAAATCATTAGTTTGAGATTATATAACCTCACCTGCAATCTTAAAGGAAAGTTTGAGTCAAAACCAGGATCCATCTGGTGCGATTAGTATTCCTATCGCTTTCTTGATGTGATATTTATTGCACCTGTTTAGAGAGGGGAAACTTCTTTGCTGTTTTTGCTGTGCGGACTCTTGAAACCTCAGCAAACTTGCAGTATGTTTCTCCTCAACGACCGCACTTAATCAAACTGAGCAGGGACCTGATCAGCCATATAAACTGCAAACACCTGTGGAGGTCTGCAGGGCACTTTACTAATTACATTTATTTATAGTTAGGTGTCGCAAACGCCTCCTTTCTACTGCTGTTTTGTGTTACAGGGATATCGTAGGAATTAGAACTATAAAAAAGCACTTAATATGAGTCAGCGGGACTGCATGGAATAAATCTTCCGTCCAGATAGCTCTCGTCTTTATGCCTCATTGTCAGAGCATGGCATTGTAATAATTTATATGCAAGTCCGTGTTTGTACTTCGGCGTCTCCACTTGTTCACCTGGGTGAAAGACAAAGTAAAGTGGAGTTACAAGGTGCCGTGCCCTTGTGAGAAAGTGCGCCCCTAACAGTAATCCTATTTTAATCTGTCTCTGGAGGATATCTGTCCTGGATTACCAAATATGAAGAATACTGCTAGGGAGGGAGCACAGACACACTGAATGAGGTAATTTAAAGAGAGAGATGATAGAACAGCTGCTATGGATTCGCAGTCTCATAACGTCGATGTTAAAGACTGAAAAAATAGGATTATATAATCTGGCGAGTGTATTGCTCCTAAATCTAGAACTCTTGCTTAAGTCATTGTCAATTTGATTTATTGTGGTGATACAATCAGTTTATAATTACTGACAGTTATTCCTAAGAGTCATTGTTTTGTTGAGTTGGTTTGACATGTCACATGAAACCAAAAATACCTTTATTCCTACTGGAGGCAGCTGGGACGAGCTTTGAGATGATTGATGGTACTCCAATAACAAACATACGAATATAAATTTATTTGTTTTCTAAAAGCTTCCAAAAAACTCTCTGAACAGTTTAGATTAGCACTTTTATTTTTTAGAACTTTCTCGGACAATGAAAAGAAAACATTATTGTGTAAAATGTGCAAAACCAAAGGGAACAAAGAGGTTCTCTTTACAGAAAAACTGTGTTGCATTCAGCTTTTATTAAATAGGCACAGTGCAGATAGTAAGGAGAGACCAAAAAGAAAGCTGGGGAATGACATTTGGTATGTAACCAGTTAAGAAAGAAGCCAGGGACTCCCTGCTGATGCTATTCATACCCATGTGGTATGTTTCCTAACCTCTAAGCCAACTGATGTCCCTGAGCAGGTTCTCACACTCTGAGAAATTTGCAAACAAAGTCCCCGACATGACTCAGAAAGATGCGTTTAACTATATTTGTTTATATATGTTTTTGGAAGCGTGTTCAGTGTTTCTGTACAAAAATGACATTAATGGCCTAAGATGAAAGAATAAGGAAACAGTATGAGAATATGATGTGATCTGCAGCTCTTTAATATTACTGACGTATCTTCATTAAGTAGCTATTAAAGATAATTTATGTGACAGTATTAGTTTTTATATATAAATCTGTTTTTGCTGCTCAAAGTGTTGAAAAATATATTTTAAAGGACAAATTTTGATTTAAGAATTTTGCTGGACCTTAATTCTTTTTAACACAAATCTCATGTCTCTGCACAAAGGAATAAAGAATCAAGTGTGAGGTAGTGCTACTCTTTAGTTGACCTACAGCATGTAGGTGCTACTGAAAAGCAAAGGCCCGTATTTTGCAGGGGAGGAATGGCTTGCTCTTGCTTTTTCTCTCTCATTTTATTGTCAAAGAAGCTGCAGGCTGCATGGAAAAGGTTGAAGGTTCAGGTCAACGTGTCAGTGAATGTATCCCCGCTCTGAATGAACACAAATCGATTAAGGTGTGCTTTGACCTTTTGGTTTATTCCCTTTCTCCTTTACTTTGTGATTTTTCACAAACCCAAAACATTAACTTGAAAATGTCAGACCTTATTAAGTCAATTCAACACACCTGGAGCTGAGGTTGTTTTCGATTCACATGCAAATATAACATTTCTGTGACAACAGACTGCCACTGTGGAGGTTTCAGGTGAAGTACATTTTGGTTTCTGCCTCGCTTCATGTTCGTGTTTGCTCACCTAGATGTTAAAATCCAGTTGCACTCTTGACTAATGATGGTGCTTATCAAATATTTATTAAAGAGCCAGAAATTATTAGTTGATGCTGTTTCTCAGAGTTGCTCTGTAGATTTTATCTGTTAAAAGGAAACAGTGCCTCTCAAGAAATAATCATTTATCATCATTATTGGCACTTTTAGCCAGATGTTAAGTGTTAGAGGCAGCATTAGGCTTACAGAAGGTTAAATCAACATGCCGATGATTTTAAATAAATTACATGTCAAATATAAAAACACAGGGGGAGGAGCCAAGGCAAAGATATTAAAACTAGGAGTAACTATGTGTAAAACTCTAACAGTTTATGAATGATTATTTCCATGAATCAGTGAAGAAAATAAAGATAGAAGGAGACCAAAGCATCAGTCTGAAAAGGAACAATAACGACCGTATCGGTCTCGAAATGTTGATGGGGGCTTGTTGTTTGAAGCCCTTTTAAAATGAAGGATTACTGTTTTTTCTGTTGCTGCCTCCGTTTCCACCTTCGGGCGGATGAGACAGATGCATTTTTCCAGAAAACTCTGAGCTGAAATCAGTCGACATGAGGCTAGATGAAAGAGAAGACATCTTCTTTTCATATCCACGGTTTACACTGTATCCCTTGAAGCAGGTGCAGCTCAGCGTAAGCAGGGAAAATATATAAATAATAAAATATCTGGATCTGCGTTGGCCCGCTTTGTGTTTGTTTACATGAGCTTATCTGCACATGTTAATCAGCGCATGTGTGTGACTGTCATGGCAGCCATGTGGTGCTATGCATCCACAGGCATCGTTTGAATCTGTTTAGCTTAAATAACAAAACTGACGTGCAGCGTATTCCACGGCTCTCCCCCCTCCTCGTGCCAAGAGGGTGACGAGGACCAGATTCCTCGGGCCCAACGCTGAAATTAGATCAGACCAATCTGGGGCGAGTGTTTAGAGGCTCGTGCAATCGGACAAACAGAGAATGGGGAGAGATAACACTGGCACGGACTCATCAGATTATAGAAATAATTAGTTGTCATGGATAACAGTCATCATTTGATGTGATTGGGTGGATTTATGCAGCTTTGGGAGCCTTGGATGGTCGCTTAGGAAGGAGCTGAGGAGGAAAGATGAAAGACAAAGAATTCTGCTTTGGCGTAGCGATGCGGCACCGGCTCGCATCTGTTCTGTCAGACTGTGATTACTGACAAACACTTTCCTTCCACTTCACAGTTTACACAAGTGATGCACTGATTGTGAAATCCTGGGCACATAACGATGTCTGAAGTAACGATTTGGCCTGCAAGAAAAATATACAATCAAAAGGCACGCATGAGGGCAAAGGTTTAAAAAGGCTAAATGCATACTGTAGCTTTTTGTAATGTTCTTCTTCTACAGCTTTGTATTTGTATTAAAACAACATGAGCTGCAGTAGCTGTCTCTGACTTTTTTTTTCTTTCCTGTTTCCTGTTTCCTGCTGCAGAGGAAGGCGAGTACTTCCTGAAGGTTTTGATTCCCAGCTATGCGGCGGGTTCAATCATCGGGAAGGGAGGTCAGACCATCGTCCAGCTCCAGAAAGAAACTGGCGCCACCATCAAACTGTCCAAATCCAAAGACTTCTACCCCGGTAAGAAACCACGACCTCTACTATATACGGATGAATGTTGGAGTATGGAAAACAAAGGAAAATGTCATCAATAAGAATTTACATGATGGGAAAGCTTCAAAGTAAATCATGTGAAATAATGACACAAAATATACCACTGTTTGCAGGATTGTCTGAAATGAACTTTTGAGGGGACTTACCTTAAGTTTATTTTTAAACCGGCAGACAAGCATCTATTTACAGCTTACATTTTATTTTTCTATTTACAGTATCGTATTTATTTTCAGTGCAGTTCACTGAGATATAACTCAGAATGCAAAATCTTTGTTAATATGCTGGTCAATGAATATATATATGTATATATATATATATATATATACATATATGCACTGAAAATAAATATATATCTATATCTATCTATCTAGATAGATATAGATAGATAGATCTATATATATATATATATATGTATATATATGTATATAGGTAGATAGATAAAGATACATATATATAGATATAGATATGATTAATGAATTCAAGCCAGCAATAAAAAGAAAAGATCATGGTTAAAATGTATTTAAATGTTTATGTTTAGTATGTTTTGTAGCTATTTTCTCTTAAAATCCTGAATTCTACTGGTTGGTTAAGCATTATGAGTGTGTGCTGTTATGCTTGAGAAGCGATTGATTAATGATACAGAAATGGAGGCATGTAAACCAGAAAATGAAACATGGATGGATCTATTTACTCATCCATTTAGAAATGAAGTGTGTCTGACAGGCTAGTCTGACAGCTGGATAGTGTAGTGGTAAGACTACACACCTTTGGAGCGGGAGTTGCAGGTTTGATTCCCTCACGGTATCCAGTAAGGGTCCTGGCTAGACCCCCCATGCTGAAACCAAGCCCTGGAATGGCGCGGCGGCAGCTCGGACACACGCGTTGTACTGTGTATGTGACAAATAAAATTTGTGTTTATTTAGATGCATCAGTAGAAAGTGTTGTGAACCATTAAGAAACCATTTTATTATCTTTACATCTTGAATGTTTTCATGATGTTTAAACACATACACGATATTTAAGGCTGAGTCTTTTTGCTTTGTGGCATCTGAGTGAGCCGTTTCGCTACATTCTGCAAGTCGCTGCACTGAAACTGACAGTTAAGAAGAGTCCCGATGTTGTGAAATAGATTATTCATAAAAAAAATGGCATTCTCCCTTTGCTCATGTGTTAATGGCTCTTGTCTGTGGTTTTAAGTCCTCAGGGACAGTGGGGCCTTGACTGGGTTTACTTTGCATCCCCCATCAACCGACACACATACATGCACACGCACAAACGCACGCAAACGCGCACACAACCCACCAGAGATCAGGATTACAGGATCAGGGGTGAAATTGTATTTGTCTAAACTCTTAATGCTGCCCTGACGTGACATGTGGCCCGAGCAGTGAGGAGGAGGGGGAGGACGCTGCGATCTGTGTGCGCATGTGTGCGTATATGTTTGTGTGTCTGGCCGCTGTGAGGTGTTGTTGTTGTTTTGAGCTGGTGAAATCATAAAGTGGATTGCAGCATTCATGTTCTCCATACTAAATACTTGACTGGGACACAAAATTACGGAAAACAAACCTTTTTATTTGTACTTTGCTGTGTTTCTAGAATTGGGACACCCTTGTATTACAAGAAATAGTAGGAAGAATGTACGAGATGAATAAGAGTTATGCTACTAGAACTTTGGCTACATTTTCGGGGAAAATGTTGGCTCAGTTAAACCCAGAAAAATCCAGGGCGTCCCATCTAATGCTCTAAATTACTCAGCCAAGGCCACAAACGTTCTATAACCCCAAACAAGTCGTCAGAGCAGCCGAAACCCAACCATAAAACATTACTTGTGCTTTATTTGCAAGATCTCATTGGTGAAAAACATTAAATGACATTAAGTGACAGTGAGAGTTTTACAAGTTGCACATTTTCAACATACATTTAGCTGATGATGATGAATATTCACTGAAATATAACATGCATGTGTCTTTCTGTGGTTTCACTCCTTTGCTGCCTCCGCTTTGCATAACCTCAGAGCACGTGGAAAAACAGTGCTGGGTCAAAATTTAAGTGCTTTCATATGTGTCCGTTTGAGCTTTGAGTACCCAGTGGCAGGTTTGCAGGTATCAGAGTGGATGAAATATATTTTTATGACCCAAATTTATTACGACAATGTATATTTTTCTGTCTAAAATAATATTAACAGTCAGGGATCCTGGAAGAAGTAAAATTACAACTAATGATAAAATGACCGTACAGTCACGTGTTTGCACTGAAGCAAGGCATTAGCAGTGACACTAAACACTCGCAGCAACTTCCCAGTGTTGTGGTTGCACCCGTGGAGTTTCTGATGTAATCTCTAACCAAGAGCCAATCACAGCATGACGTTTCTCATCAGACTTATCGGGCGCACAATGTGTTGCATTTGAGTACTTTTCAGAGCTTCATTATAATATTCCTGTTGGTTTCAATGGGAATCGGAATTTAAACTGGCTGCTGCAAAGAAAATAACCATTTAAGAAAGAATATGAAGTAAACGTTTGTACAAAGAAGTCACCAGATGCACAACTTTCCGTGTTTTTAGTGGTGTGTGTTTTGCGCTGCAGTTTTGACCAGGACTCTCTTTAATTTAGAGAAAAGAAGGTTTTGACATCAATAAAGCTTAAAATGAAAATAATAATTCCCAAACAAAAATTTCATGTTCATGTTAACAACAGAAGAAAACAAATAAAAGCTTAAATGAAGCTGTGGAGCCTTGTTTTTTACTTTGAAATAAATAAAAAGGTTTTTGACTGTGGCTTTCAGTGTGATGCATTATGGAAATAACAGTCATCTACGCTGTGAATAGTTGTCCTTGTAAAGCTTAATTTCACATCATCCTGTGCTCTGTCCAGCCCAGCTGCATTAACGCTCTTTTTTCCCCCGCCGCTTTAAGCTCCACTGTGGTCTCCAAGTATTTATTTGGTTTGAAATTCAGCTCTCATTCTTGTTGTCTTGGTGTGTGCGTTGAGGAGTGTTTGAATGTGTGTATCAGTTCAGTGTTTTCAGGGGTCTGCAAACAAGCCACCGTTGTTTGACATCGGCACACGAGACTCCTGAAAGCTCTGCCAGCTCGAACAGATGCAAGGTGCAGGAGTCTCCGAGATTTATGCACACGCGCAGATGCACACGCATGAATTCACATGCACTAATACACAATGCATGCACTTGGCATACTGTAAAAAAACCCATACATGAGTAGATAAATCCCAAGAACATTTGCACCCTTGTACACAGGATGTGCATGAAAAATCGAGAAAAATATTTATAGCCATGCACACACTCCCAGATATACACACAGACATGCCTTCTAATCTCCTGGGAGAAAGCCAACAAGAACGGGATAGAAAGAGGGGAGGAAGGGAGACAAGTGAAAGACAGAAAAAGAAAGAAAGAGAGGGTTGTATGAGCCTTGGTCTGAAGGGGAGGAGAGGAGGACATGTGTGGATGTGTGCACGCGCACACACCCTTCCTCTGCTCTGAAGGGGGCATCTGTATGCAAATGAGACACGGTTCTTCCTGGGTGACAAATCAAAAGGCCCACCTGCTGCAAGGGCCCGTCTGTGTGTGTGTGTGTGTGTGTGTGTGTGTGTGTGTGTGTGTTGGGAATAACGCAGCCTGTCTAATGAACAGAGTTGAGAGTTACTGCTGTGTCTTGGCCAAAGCATCTCATTCCTCTCTTCTCACTCTTCAGAAGACATTAGCAGCTCTCCTCCCTCTTCTCCCCCCCACATATGCACACTCATATAGTACGTCCCACATGGAAAACCTGTTAGGGGTCACTGGGGAACTTCATTTCATTGTCCTGGAAAAACAATGAAAGAGCCACACAGACAAGTTTAAACCTGTCATTGCGGCTTTCTTGTGCCACCCAAATTTTAAGATTCGTTATATTTTCAAAATAAAAGCTGTTCCTGGGTGTATCCATGTGCAGCGACGGTAAAGAAAATGATAACAGCACAGTTAAAGTAATGTTAAGAATTCTGCCTGGGTCCCTAGGAGTAAAAGCTGCAGAACAACATTTGATCCAGAAACGAGAAAACTGCAGACACAAACAAATGTGAGTTTCTTTCCCAAATGAAATCATCAATTTGAACTAAAATAAATCACCTCTGGCTCTTACAAAGATTTTTTTATCGCAAAGCCATAACATTGTTTGGCAGCCTGTGCACTACAGAGAGCACTGGGAGACATCGCAAGCAGGGCTGTGCAGATTAGAACTGCTGAAAGATGCAGTTAAGATGAAAACTTTAAAACTAAATTAGATTTTCACAGTAAATGGGTACTTTTTAAAAAAAATAAATAAACGCCGTACTTGCCCCTTGGGGTAAATTCAGAATTTGTGGCACCAAAGCTAATGTGACAAGAGAAGACACAGCACTGAGACTCAAAAGAAAAACACAACACTGGGCTAAAAATAGAAAACCTCACAATAAAAATCAACCTAACAGGAAGTAAACAAGCGAGAGTTCAATGAGAACTTAAAGGTGGGTCAAATTAGGGGAAGCACTGAAGCACATGTAGCTTCCTTCAAGTATTAAGGTTTTCTTAAGAACATTCAGATTAGAAAACTGTTCTCAAACACATGACCTTATCTTACTCTGCTCTCCTTTCCTCAGCCTACATTCCTCCACCCTCTGTCCTCCAGCTCCTTCTCTCCCTCCATTCCCCCTTTTGATTCATGCATCCTTCGATCCAGCTTTATCTCACCCATCAGTCATTTCTCCCTTCCCCTCTATCTCACTTTCTTTGCTTCCTCTCCCTCCTTCCTCTTCCCTTCCTTCCCTCCGTCCCTCCCTTCATCCCATCTGGAGAATAATGCAGCAGCAGCACTTAAGCCGACGACCAATTAGCGAGGAGTAGCAGTACCGGCGGACGAGACAGGCCACCATTCATCCTCGCACACACGCGCGCACACACATACACGGAGCTCTATGCGACACACCATTCACTATGATGGCACAACAGATTTATTGCATACCCATACAGTACAAGGCAGTGCCGCTTCCAAATATAGCTCCCCTCAGTCTTGCTCGCTCTTTTTATTTGTTACCCTCTCTCACTTTCTATTTCCTGAGTTAACTGAAAACGGAAGAACACAACACTGTTTAATATTTAACTGTGCATCTGCACAAGTGCAATCAGCAAGAGAGCGATTAAAAACAGCTCTTTCCATTTACATATGTATTAGTGAGACTTTATCCTTCTACTAGACCTTTAAATCTATACAAGGACTTAAAAATGACTTTCATGAAACAAGGGTGAAATTTATTTCACACAGATGATATGCAGCAGCATTCAACATTTAGAAAAAAGTGGATTCATATGCTGTAGACTCTGTAGGAAAGAGACAAGACTTTTGATACCAGAGCCGGACGATCTTAGAGCAGGAACTTTTTCCTGCGTTCATTAACAGTTACTGGCAGATAGGAATGGGAATCTTGGTCCCCGTCTTCTGCACCAGTGGTTAAGTCGGCAGACTGTATGATGGGTTACCAAGCCCATTAATAATTGTTTAGTTACATGTCAGCGTTGTGGATGCAGGAGGAACTTTCATTGCTGCTGCTAAGTGCTGTCATTCCTTAGATAAAACTTGTTCATCAGCAGCATCCGTTGGTGGATCGGTTTGTCCAGAGAACAAACAAAGCTGCGGCCGCTTTACATAAAATATTCATTCACAACACCTGTTTTATAATTAGAATCGACCCGCTTCGTTCCTTCTGCTCTGCTCTGCACTGAGCTATTGACTGGTCAGACGCGGAGACAACGCTATGAAGACAAACTTAAAGGTTGAAATGAGTTAGTATTGATGCATCCAGAGCATCCTTGTGTCCTTTTGCGGTGTTAGTGCTGTAGTTCAGTTTTACAGCCTTGGGTCTGAGCGTCTCGCAGAGTGTTACAGCAGGATGAAGTCACGATGTGAACATTGACCAGGGTTGGGTTTTTTTCTTGGAGATTATGTATCGGAATTTCAGGAGCGGGACCACGCCTCCAAACACGCTCCTTCCGGTTGTCATCTATATAGGTTCCCCCCAGTTCTGCAAACTGTTCATTCTCGTTTACGTGCCCCACCCTCCCTCCCTCCTTGTTCTCAATTCTTTAACTTCTTCACTCCTATTTAGTACATGGGGATCTGCCAGGCCCGGGTACCATCGCCAGTCCCCTTCAGGCCTTCCCCAAACTCAATTCATGTCCAAGCATTCACCTTTACCTACTAAAACACTGTCAAACCTAAAATGAGGATGTGGGCCCAGCTAGTGAAATGATTTTTGGAGCATCACATTCTGCAACATTTGTGTGTCTTGCAGAACTGGCCTGAGAAGGAAGGTTAAAAAATGAGAACATGATCTGGAACAGTTAACCAATAAATAACCTTTTTCAAGCGAGCCAAACCTTTCGTCAAGGCTTGATTTAAAAAATTCAATAATATTGATAATATATTTTTTGCATGCACATGAAACTAACTTTAAACAAATTTGATTTGATTTTTCTACAGAGAACTGAGTCTTATTAATGCAGTTCTTTCCGAGCTAAAGGGAACTGGAACCACATTTGTTTTACGATTCAACTGCCAAAGTCTCTGACCTCAGTGTATGACAAACTACCAAAGCATCCAGTAAACGTGTCCGTTCTGAGCTCATTTGTCTCTTCAAATTTCATGTCTTACTGTGAAACATGAACCTATTTAATCAGAAGAGATACAGAAATGCGTCGAAAATTTGGATTTATACCAGAGAAATGCGACTTCGAGAGTGTAAACACTTCAGAGAAATGACCTTTTTTCTGTTTGTGTGTGTTTGTTGACTGCGTATCTGTTTGCATGGTACCCCTCCCACAGCAGAACACATTCCTGCTGTGGTGACTTCATTACCACGTATAACCCACTTCAATGAGCCTGATCTAAACCGAATCTGATTGTTAATGAGACGCCCCGAAGGACGGGGACCACATGTTTAGATTTGACTCACGTTCACACAACTGCAGAGGGGACGACCGAGCCGATTAGTTTCTCATTAGGCGCTGAGAAAACACTGCAGCGACATTATGTCACATGTAAAAATGAATAGACCCTGATCCCCAGCTGATTATACGCTACGGCCACAAGTATGTTGACACTCCAGAATATTCTGTCAGAGTGAGAATGGAAAGCATAACAAATAATTGGATTTATGTCTAAATCTGGATTTATCTCAAACTTTTCTTCAGTCGCTGTCAATCCATCGAACTCTGTGGCCCTTCTTGCTCATTTTCTCTCAGTCTTTTGCCCCCTGCAGTCTGTCTCTGCCACTCTGTCTCCTCTGTCTGTCCTCTGCCTCAGCGTGCCACCATTTTAGAGCACCGTCTTTAATCCCACAGTAAGATTGTGGTTTTCAGTATTTAATATCCCTCTCGAACATGCACACACACACAAAACCGGCGCACATCTGTCGCAAAAGGCCACACGAGCTAACACAACACCTGACACAGACACACACTGACACACACGGTGCATCCAGCCTTTATCAACATTACTGATTTCAGCACTCAAAGCCTCTTATGCAGCTCTAAGCTCTCAGACTGAGAGATGGAAAACTGCAATATTACAAATCACACACACAAACACACACTCACATGACTGATTTTCCTGTTTGTCGGCTATTTCCCTTCTTAATTAAGCGACTTATTCATTAGAAATGTCTTCTGCTTATCAGTTATAACGAGATGATTTCCACCAAATTAGATTCCTACTTTGGTTCCATCAGAATTTGTCAAATTACTGAGGAAAATTGACGCCAGTTAAAGCGTCTGCAGGCTGTCTGAGCTCGAGCTTCGCAGCCGATCAGCCCTAAATTTAAACCTGTCTGTGTTCTGTCTTCATTCAGAAATAACAGCAGCTTTTTACTTTCTGGACTTGCATCCTAGACCTGGTGACTGCAGACAAAAACAACCCATTTGGGAGAAAAGAACTGGCACTTTTACATCATAATCACACCAATTATTGGAGATAATCTCACCATTAGCTAAATGAGTTATTGCTACGGGCTGCTTGTATTGTTTCAGTATTCTGTTTAATTGAATTATGGTTTAGTTTGAAGAGCTCCCTGATGCCACATGCTGAAAGTTTTCACTTCTTTTCAAAAAAAGTACAAAGTAGAAAAGTAGCAAGTACTCAATATCAAAAAATATGAGTCCAGCAGAATGCATATTGTGTTAATCTGTAAATGTCAATAAATATATATGAATAAATACATATTTGCAGTGAATTTGTTGGTGCAGAACATGACAAAGCAATGAAAATAAATAAGAATCTCGCTCAGTTGTAGCTGAGGATAGTGATAAAGAACTGAATGAAGAAAAAACGCTGACGGCACTGTTTTTTTTCATGTTTGTTTGTGCGTGACGTCAGTCAGCTGGCACACAGGCTGAGTAACGCGTCTGTACCAGTCAGTGCCGTGCAGGCAGACGGACACGCGATCATATCGCAGAACTCGCAGAAAGTTTGACTTCCATAAGTGGCAGAGATATTTAAGTTTAGTGTAGGTACTAACGTCTTCTTATTTAGGCATGTTTGAAGGTAAAAAACAAGATAATCATCTGCTTTAAATGCAGTGAATTGACTGAACCGTCACCTTATTATAATGTTTGTCTTATGATGTTTTACAGTTACAGTCTGTTTCTTTTTTGCATGTCATGCAACTTAATTAAATTTTTTACTTTTATGAATGAGAAATGATTTGTAGAGTCAATTGTGACCTTGCTGCATGTCACTAAAACCTTTAAGTAACTATTTATGTATATTTTTTGATGATCTGCTACATTTTAGAAATATGAATGAATTTTGATGAATTCCTTTTCTCTACTATACTTTGGAGTAGAGACGCTGCGCAGTTGAAAAGGTCAAATTAAAAGTGGTGGGAGCTTGTTGCTCTCCTCTAAAGTGCCTTTCTGAGTGTGTTTCTGTGTTCGGAGGCTCCGCTGGGAGCTGAACCCTGAACTCTGGCAGAATGAACATGAAGTCATGCAGAATGAGACCCGTCAAACCTGAGCGGTGCTAATACCTCACTGACACACAGCTCTGTCAACCACATCAAGCCAGCGGCCAAGTTTTCACCTCCATATGTCGCTTGTTTCGTATGTTATGTCCAACACGGCTTGGTGATTAACCACAAAGGAAGGAAGGAGTTTTTCAAAGGTTTCTCTTCCCGTTTTTGTCTGACTTTGACTTCCGGGGAGTAAATCTAATTTCATGGATAGGATACCTGAAATGTTTACATGTGACCCAGTAACACACAGATGAGACAGGACAGGTGTACTGTAGCATGTAGGGTGATTGTCACATGGAGTACGGTTACCCTGAATCATACTGACAGCCCTCCTCTTTCACCCAATGACTCTGCACCTCTGCAGCTCTGCAGTCACATCAGTCGGTACACTGCTGCCTGCAGACAGGCATGGCTAATCAATCTGCGCACCACATCTGCCACATATAGGGGTGAGGCAGGGCGTCGGGGTAAACTCACCTGCAGTGGACCTGTTTTGTTCTCAGATTTGTTTTCCTTCCCGACCATTCGTTTTCCCTTTCCTTTTCTATCTTTTCTGTATTTCTGTCTCCGCCTGTGATAGCCCGCAGGATTCAAAGCAGCGTGACTGATCAGTAGAAATGAAGAAGCTGCTGATCGATATTGGTTTTTCCTCACCTCGGCGCTTTCTCCGTCTCTCCATTTGCTGTCTTTGTGTTTAGACTTTTAATAAGGGAGTGTTGAGGGTCCCAGCGAGGCCAACTGTAAATAGAACAGCAGGAATATGGCCGGCTTTACCCGCAGATCAATGCTGCAGTGGGAGTGCATGTGTGTGCATGTGTATGTGCAAGATTCTCAGCTCTCAACCCTGTCTGTAAGTGTGGGGACTGCTCTTCAACCGGTGTGTGTGTGACGAGGCGTGAGAGAGCGTGCGTCCTTGGGAAGCGACGGGATAATGCATTCTGTCAGTGAAATATGACGGTCGTAAACCCCTTCAAACACTTTCAATGCCTCACTTCACTGCACAGTGGACACACACTCACAAGCACACACCCGCCTTTGGGATAATCACCATTGATCACCACTGCAGATCTGTGTGTGTGTGTGTGTGTGTGTGTGTGTTTACTTGCTGAGACGATCACGGACATAAAAAACCTGAATCTCATTTCATTTATCTTTACACGGTCAGTGCAGAGACATGCCATGAGTACCAGCTAACCAAAATTCTCTTAAAGGGTTTGCAAAGTTACCTTCTCAGCAATGATAACTTTTAAACATTTAATCCATAATTAGATGTAACAGTTTTGTAGCTGAGAAGCAAAGGTTGGGCAGAGATGGTTATTGACAAGTTTCCACCTGCAGGAAATCAGATTTAAGATATTTGGCGTGCTGGCACGTGCTACAAAAGCTTCTTCAGGCAAACAGAGCACTGTTGGAAAAAAGTTGCACTTAGTCCTGCTACTAAATAGTTAATTTTTCTTCCAAATGATAGTCTAAAATGTTTTTATTCTATTTTCTTTCTAACTATATTAAACCCAGCAAATGTATTGGCTCTATTATCCATAAATCATAGTCCTCCCCCCACCCTCCTCTGTTTGAGAGCCATTGTGATGAATGGGATTCACTTGGATTCACATTTATAAGCCTCGTACTTTAATATTAGATACACAGAGACGGGCTCTGGGCTACCTTCAGGGCACATGCTCGCAACCAAACAGTAACAATCATTTATTTTCTTGAAGACAATTCTGAATAAAATGGGGAACTAATTTTATTTTGTCCTCATGTGACAAAAAAAGCCCACACTTCACTGGACTAAAGGGTTTGTTTGTTTGTTTTCATATTTGGCAGCTGTTCACGGCCTCACAATAAATGAAGAATTCCCAAATCACCAGTTTTGCAAGCAAAACAATATCAGTTTTTCTGATATTATTATTATAATGTTTGTTTGATTTGTGTTGTTCAGAATTGTTGGCATGCAGGCATCAAAGTCAGGTCTGAAACAAATGCCTGAAATATCAGGGACTGCGTTCTGGAGACAACTTGATGCGATATGACGACGATCTGATGTGGAGCAGTTTGGAGTGTGAAATGACTTTTTTTGCTTATGTAACGGAGAGGAGGAGGAGGAGGAGGAGGAGGAATGGGATGTGAAGATATCCTGTGCAGGGCTGAAGTGAGACTTGATCATTGTGCGCATGTGCACGAGTTAAAGCGATTCCACCTGCCACTCACGGCATCATGGCGCCCTGCAGCCGCTCAAACTGCAGCGTCATTGTTTAAAGCTCTTCCTGCTTCTGTCATGCCCAGCTGAGGTGCGTCTCTCCGGGTGAGGGAGCCACCGCCGCTCTGAGGCTCCACCGAGGCCCGCGACCTGACAGGAAACGCAGCTCGGAGGCAGCAGGATTTCTGGTCGAAGCTGTTAAATTCATTTTACAGTGATGCACTTGATCCGCATCCAGGTCTGTTTAAGATGTGGAAAAGTCATTTCCAGGGAGAAAGTGGCTCCTGACAGCTAGTTCAAAGAGATTTTTCCACACATATTGTTTCAGCAGGTCAATCTTTATCTGATTTAGCAGGGACTTTTACCAATAAAATTGCTGTTACTTACAGTTGTTTAATTATCAGAATAACTAAAATCTGATTACAGCTAAATATTTAGGTCATAAAAAGTTTCTTACAGTGAATTCCTTGTTGTAGGTTATCACTGCTATATATTTGATTATAGACAGACTATAGTTTAAATGAAAACAATAAATATTTGTGAAAAATTTAAGTTCAGTCTGTTTATAAATATCTTCATATTTAGTTTAACATGAGCAGCTTTTTCTACCTTATCTTTAATTCTTATTTCCCTGTTTCTCTAACGACCGCAGTTTCCCACAACAATCATTAACGATTGATGTGATCCGATCTAATGATCAGACTGAATGAACGCGGCGTCAGTAAGAAATGTGCATCTGTTTGGGAAAGAATGTGAAGCACTGCTTCTTGTGTAGTTTTTTTTTATTCCTTTCCTTCCCGTGTGTGTCTGCACTGGTCCAGCTGTGTCAGTGTGTGCAACACACTGTAGAGCCCAGTCAGCGCACAAAGAGAAAGGGGCTGTGAGAGGGGGTGTGGAAGCAAAAGAGAGAGTGAAATTAAAAAAGAGAAAGGAGAGGGCAGTAGCAGAAGGAGGAGGAATAGTTCAGTGTGCAGAGGTTTGTATGAGCTCTGAGGGTTTCCAACTGTCGCAGACAATAGTTGGAGGCAAGGCGCTCTGTATGACAATAGGCTCTTTGACCCCGGTCAAGCTCGCGGGAGGGGGTGGACGACAGTGTGAGGAGGAGGAGGGAGGGTGTCCCCATCTGTCTCAGAGGAGAGAGTGTGTACATCTGTACTCTGCGCTGTGTGGGCAAAACTGTGTATGCTTGAGTAGCGCATTTACATATTTCTCTTCATGTCTTTGGGCACTTCTCTGCATTTCAGTGTTTCAGAAAGCGAATACGTCTCCGTTACAGACGAAGTTTCAGCTTGAGTTTTGTCATGTTCTTCAAGTTTCTGTGTGCAAATCTGCTCTCAAAATTCACTTTTCCATCTCAAGATGCCTTTTGGTCAGTGCAGATTTTTGGATTCATCCACAATGCATTGGCTTCAAAATGCAGTGTAATACGTTACCGTACACAACACATGAGTACTGTGAAGAAAATTATGCTATTTATCAGGAAGTCCTACTGAGATCACAATCCCAAAACATTTCATGTTAAGAGCAAGCTGCTATATGTTTTTACAGACATTTAAACATAGGAATGTAAATATTGAATTTTAAGTTATTTATTTAATTACAGCTGCTTGCACATGCTCAGTTGAGATATACTCCAGCCTTTGTGCGACCCCAAACTGGATAAACAGTTCAAATTTAGACGTTGATTCTTGTGAATCTGTGATGTGGTTTCTGGAGCTTGTGTAACCAGTGCAGAGCATTCGTCTTCAGGGTAAAATGATGAATACAGCAGCATTCCCAGAACTCTGTGGTGCAATGAGCAGGGAAAATATGAAAGAAGTTGATGTCTTGTCATAGTTAAAAAAAAAGAGGAACTTGTATTCAGAGTGAGCCCATGCTGTTATAATTAACAGTAGTAAACTGTTTACGGACATTACTGTAGGAACACTAAAATAACAGTACAATGGAAACTAGTTGTATATTTTTCCAGTAAAAAACTGTTACTTTTTCTGTCAGTACTTTAGTGTCATTTATACATTTCTCTCATCATATTTGCAGCATAAATCCATAGATATGTTTTTAACTGTGATTAACAGTACAGTGTCATTACTATTTTACTGCATTATACCATGACGATTTGTAATAAAATAGCAGCTGCGCTTATCTTTTCAAGCTACACGAGGGAAATTGTTTTCTTTTAACTGAAAGGAAGACAGGCAGATGTTGTTTAAGTGGTTTTAACGTCACCCCATAACAACCCTTCCAAATATTCCATGAGCCTCTGGTGGGTTTGTGACCCAGACTTTGAAAAACAAAGCCTCCGGCTGAGTTTAAGTCAGCAGACTTCGACTGATGGATGTCTCTGTGTTTCTCTTTCCTGTCACCCAGCTTCTCATGTCTGTCAGTTCTTATGAAAAAACCCTTCTGTGTGAGGAGCTTGGCTCAGCAACATGACTTGGGCCTCTTCATAAAACATCTTTATCATGTGGGGAGACAGCACGCACACAAACACGCTGCAATTTCAGCTCGTTTGGCTGCAGAATATTGCCTCCTCTTTCACTCTCTCTATCCCCATAAATAGCAGACATAGCTAGATTTGTCTCTGTGTCACCATGGTGTTTCGCTGCTATGACCATAGCACCAGGCCTCGGTGTGTGTCTGTTTGTTGCAGGTTTGCAGAGGTGCAGCACACCAGCTACCACACACACACACACACATGCACACTCCCACCCCCACCCCCATTGGACAAAGCAGAGGATTGTGGGTCTGCACACCCGTTGCCTTGGTGATGAGAATCAAAGTGACAGCTCTCCTAGAGGAGGAGTACCCCCTCCTCCTCCTGCACCCCTCCTTCACGCGCTCCCTCTCTGCTCCTCCAGCAGGTGTAAGAGTGAGAGAGACAGAGAGATGTCTTTCTTCCCGTCTTGGTCGCCTTCCAGATCCTCTCGCCTTCTGTCCTTGAGAGTCGCTGAAATAAGCAGCGCTCGTCGGTAGGAAGTTCAGGCTGTAATTTGTGTGTCAGCTTTTAATAACATCATAAATTGTGTATGCGGCGGAACATTGAGTAAAGCTTTTCTGGGAGAGCTGCTCACGGGGCCTCGTGAGATGTTTTTATTTAAGCGAACTACGAGACAATTCGGAGATCGTACGGTGAAAACAAAAAAAGTCGCCGAAAATGTCATTTTGATTCAGTAGGTGAAATATTTCAAAGGGCGTGCAGATCAAACACACGTTCACAAAACACGCAGCGACAAATTCTCTCTCTCCCGATTGGCTCTTCACAACAATGACACTTAGCGTTGGTGGTAGCCATAGCAACATCCCTCTAGTTGCACAAAGGGGTCAGATCTAAAAGGTCTAAATCTGCTAATGTCTCTGAGTACCTCTCGCATGCACTCTCACCAACACAGATGTGTGTGTGTGTGTGCATGTCTGTGCATATATGTGTGTGTGTGTGCACTTAAAGAAGCAGGTTCCTTCACTATAGAGTGTTGTTTTGTGTGGGAGTGGCATTTTCTTTAAGGAGGAGGAAGGTGAGCGTGGCAAACAAAGAGCCTCATTGATGACAGAGAGAGTAAGAGAGTGAACCAGTTGTGAAATCGCTTTTTTTTTCTTTACAGACCTACAATCTCTGGCAGAGGGACAAAGGTAGCCCTCTGGGACCCCTTAACCCCTCACACACACACACACACACACATCTCTCCCTCACAAAAGAGCTGGTTCCACAGCTGCCTCGAGTCCCCCATCCCTCCCCACTTCCATTATTTTTAATCCCCCAGTGAAAGCTCCCCCAATTTCTTCCCCTTTCCCAACACCCGAGCCCCACCCCCTCGCTCTCACACGACACACATACACCCCCATCACCACCGTCACCCTCTTCGCCCCGCACGACAGCCCCCCCCCTCTCCCAGTCTGAGGTCTCACAAAGCCGTCAGCTGTCATATCGTCTCTCTGACACGCTGGCTGGACTCTCACTTTAATTACGAACCCCTGAGCCTGATTATGGCGCACGTACTAGCCTCTCCAGTAACCAGTGCGTACCAACCAGGGTTCACTGGTGTGCACGTGACTAGTTGATGGGGTTGATGAACTTTGATCCAGCAGTGACGACAGGTTGACGATTGCCCCGTCCACCATCTGATGGTCTCTTACATATTTTCTGTTTTGTTTTTTTGTTTCTGCCTTTTAATTCACCATCTTTTTTGCCATAAAAGTCAACTAATAAGCTCGTTCGAATGCAACCTTTGTTTCTTTCGACAGTTAATGAAAAAAGATAAAACAATTACACTACAAACTGTACTTTGGCAAACAGTTGCTTATTATTTTAACACAACTGATGACAAGAGCTGCACAAAACAGAATAATTTGACCTGTTTTTTGCACAATTGTTACCTTCAATCATCGTATTTTTTCGCAGCCTCGGTGTTTCCCAGCAATTATCAAATCTTTCATGTGTGTCCTCTCATCAATAAACTTGAGCTGCGTTCTATAAAACTCCTACTTTCATCTGCCTCCAGCCTCTAGCCGTCTGTTGTTGTCTACGTGGTGTTGTAAATCATACAACGGTGTTCCATATGGTTGTCATTAATAAAGATGAGGTCACACTTCCAGTCAGACCTCACCCTCCACGCTCACACGCACACTGAAGCTCAAACAACATTTCGTTACACTCACGCGCACGCTCATGGGTGCGCAGCCACATTGATACTCTGCAGAGAGGGTGGCCTATAGAAAGCTGGAGAGAGGGAGCTAATTAGTGTTTTAGCTGATTGCTAATTGCCACTTTCTTCCGCCTACTTACGAACAACGCGGTGAAAGAGAAGAAGAGAGAGGAAGCAGAGGGATGTTTTTTTACTTCTGCTACTATCGGAAACTTGTTCATTTACTTCTAATTGCTCGTGTCCATCGTATCTTCATCGAGTACACCCTCGTTTCTCTCCTCTTTGAGCTTCTTTTAAGTTGAAACTTTTAGCTGAAACAAGGTTTGGGTGTCTCCAGAATTATTCACCTCATTAATTCCCATAAAAGTTTATGCTTAACTGTAACTCTGTCTAACAGGGATGGCTCAGTAGCACTTTTTCCATGTCTGATACTGATACCACAACCGTGTGTCTGCCGATACCAGTTCCAGTCTTATTCCATCTTTTTCTTCCAACAATCAACTAAGATGCTAATAATACATTAGCTTGACACAAGTCAGGCCTCCAGATGTCATTTGTCATACTAACCACTCATGACACATCTGTCTTTACAGCATGTGGCGCAAAGTTTGGTATGCATTCACATAATAGATTTGGCTTATGGATCGTGGATAATGTGTAGTTTATTTAAGAGAAGATTGACATTTTTACAGAAGATCTCTCTAAAGCCATCTACATGAATAAGCACCACTACAGACCAATGGAGATTTGAACCAGTGTTCATGTAATCACAAATTACATGTGTTACATATCTGCATCAGCCTAAAACCTTGTGGTTTGCCCTACATGAGACAAACTTCCTCTTAACAACATAATAAAACCTTATTCCCAACTGTTCTCAATAAGTGTTTTGGACAGACATCGTGGAAAGGTGACAGCGCTTATTATTCTCTATTTCTCCTCATTAAACCAGAAGAAACTGAAATTGAAAGGAGCTTAAATTAGCAGGAGCTTTCAGTGGCTGGAGTCCATTGTGTTTTTGCCAATCAACACTATTCTTGGTGATATGAGATGACATGGGATAGAAGTCAAGAAACAATTTTTCTTGGCCGGCAACCTCACTGATGGTCCACACTTTGGCTCCGTTTCTTCTGCTCACTCAAAGGAAGCAACCTGACTTCTGCTCAGACGTTGATCAAATTTCTCAAAGCGTAAAAGCTGGGTTAAAGTTACAGTACGAGCCCTCCTCCCGAGCCAGAGAGTTTTATTTGTTTTTCCAATGTGGATTTATGTCATGTTGGAAGGGGAGCGTGCATTTGAGTGCAAAATCTCGGGCAGTTTGAGTAGCACTGCATGCAGGGACGAGCTGGAGCAGAGAGTTCAAGTATAGTTGAGGATGTTTTAGTGTGTGAGACTTTTGCACAGTTTTCACTTTCTCAGGCTACGTGTCCACAGTGTAGAGCCAAGCCCCAGCTCGCACATACACAAACACTCATGCACGGGCATACATGATGTCAGACGCACAGAGACATACTCAGAAGCATGCACACATGCTCTCACACACTGAAGTCCCAGCTGTAACAAATGGGGACCAGATTGTGTATGACGATGATGATGTAAAAGACCAGGCATGCTGGTCTCCATGGTTGACGAGCTTTGTTGAGTAAATGTTCAGTGTGCGTGCGTGTGTGTGTGTGTGTGTGCGTGTGTGTGTGTGTGTGTGGGGTCAAACCCTGGTCCACGTGCCATGAGCTATTAAACGGCTCTCGTCGTTTCCCTGTAGGATTCATCATGTGGTGCTGCAGTCAATCAGAAACACGCATGTGTGGGTTGATAGAATCGGTTTTCTTCACTGTACCTATTTGCTCATTTCGTGTTTCCTAATGCTTGTTTATGTTTCACAAAGATGATTACGTAATGAAACTCGTTTGATTTGTGTTTTTCACTTCTGATCGGAGGAACAAAAAAACTTTCCTCTGCTCTTTTCATGATGGACTCGAGCAGCAGCCTCCAGGGCTGAGAAAATGAAGCCAATAACACAGTGCCAAAAACTGCAGTTCCTCAAATAGCCACTTGAGGCAGCCTTTAGTAAAACTCATAGGCCTTTACACAAAAAATAAAAATTTTTACAACCTTGTTAAAAAACAGCTTTGGTCTTGTTAATTTTGTTTGTACTCCTTCACAGTAACTGTACAAAGATTCATTTTGTTAATAAGGCAACTCGTTTTTTTAAATACCAAAGTTTGCATTAAGAGAAGTCGGGCAGGGAGTAGCTCTAGGACTGTACCACAACTCTGCCAAGGGACATCTCAGGTAGCTCGAGTCATTTAAATTAACTTCTCAACCGTGTTTGTGCTTTTTTAAAGAATTTTTAATGCTGTTACCTGAAGAATAATGGCTGGCTATGAGGTTGATTGTACTAAACAGAGGTCAAAAAGGCAGTTCTGTTTTGGTCATTAAAAAACTAGTAATGTATTTATTAAGTTATTTAGCATTAATTAGCAGGGATCTGTGTGATGCTTTCATACAGTCTATGAATCCAGATTGGTAGCCATGCCAGCTA
This sequence comes from Oreochromis niloticus, assembly GCF_001858045.2. Lineage (NCBI taxonomy): Eukaryota > Metazoa > Chordata > Actinopteri > Cichliformes > Cichlidae > Oreochromis > Oreochromis niloticus. The sequence continues at coordinate 34,275,619 of NC_031979.2, forward strand.
GCATTAGCCGATAACACATCTAAATAGTCAAAATGGTACACTCAGTCCACAAACCAAATTTCAACTTTTGACAAATGTGCTGTTTTCCTCGAGGTTATTGTGGCCAATATCATGTCATGTAAGGTTAAACATATCAGACTGTTACAAATTTGCACTGCTGCTACAAAACAATGTGCTTTTGTTAAATCCACGGTCTTTCACTTATTGATCCTTTTAGATACTCACAACCTTTTTGGTATATCTTAAAGACTAAAGCTGCATTACAGTGTTTATAAAGTATGGAAATTGTGCCACTCATCATTTTGTTTCTTAGGTCTAGCCACCACAGTAAAAAGTTTTCTTTCATTATTACTATAAAGTTTGGTAAAACTTAATAAGCAGAGCAGGGCACTAACATTGCAGAGCTCCATTAGCTGACTGCGTGGCAAATGTGATGTCAAGACATCGGTCTTTGGTGCTAAAGAGAGAGCGGATTGTATGAAGGCTCAAATTCAAACACCTGATTCTCTGCAAAGTTGTGAAAATGCTGATAAAGTGAGACAAGTATTCTCATAATGCTTGTCTCAGCTTGGCTCCAAAGATACTCTGAGTGACATCCACTTTATCTGTGCATATGTGTGTGTGTGTGTGTGTGTGTGTGTGTGTGTGTGTGTGTGTTTCCAAGGAGCATGAGTCAGAAGACAAAGGGTGTGTTCAACTGAGAGAGAGTGGAAGGAAATGAGAGGAAGTATTAGGAATGTGGGGAAAAGGAGAGAGGAATACAGTATATATATGCTGGATTCATATAGCAAGAGCTATAAAAAATATACATCAAAAAGTGTTCATGTTTCACTTTGAGTTACTGCTGCGTTTTTAAAGATAACAAATGACTGAATGAAGGCATGACGAGAAAAATATTCTCTGATATTTCATTAGATATTATGTTAGTGCATTGTGAGATTATTACACGTCATAGACTTCTGTTTTTTTCCATCCAGTAAGAGCTTTTCTGACCACATTATGCTGGACAAGTTTACCCTCCAGGGATTGGGACACTCAAGTAAAAGGGACAGTAAATATAGTGCAGTGTATAGTAGATAAGGGGTGATATGGGGTCACAGTTCCCAGTCTACTTCTGTTTTTAATCTGCGACTTTAAGATCTTCCAGGTTTTTTTAAGGTAATGCTCAAAGTACTTTTGAAATTAGTACAGTATGCACTAAGAACGTTGCCAACATGTTTCATTTTGCCTCTGAGGAATGCTTTCAGGATCTATAGTTGAATCTATAAATCATCCTCCTAGTGTGCGAGAGGTCTCAGAGAGAGAGATAGTGTTTTTAATGTGTGTGTGTGTGTGTGTGTGTGTGTGTGTGTGTGTGTGTGTGTGTGTGAGAGAGAGAAAGAGAGAGAGAAAAAGAGGCTGACAGCAGAGTTGGGGCAGCTGACGGGGTAACGGGGCAGTTGTAGTCACATGGGGAGTAGAGATGGATTTGGGGGGATTTGAGGCTATAAGAGGGTGGGGACAAGGAGGCTTAGGCCAGCTGACACTGTCCACATCACAGATAGATGCACACGCACACTCAAAATAATGACAGTAAAAAATGAGCACGCCGTGTGGCTCCAAACACTGAGAAAACACACATGCACTGTGCACAGATACGTGCACATACACACAACAAACAGCCACACCTTACACGCACGTGCACGCTTGAGCAGAGGCTACAGACGACTGTTTAGTTAACTTTGCTGCCTTGTGTCCCAAGACCTCGTGGGTAAAAGAGTGGAAGGATGGCGTGGGTGTGTGTTTTGGGAAGGGAGACAGGTGTGGCTCTATCAAGGCAGTTGTGCGACACCAGATACCAACAGTGGAGATAACACTCAACAAGTTGGAGAAAGGGAGGCGAAGTGTGCATCTGTGTAACTCTGTGTGTGTTTGAGAGGAAAGAGAGGCAGAGAGAGATCATGAATGTGATGCCAGAAAAAGGGGCAAACATGAACAACAAGCTGTGCATAGGCTCAGTGTGTTAACTGGTGAGCAATGATTTCATCTCTACTCACGCTGACACAAATCCATGCTGATGAGCAAGGCATCAGCTTGATTGCAGGTTGATTGCTTTTTTTTAAAATTCATTTATTCTTTTTACTGAGAATTGTCATCAAAAATCAAAAATCTTTAGGAACTCGTGAACTTTGCATTTATGTCTACTGTTCCATTCTCAGCATCTTGATTTGTTTAGCTACAGCAGATCAGATAAGATCATCAGCAAAGTGAGTGACGTGTTTTCACATGTCAAAAATGGATCTGTGGTGCAAATGTGGTAAAAACCCCCAAAAAGTTTAAGCCCCTGATGTGGTCAACACAGAGGAACAAAGCAGACTCAAAGAATAAAAGAAGAAGAGGACAAGAGAAAGAAAACGCACCGACTCAGAGCGAAAGGGTCAGAATGAGAGAAAGGAAATTCTCCTCTCGCTCTCTCTTTATGACACTTCATTATAATGACTGTCGCTCAGTGTGTGTGTTTGAGAAAGATGTCTGCATTTCTGCTTATGCGTCTGGATCTCTGTGTGTGTGCGTGTGCATGTGTGTGAGGTGTGAGTAAAATCAGAACAGTGTTGAACTCGTTTGGGTGGACCAAGAATTCACACGAGGTCCAGTTACCGCGCAGGCCCTCCGAGGACACAAACGAGCTGTGTGTGTGTGAAAGACAGATGAGTATGCGAGTGATTAGGTGTGTATATATAGTTGTCTGTGGTTACATAGTGAGAGGTGTGACTTTCTAGAGAGCTGGATAGCTGAGCTAACTGTATATAGTGTGTGTGTGTATCTGCGTTCTTTCCACAAGTGTGTAAGTGTGTGGAAGGGTTCCTGCAATGTCACTATTTAATGACAAGGGACAAGAATACGTGAGTGTGTTTGGTCTATGGGGAAGACCCAGTGGAACACATTTCTACAGCTGTCCCGCTGCTTGCATCGATGCCAGTGCCATCACTTCCTGTGTGAACTGTATCCTGTTTGATATTTAGTTTCACCTGCTCATCGAAAGACATTAATAGAATTTCTACATTCACCCGTTGGAGGCAAATCACCGATCATACAGCCAGAAAACAGCCACGTGATCCAATTTTATTTTCTTACATCTCCACCGAACAACAAAGGAATTTTCCTGAGTCACATGGACCTTAGCGGGCATGCCTTACTACCTTTTCTCCCCACTTTACAACCTCAGTCCACGTTATTTTTGTGTCCTCAGATCAAGTTTTTAAAATCTTTCTTCAGTATCGTCTTTATGTCAGTGAACAGCCGCTGGACTTTCATGCTGACATGTCCCTGCTGCGAAAATGTCACTTTAAATTACCAAGTGACAACGTTGTAATAATGGTGATGGCTTAGGTGTTCATTTTCTGAAATCACACGTTAGTTCGTGAAGTCCTGCCTGGAAGTTTTGACCATCAAAATCTTGGATTAATGTATCCAGATGTGACAAGCAAGGAGCTGATCTGACCGAGAAACAGTCCTCGTGTGCTACTTTTCGACTCTAATGGTGACCTTAACCTGCAAAATGAAGTCCCGAGGTAAGAGATCAAGGAAACCAAGAGTCATTTTCCCATAGCCCTCTTTCTGCAGCCAGAGGAGTCGCCCTCTGCTGGCCATAAGAATTACATTTCTGTGCCAATGCACTTGCACACTGGCTTCACTTTTCAGACCTGTTCACCTGGGTGTAATCACTGAGATCTGTGATTTTCATCAACTGGTCCATGTAGTGTTAACTACACGATTGCACCTCCTGCTGATCCAATTGAGTTCATAGTCTCTGTCTACTCATTTCTGTCATTAATGAAACCTGAGATCCTCCCTGCTTTTCTGTGTTATCATGTAGTCAAGCAGGTTTCCCCATTATTTCAGATACAGTACATGTTTTTGTACTGAGATTGATTTTTTTCCTGTGAAAGTGGTTGCAAAACACTTTATGGAACAAAACAAGAAACTGGCCTAAATCTCAAGGTCATCTTATTTATTTTTCCTTGTAATATTTGGTGACAACTCAAAGAGACCCTGTCTCTCCTCTTCTGTGTCAGACAAGTGAAAGATGATGGAATAAGCTTGCCTCAGAAATTTTAATAAAAGGACACATTTGCTGTTTGTACTTTGTATGTTTGCTAAGCCCACCCCATACACTGGTACATGAAGAGAGACCTCTCCTCCCTGGAAGACCACAGTGTAATTCGAACAGTGTTTTCCTCTCTGTTTTCTACTTGTTGCTCAGAGCACGCTGGCAGCTCTCAGATGAATGTGACAGCAGGTACAACAAAGTGATGGAGAGACAGAGAGAGAGGAGCAAAAGTGGGAATAGAAAGAGGCAGCAATGAAAAGGAGGAGAGAAAAGGAAAGGCCGAATAGCCGAAGGCTAAAGAAAAGCAAAGTGGGTCAAAAGGAGGAAAAAGAAAAGAGAGAAAAATTTGGGAAGGGAAGCAGTCATGGCATGTTTTCAGCTGTTTGCTTGGCCTTTGCTGGGTCACTTGGGCAACACCGATACCGCTGCCAAAGAAAGGAAGACAAGAGAAGAGAGGGAGAGAGGAAAGAAGGGCAGGATGACTGGAAATGGGAGGAGAGGTAGAGAGGGTGGATGCTGAAGACAAACTGTGAGGAAAAGCTGTTACTGTTTTTGTGAGAACAAACTGAACGTTCCCTCTTTGATTTAATGAGCTGGGGAAAAAAAAGAATCCTGCACAGCATCAATGATTCATATGTTTTAGAATTTAGGAGCTAGAATTTGATCAACTTGAGAATAAATAAAGAGGAAGGTTCACAGGCCAGAAGTATATCAGACACATCTGAGAGGAGGACGCCTTCAAAATAAAAGCCTTGGTTTGAGCTAATGAAGGTTCATTCAAGAACAGTGTAAACTTTGTGGTTTAAAAGAGAGTAATAAGAATATAGTAAAGAAATGAAAGAGAAGTAAATATAAGTAAAAGAAACTTGAGAAATGTACAGACTAATCTAGTTAATGTAAGTATTGACCATTTGAAAATCTGCAAAACATATTTTTACCTGTAATAAAGCTAAACCTATAGTTATATTGTAAACGGTGCCTGCATATGCACAGAAAGGCTGGAGTAATGTGACAGTGTTTCCTGCAAAAATAAAGGTCACAACAGTTCAAATTCCTGCTGCAGCGAACATCTGGCTGCTCCTGTTATCACAACTTTTGAAGGTTTTCTATTATTAAAGGATTTTTTAACAAGCAGTGGCAACCTCATTTATCTTACTGTTAGTAATGTACTGCTGCCCATTTATCACAGATCTTTAGAAATACTTTAAAAGCCATGTTTCCAAAGAGCTCTGAGCCATGCTGCTTGAAAATATGGATGGAAGAAGTGTTCGTGAAGTCAGCAGATAACTGGGAAAGGGACTTTGTGGACTGGAGGCGTGAAGGACACGGAGGTGGAGATTGGACGGAGAGCAGCAGGTCTCTCCAAGTGAAAAGCCTTACATCAGAGCAGAGGAATTCCTGCCTTTTCTTCCAGCTTCTTTTGTTACTCTTTAGAAAGAGTTGCCTTAGTCTTCTCGCCGAGTGCTCTGTCACTGCCGGACCTCTAGACAGATAAAAGATGGGGGAAGGGTGGAGGTGATGGGGGGGCGAAGAGGAGGAAGGAGATGGGGGAGAATGAGTGAGCAGAAACAGTGAGGGAGAGGGGGGGAGAGAGGATGACAGGAAACCATGTTTTTATGGTACCTTGTGCTGCTTTAAAAGCAAAGAACATGGATGAAAGGATCGGCACAACTCTATGAGTACGTCCTCCAACAAACAAAAGAGCTGCACAATCCAGAGTTTATTATGAAAAAAATAGTAATGCTGAATAATTATTAGGTGCAATAATTTGAGTAACTACTTATAAAACTGAGAACATTGTGTAAGTTGGCCTTTTATGGATTCATTTGCTTGCATTCTCTCCTCTGCAGCATTTGTTGCTTTTATAGTTTTTTATGATCCTGTCTTTCTCGGTTCCAAATCATTTTGTACAATACCTCTTTAGATTCTTGTTGGATTGCTCTTATTGTGTGTTTTGGGATATTGTACTTAAGGTGGTACCTCTAGTCGTGCTTTGTTCTGCTGGGTGCTTGTTAGTGCTGATTGGTAGTATTAACGAGCACGCCTGAGAACAAAAGGATTTTATTATCAAAAACTAGCATTCAGTTCGAGTGGACGTCGTAATCTGGAAAGAGAACATTTTATGTCGAGACTATTCACACCTCAGCCTGATGAAAACTTTAGTTTTTCCTGTTTTGCTGTTTTAAAGCCAGTAAAACTCAATAAAGACCAGTGAAGCTTCGCCCCCAGGCTAGTTGTCCACGGTAACTCCAGGATTTAATATGTTTTTCCTAATTGACCATGATTTTGTCTGGTGTAAATAACGCGGGGGCCGGTGGGAGAGTGTGTGTTACAGCCCCGTGGGCACTCGGGGAGACCAGATGATTCTGTGCCAGCTTGTTACAAAGCAACCATCACATTTTCATCCACATAAGCTACAGTGCTGGGACACACTTTTCATTTTTGTCTGTCCTTTAATGTTTCTCTAAAACTTTTAGTTTTTCTGGTTTCCTTTCATCTTTGCTTTCTTTTGATTTCTTTCTGCGACTTTTTCCTTCTCTTTGGTTTACAGTTTCTTCTCCTTGTCTTTTCTTATTCCATATGTCAGCTCTTCTTTCCTTTTTTCCTTCTTTACATAATTTCTTCCTTCCTTCCTTCCATTTTCTTCTCTCTCTTCTTCTTGTCTTTCTGTCCTGTCTTCATTTTAATGAAGACTTGGTTGGCTGCAGCAGAGAACAGGTCCAAGTTTCCTTACTGCCCCTGATTACATCAGCACATGCAGTCATGCTCTCTCTCTCTCTCTCTCTCTCTCTCTCTCACACACACTCACACACACACACACACACACACACACACACACACACACACACACTCACTCTTTTTGGAATAACAACTCATGACATCACCAGCAGCTGCCCAGCTGCATAAAAGAGTGTGTGTTTGGCGTATGTGCACAACAGTGTGCGTTTCTGTGTGTGCACGGTCAGCGGGGTGATACTGTTAGTTGCCTAGGTAACAGAGCAGGATCAGTCAAACAGTGAAGACCAACTCGAACAAAACTTTGAGGAGTTATGCAACATTTTGCAACAGTTTCTAGTCTTCTACCTCTACCTCCTCGTCCCACGCCTCTGCTTTTGCCCCCACAGCTGGAACAGCTGTTTGGCCCATAAACCTTTTGTAACTCAATATGGAGATCAGTGCAGTCGTTTCTATTGGCTTATTAAGGTTTCAGTCAATGAATCCATCCATCTGTTGTGACAGAGGCCTACTGGCCAGCGTCAGCCCTTTTATCCCTTCAAAGTGCTGGTCTTACTGTGGGACAGGAGGAAATTAGACATACGTACATAAATTATCAGTTCATCAATTTTAAGAAAAACTATGAGAGTCAGTTAACAAGCTTGTCAGGCAACTTTAAGAAGGCTACTCTGTTACTCTAATGCTTTATAGCACTGGAAACACTGACTATTAAGAAACAGATCAATGGGAAAAATGTTGAATAAATCATAAAGATAAGGAGTTTAATTGTATTGCTAAAAGAAATGCCGATTTTGTACTAATTAAAACTGAAAAATGTTGTAAATTACTGAAAAATCCAGTAGCTGCCTCTTCAGGTTTATGTTTGCAAAGTTCAAAAGTTTAAAGCAATACATTTAAAACACATGTGACAATATGCACGACTAAACATGAACACTGAGTGCTGAAACGTTAACAAAGCTCACAGAGTTGAAACGTATCTCACCAAACTTCTGCTGCTTAGAATCTTTGGATTTTAATAATGGACTGATATCGGTTTAATAATAGCAGGCACATAATAAGGTGTGCTAAAGAATTTTAATAACCGCATTTGCATGAGACTTCGTCAGACATTCACTTGTAATGTCAGAGTATCTTCGATGAAAGATTGAATCCATGAGGCCAGTTGGAGGTCAGATACCACCTCCTGCACCAAACTTCAATTATACATTTGCCGTCAGTGACCTTCATGTCTTTGACTTTATTCTTTTTCCCATCAAATTCTTCTCCATCTGTCGTTCTATATTGGCTACTGTAGTTTCCTAAGCTACTTTATATACTCTTTAAACCCCTAAAACAACAAGGTGTTAAACTGCACCCCTAACAGACGGCTAATCCAGCAGATCTGATCAAAGGTAGCCAGTTAACCTGAGCTTATCCGCAGCCTAAGGAGATCCGTTTAATGAGCTTACATTAAACCAGCGCCACGTCTCACTGTGCATTCAATCGGCTCCAATGAAGCCTGAGAGGTTATTTATATTAAGAGATGGATACTCGCTTTCTCTCTCCCGCTCAGACTGCGGCCTTCTTCTTGGATCTAGTTTTTCCATCTTCGCCTCAGTTTTTGTCTCTTTATACCTGCTTTTGGTCATTTCGTGCCTGTCTGTGTCTCTCTAACTGTCTCCCTCTCAGTTTTAGCTTGTGGCGTGAATTTGTCTTTGTAGAGGAATGAAAGAAATCAGCAACAAAAAAAGAAAAGACAAAAGGAGAGAAAAGGCAAATAAGTAACCACAAGAGATATTTGTTTTTTTATTAATCAACTGATAATTCAAACTTAATGAGTCCACGTAAATAGATGTTCAGGTAAATTATAAATCGTATGTAGGTCACGCTCAAAGCAAAAGCCAACATTTCTCTGCACATCTTGCAGAATCTCCGGCTCCTTTGGTCTCTCCTAGTCTCTGTTTTTCTGACATTACTTTGTTATGACAGGTCTCGCAAAGGTTTCCCTCTCTGCATCCCAGGCTGTCTGTCTCTCTCCTCGTCTCTGTTTGTCCCCCTCTTTCTCTGTTGTCACTCCATTTTGACATCGGCATCGTGACTCTGTGCTGATCTGCCTCCCCCTCTCTGCGTTTCTGTCCATTTCTCTGCCTTTCCGTCTCCCTCCTCTTCGCTTGATGTTTTTCAGATGTGACAGAAGTCGTGTGAACCTCTGTATCTCTTTCTATCATTTGTCGTTCTCTCTGCCACTGATGTTTTTTCCATCAGAGGGGTGCTGGAAGTAAAGAAGCTGTACATCTTGGCACAGCAGGCGATGAACATCGTGTACCTGTGAACACAGGACCTCTGGCGTTTCTGTCACATCTTGTCTGTTATTCCTTTCTGATGTTTCTCAATTTTTTTTTTTTCAAAGTTTGAAAACTTTCTCCAAACAGGGAACTTTGGGGATCTAGAGAGCTCTCGGGGAATTTTTTTTTTCCAAATGGGTCACTTTGCAGGAAATTACCAGAATATATTTGACAAGTTGTTTCGCACGTTCACCGCACTTGCTGCCGGTTTTCAGCCGAGCTGTGGTGGAAACCAGACTGTTTACGCCTTTAGTGGTTGCTAGAGCTGGAAAACAACATTAATAAACCAAGAAGAAATACGTTTTTTCAGGTCATGGCAGCTGTCTCACTTTTTAAGGAGAATTTTCACATTATGATCTGTACATTTATTAACAGAAAGCATTCCTGAGAGGCACAGTTTGCAGCTTCATCTTGTCAAACCTAAATCCAATCTCTGCCTTAATTTAACATTTGCTTCACTAGATCAGGACATTTTATCCACTGAGGACTGACTGAGTTCATACGGATTTACTAAGGCTTTGCTTATCATTTATCATTTATTAATTTGTTGTTTTATTCATTAGAGATTCAGAACAGAATTATAGTTAAATTGTATAGACCTAGATTTTGAGGGAAATGTAGGGCATGGGTCCTGCTCAGCAGACTTGTACTTGTTTACAAGTTGGCTAACTTAAGATAATGCCTACTTCTGTTATTTGCTGAAAATGAAATGAACTGATACAGTCAACAGTTATAAATTAACTGAAAAATAAATGAACTATTGAAGACCAGTGTTAGAAACTAAACATATTTATTGATGATGTGAACAGCTGCTTATTTAAAGAGCTTACTTTACCAAACAAAGAGGAAAGGATGTCGGTTTTCATGCCAACGCAGGAGGAATGTTAAATTACAAAAATCGATCTACTAGAGAAACAATTATTCAAACGTAATGCAGATTGCTTGAAAGACTTGCATTATGTTCCATTATAGTTTAAATTGCCAGTGGGTGCCTGACTTTAGCACTTTGGTTTATATAAAACCATCTCCACATTAAAATGTTGCAGACAAAGCCACACATTTGTATATAAAAATTCACCAAAATGAGCAAATGAATTGTCTGGCCCTCCAGATTTTTACGGTTTTTGTACATTTGGAAGTTTGCAGGAGGCATTTTACAAAACAATAAAAATAGCTAAACTACCCCAGCCTTCGCTACATCGTTAAAATCAAATTAGCTCATTTCTGAGAATGCAAGTAAATAGGATTCGAGAGAGGATAATGTCATCTTTCTCGTTATAATGTGAAGACTCTACAAGCTCAAAACACTAATCCAGAGCCACAGAAGACATTACCGAGGTTGCACATTTTCAGCATCTTTGACTTTTAAAGCCGCAGGAACAAGTGTGACATTTCAGTCACCGTGCAACGTGCCTTCAGCTACAGTAGCCCCAAAGTGACCGAGTCTCCACCCCCAGCTGGACAAGACTGGACAGAATGAATCATGGCTGCCGGTTGTAGGTTGACTGCTCTGTTTCAATTAACAGGCAGAGAGACATCTAAAGTGGACGCACTGCAAATACATCAGTGTACTCAGTGCAAGCCCACAATACTTACTGCACAGTTATCCTCATCTCATATTCATTACCCTCGTTCAAAGTATTCTCACTGTAAACAAAACAAACGTTAAGTGTCTTCCTTCTTCTGTTTTCAGTATTCCAGAAGCAGAGGACATGCGTGTCCCCTCCCACTGCAGGATAGAGTTTCTGTGATCTCTGTCGCGTTAATGTGGCTGTTATTGTTCTCTTTTTTTTAGCACAGAGGGACATTCTTGTGTCAGTCATCTTACAGTTTAGTATGCATCACCATACTGAGCATACATATGTTGCTGTGAGTCAGAAATCAGAGGAGAAGCAGCTCTCTGTGCTTTCAGTCTGCTTCCTACGGTGCCGCTCTGGTCATCAGGGAGAGGAGGAGGAGGAGGTGGAGGAGGAGAGCAGTGGAGGAAGGAGTGAGTCATGTTAGTTAGACTTTAATAAAAACAACTGCCAGAGTCCACAGCCTGGATCATGATGATGATGATGATGATGAGTGTTCTGGTGTTGAACGAAATGCTGTTGGGTCACTTGGTCACTGTGGAAATTGCGACGTGAAGTTCACGTCTGTTATGAATTTCACAGCCTCTTACTTTTCATTTCCAATCACCGTCACCCTCTTTCAGAAGTAAATGCTCCAGGGACGAACCTTGTTGGGATTTTGTGTTTTATGGCTGCCGGTTTGTGCGACACCAGACTAGTAGCTGCAACCTGTGCAGTAAATTGCATCCAGAAAAACAGTTGCCAGTTAGTTAATAGAAATGCCCCACAGCAGCATGAGTGGATAGATTCCATGGCTATTTCGAACTCGGGGGCATCATTCAGCTGTTGCTGGCACTGTTGCATGTGTTTCATGTTAGGAACTGACCAACCTCCTGACCTGAAACTTTGGAGCTTAGTTCTTTGTGTCTCTGATGTGTTTCGTAGGCTGTGACGCTTGCTCCTTTGTGGTTTGCTCCAGTCTATTTATTTGTGCTCTGTTCATAAATCATAAATGTTTGATTTTTGTCATCTTTGCACTCACATTTTCCAAAACTTGGGGACATTATCTCATTATGAAATGCATTTCAGTGGTGCTGCCTAGCTGTTGTTGCTGCAAGTGTAACTGGTTTTTCTTTTTACTGTTCTCGTTTCAATTATCCGTGCAGCAATGTGAAAAACTTTACCAGCAAGGCCTGACAACACTGCATGAAACACCTGCAGTTTTTAAACCGTAGTAAGAAAGCACAACTTCACTATGTCCACACTCATGAATAGCAATGCTATAAATAAGGACTTTATTGTGTTTCTTCCTGCCCTGTGTTCTGTGTCTAAGAAATGCCCTTAAAACATTATGTAAACACAGAAGGTTTAACAACATTGAACAGATATTACTTCAGCAGCTGCAGCATGTCAAGTCTGGAAAAAGCTTCCAGCCGTTAAAATGTCAAATGATGAGGTTCATTTTACAAGGGGAAATGCTCAAGTCATATACAAAGACACACACACACACACAAACACATAGTGATGTTTTTGCACCAGCGTGGAACTGACTGCCAACAGAGCTCGCTCTCTGAGGGATGCATAAATTCTATTATGTTGGCGCTGTTTTGGCATTTGTATGTTGCTCACTGTCTGCGTTTTTCCTGCAGGGAAATAAGACATTGAGACACGAGAATGAGCATGATAATTAAAACACAAACTGCCCCTTAAAACATGAACATAATGAGCAGCCTTTTCGTGTTTCTCTTCATTTAGCAGCTAAATTCATTTTTTTTAAATATATATATATTTTTTTTTCAACTTCAGTCTTCCTGCTGTGTGAGATAACAACTTCCAGATAAGATGGTAAAATCTGTGTGTACAGTTTAAAGTTTAAAGCTCTATAAGTTTAGATTAAAACACAAAGTTTGCACATGAACTTTGGATAATGTTGGGAGAAATCAGGTCAGGATATCATCTTTCTATCATCTTTTCTCTTCTTATGTTTGTTCTTTGTTCATATGTAGCACACAGCAGGCGAGAGTCAGTTCACTTCACACACACTGTCACTATTGGAGATACTCAATTTGGTTTAGGCGAGGGAGCTGCCCGAGTAGCGCATGCAGGAGCCAGGACGCAGGATGCCTGTTCCCTCGCTGTGAATTCACCAGACAATTACCTGCTGATTCTCACACGCGCTTAATCGGATAGCATACAGGCTTTGTAGCAGGGAGCGGGCAGGTTAATTTCTGATCTGATCGAGTCGGACGTACGCTTTCTTCATGCGCGTCTGCCTGGTGATGTCTAGAGTGGTTCAGGGCTGCAGCAGCGTGTGGGAACGGCTTTTGGTTTCTCCTCAGTCTTTCATCAGACAAACTACCTGCTGATAGTCTAATTTATTGACTGGCTGGGAGAAGAATGTGGAACAACCAGAAGACAAAGACATAAATTTATCTCAGGAGCTGAAGACCAAAGAGAAAGAAGACTAAAAACTGTTCAAATAACACAACTCCAAATGGATGCTCTAATTTTTCCATATCTGTTGGATGCAGACATTTAATAACTTTACATGAGTGGTAATGTGTCACAGTGATAATGAACCCCATTGCTTCAAATTATGCGCTTTAACACCAAGTTTAATGTCAATGCATGAAACAGTTGCTGCAATATGAGCCTACTTCCTGTTTGCCTCACAGCTCAATTCACTGCCTCAAAAGTCAAAAATCCTTTTCTTAAAATCCAATATTCCAGAAAATGAGGGGAAAAAATCAATGTGAGTGTTATTTCCAGAAAATGTTAGGGTAAGGATGGTGATTAGAGTGCTGTTAGTCCACACTTGATTTTTTATTTTTATCATTAGAAAAAAAAATTACCAATAATCATCCCACAGATGTAATATTATCTACAGCTACTCTTAGTACCATCAATGTTAAGTTACACTCTTTTTCTCCAATTGATCTTTCTGAGTTAACTTCAATAATTAATTCCTCCAAACCATCAACGTGTCTTTTAGACCCCATTCCTACAAAACTGCTCAAAGAAGTCCTGCCATTAATTAATTCTTCGATCTTAAATATGATCAACCTATCTCTAATAATCGGCTATGTACCACAGGCCTTCAAGGTGGCTGTAGTTAAACCTTTACTCAAAAAGCATCTCTAGACCCAGCTGTCTTAGCTAATTATAGGCCAATCTCCAACCTTCCTTTCATATCAAAAATCCTTGAAAGAGTAGTTGTCAAACAGCTAACTGATCATCTGCAGAGGAATGGCTTATTTGAAGCGTTTCAGTCAGGTTTCAGAGCTCAGCATAGCACAGAAACAGCTTTAGTGAAGGTTACAAATGATCTTCTTATGGCCTCTGACAGTGGACTCATCTCTGTGCTTGTCCTGCTAGACCTCAGTGCTGCATTCGATACTGTTGACCATAATATCCTATTAGAGCGATTAGAACACGCTGTAGGTATTACAGGTACTGCACTGCAGTGGTTTGTATCATATCTATCTAATAGACTCCAATTTGTACATGTAAATGGAGAGTCCTCTTCAGACACTAAGGTCAATTATGGTGTTCCACAGGGTTCAGTGCTAGGACCAATTCTATTTACATTATACATGCTTCCCCTAGGCAACATCATTAGAAGACATAGCATAAATTTTCACTGCTATGCAGATGACACGCAGCTCTATCCATGAAGCCAGGTAACACACACCAATTAGTTAAACTGCAGGAATGTCTTAAAGACATAAAGACCTGGATGGCCGCTAACTTTCTGCTTCTTAATTCAGATAAAACTGAGGTTATTGTACTCGGCCCTGAAAATCTTAGAAATATGGTATCTAAGCAGATTCTTACTCTGGATGGCATTACCTTGGCCTCCAGTAACACTGTGAGAAACCTTGGAGTCATTTTTGACCAGGACATGTCCTTCAATGCACATATTAAACAACTATGTAAGACTGCTTTCTTCCATTTGTGCAACATCTCTAAAATTAGAAATATCCTGTCTCAGAGTGATGCTGAAAAACTAGTTCATGCATTTATTACTTCCAGGCTGGACTACTGTAATTCTTTATTATCAGGAAGTCCTAAAAACTCGCTGAAAAGCCTTCAGCTAATCCAAAATGCTGCAGCAAGAGTACTGACAGGGACTAGAAAGAGAGAGCATATTTCTCCTGTTTTGGCTTCCCTTCATTGGCTTCCTGTTAAATCCAGAATTGAATTCAAAATCCTGCTCCTCACATACAAGGTCTTAAATAATCAGGCCCCATCTTATCTTAATGACCTTGTAGTACCATATCACCCTATTAGAGCACTTCGCTCTTGCACTGCAGGCTTACTTGTTGTTCCTAGAGTATTTAAAAGTAGAATGGGAGGCAGAGCCTTCAGTTTTCAGGCCCCTCTTCTGTGGAACCAACTTCCAGTTTGGATTCGGGAGACAGACACTATCTCTACTTTCAAGATTAGGCTTAAAACTTTCCTTTTTGCTAAAGCATATAGTTAGGGCTGGACCAGGTGACCCTGAATCCTCCCTTAGTTATGCTGCAATAGACGTAGGCTGCCGGGGATTCCCATGATGCATTGAGTTTTTCCCTTCCAGTCACCTTTCTCACTCACTATGTGCTAATAGACCTCTCTGCATCGAATCATATCTGTTATTAATCTCTGTCTCTCTTCCACAGCATGTCTTTATCCTGTTTTCCTTCTCTCACCCCAACCGGTCGCAGCAGATGGCCGCCCCTCCCTGAGCCTGGTTCTGCCGGAGGTTTCTTCCTGTTAAAAGGGAGTTTTTCCTTCCCACTGTCACCAAAGTGCTTGCTCATAGGGGGTCATATGATTGTTGGGTTTTTCTCTGTATTTATTATTGTGCTATCTACTGTACAATATAAAGCGCCTTGAGGCGACTTTTGTTGTGATTTGGCGCTATATAAATAAAATTGAATTGAATTGAATTGAATTGATGGTGTGAATTTACCCACAAAAACCAAAAAGTTTATTTTGCTAACACAAAAATGACTCAGGGACTATTTCTTGATTCCAGGCTGGGAAAAAAGGTGTGCAAGAAATTATAGCAGTGCTTTGGGATCCGCTTGGCCTGCAATGAAAAGCACAATGTGTTTTGTATTAAATGCATATTCACTGATCTCTGTGTGAATATGTTTGTAATGGGACTAAGCAGGTCTTTGTTGGTGCAGCACAGCTGTACGGCAGCTTCAATATGATCTCCAGTGACAGAATGGCCTTTTCTGCTACAGTCTCACACACACACACACATGCATGGACCCATATTTACAATCTACACATAAAGACAAACCCACACTCGCACACTCATGCCAAGACAATGGCCTGCTAATCCTTGCTTCTGATTGGACGGGTCCAGATTACCCAGAGGGCACCAGCTGTCAGGGAGAGACGAGGCCCAGTTTCCTCAGTATCGTCACACACGTACACACACAGACACACACTCCGATGGTCATGTCTCTCCGCTCACTGATACTCACTAAAAAGCAGAAAGAAATGTTCACCAACACAATGGTAGCGCGTGGCTACGACTGAGAACTGCCAATGTTTAGCTTGCGAGATTTGTTGGCCTGTCGTCACGCTCAAACTGAAGCGTTCAGCTGCTGTCATCAGAGGCTGTTTGTCACTGCTGTCACCAAACTGTAAAAATAGGAATGGGAAGTAATACCGCTGTATCGCTAACAGGCATTGCAAAGGTTCGGCACGGCCAGGTAGCCAAATTCTGCAAATGCGTAATGTGCTGCGTGTTTTATTTTTAGTGTCAGTTGTCACAACCTCTTCATCCTGCATGTGCAGCTCTTCATCTGAGGGCTGTCCACTAATTAACATATTCACCCTTTAAAAATGTTTCCTTGTGCAGAATTTTACAAACAAAATCCTAAAAGCACTGAAACAGTCTCTCTTCGGTTTCCGCAATATGTCATCAGTTCCCAACACCCTTCTACAAATATAGCAGTTTAAAACCCACAATCCCTCCTCTCCAGTGTTGCCACACAGGGCCGAGCTGGGCCAAACCGAGACGGTCCAACAATGCAGGGAGAGGCAAGGGACAAGAAGAGCTAAATGACACGCTGCTGGGCCGAGATAAGAGCAGATCCTACTAAGTACTGGACTCAAGGGGGGAGGGGGAAAGAGAGAGATGAGAGAGGGTGAAGAAATGGGGATAAAGAAAGGGAGATAAAATGAGTTGATGAGGGATGAAGGAAGAGAGTGAGGAAGGAAGTGTGTGTGAGGACAAAAAAAGTAGAAAAGAGAGGAGAGAGTGATAGTAAATGATAGAAAGAAAGAGATTTAGTTTCAGTGCGTTGTTAAAATACAGCCGGTCTGAGAGGCTTTGCATTGGCCTAGATTCTCCTCTGTGTCTGTCTGCCCTTCTCTCTGCATACAGCATGTATTATAGCAATTGTATGCATTTTCATTAGGCAGAAACTTATCTGCTTTTCATTGTTCTGCTCCTCCAGCACATTGCTATGAGGTCATCTTGTGCCCCATGGAGCTTGAGTTCCAGTTTAATAAAAGTTTTTGCTTGCATTATATTATCAGATTTCATTACAAAACAGAAGAAAAAGTCATATAGAATTAGTGTTTTTTGTCCAGTCTTATTAATCATCATAATCGTACGCATTGACTCCTCTTTTATTACATCTAAGAAACAATATAGTGAAGAGGTAATTCAGTACAGGCTTTTCAATTTAATTTACACTTTAAAATTGCATTACGGTAATAATGTCCATGACATTAATCCAGAACTGATGTGCTTTGTGATTCTGTCAAAAGCCATCTAAGTGGGTTTTTTGTATATTATTACAAATTCTGCAGTTAATCTTTAGCAGATGCAAACCTCATTAAACTGAAGCTAAAACTTTCACACGAGGTAGCAAACTGATTGCATTTTGATTTTCTTCTCCTGCTGAAGTAGTGGAGGGCGAATCCCCCGTGCATCCACAGCTTTGCGTGATGTACTTTGTCCAGCTTATTTGGAGCCGATGCACAGTTTTAATGCACACACACACGTGGTGTACACGTTGAAGCAGAAGCTTGGAAATTATTACAGCATGTTTGATTTTTTTCTTGTGCCCTGGGGATTAATTTCCTGATTGGACGAAATCCTGGAAACAGACATAAACTGAGTGATGCCGATATGTTCAGAAGAAGGAGAGAGGAAATATGAACCCTGATGTTTTCTGTGAGGTGAAGAATATCATGTTTTACTAGCTTTCGTGGACACTGCAGCTAATCAGCTTTGACTCCGAACAGCTTTCTCTCTCCCTGGCAATTATACAAACGCACAATGTATTAAATCAATACTTTCATTTGTTATTTGTGTAATTACAAGTTTGTAATTAGGTTTTCTGTTGTTGTTTTTTTAAACAGCACCTACACAAAGTTCATTTTTCTCCACTTCGATCTTTTGTTCTATTTCTTGATAGTTCTGTGTTTTCACCCCCTCTCTCTTTGTTGCTATTTCCCGCTGCTGCAGTGTTATTTCCCAGTGGGGATCATTACAGTTTCCTGCTATCTTTTCTTATCTCACAGTTGTTATTTTTTGAATAGAAGCATGTGCCATGGCTGGTTTTATTTCCATTCAGCAGCATAAAGAAAAAAAGATGAAAACAGAAAATTCTGAACGTTCAAGTTAAACTGAGAGAGCTGTGTTACATCAAACCTCTACCTGCTCTCTGTGCTTTCCCACCAAGCTGCAGAAACCTTTTTGAAATGCTGAGAAGAAAGCTGGGATACAGTCAGTCATAATTTCAAAAAGATCTTGTAAATATAGGAATCACATTTTTGAAAAAAAGCGTCACATTGATAGAAATAACTGCTGACTAAATTATAAGGATTGCCGTCTTCTTCTGCATGTTTTTTGCAGTAGCGCTCAGCTGTGGTGTGCTGCTGCCACCCTGCTTTACAGGCTTGCACAACACGCTGATTCATAAAAGTACTCAAGAGATTAAAAGTACTCAACTGAATGGTTTCATATCGTGACGAGTGATGATTATTATTTATCTTTCTTTGCTTGAAATGATAATCACGATACCAGTAGCCACCAGTTTAAGCTCACACACTGACCCATCTGTGTGTGTGTTTGTGTGTGTTTGTGTAGGCACAACAGAGCGTGTGTGTCTGATCCAGGGGACTGTGGAGGCACTGAATGGTGTCCATGACTTCATCGCTGAGAAGGTGAGGGAGATGCCTCAGAGCACCCAGAAGACAGAGCCGGTGAGCATCCTGCAGCCGCAGACCACCGTCAACCCGGACCGAGTCAAACAGGTCAGTCTCATTATAGGATGCAAGGAAAGCCAATAAAATACTAATGTTCATGAATTCTTGTTTTAAATAACTGTTTATTAGTTGTGTTTGTGTGAGGCGGCTGGGTGTGTAAGGTAGGGAGGAGACAAAGTGGTTTCCTTGGTTTTCTCTGGAATGCCGAACTGTGTGTGTTTCTGTGTATGGGCTATGATTTTCTGCCTGAGTAAAGTTGAATGAGGCACAACATGAGGGAAAACAATGATGGCAATACAGATATGTACGCACACAAGGGAGGAAGGGAGAGAGCGAGGGAGCAGAGAAGGTAAGATTAGAAGGAAATATTTATAAAAAGGTGGAAGGATCAAAAAGAGAGTGAATTAGATGAGATTCGTTGCAATATGCAAACATATAACAGGCTACAGTTTATGGGACATGAACACGAACACGTGACATGAACTGCAGGCCTGCCCACGACGCGCACACACACACACACACACACACACACATGCTGACTATGCCAAATCCCTAAATAATCATCCCAACAGGAAATGACTTCCCGCTAAGGGAGGAAGTGTGAGCGAGTGTCCAGATCACTCTCTCTCTCTCTCTCTCTCACACACACACACACACACACACACACACACACACACACATATACATACAGTGTGAACATGACTTATAGCTAATCTTACTGAGTAATTTCGGGTTCTTAGCTCTCACTGTGTGTGTTGTTATATTTTTAGAATATTAGTTGGCAAAAGAAAAAAAAGTACCGGGTGCAATCTTTAAATCTAGATGTTTCCAGTTTGACACAGGTATATAAAACCAAGCACCTAGCTATGCATGCTACCTTTACAAACATGTGTGAAAGAATGGGTCATCCTAATGAGCTCACTGAATTTGCACATGGCATTTTCATATGATGCCACCTTGCAGCAATCAATGTGAAATCAGTGTGAAATTCCTTCCCACCTAAATATTCTGCGATTAATTGTAAGTGGTGTTATTGCAAAGTGGAAGCATATATGAGCCACAGCAAGTCGGCCACAAAGTAGTAAACCACTTAACGTTACAGAGTGGATTGATCAAGTGCAGAAACGTCACCAGTGCTCTGCTGAATCAGTAACTGCAGAGCTCCAAATCTCCTCTGGCATTAACATCAGCACAAAAACTGTGCGCCAGGAGCTTCGTGGCATGGGTTTCCATGACCAAGCAGCTTCTCTAGGTGTAATGCATAGGTAGCTCAGTGCTTCTGTCCATACAGATTTTAAACCCCTGGACTTTGGTAGTGGTAGGAATATTGCATTTGGTGGTACAGAGATGCATCAAAGGCTTTAACTTTATTTGAGACGGTAAGAAGAAACTGTCCATTCACCGAAATCCAGATATGAGAAGACATTTCTAATATAACTTTTGATCACAATGCATCAGTCTTCATCAAACACATCGCGGCTGATTATTAGGTTAATGCATTAAAAGCAGGACTGTGGTTTTAGCACATACACTGCTGTTATCGCCCCACACTATATTGTCTGGAACAGCACTCAATAGTCAGAAGCAGCACAAGTGTCACCATTTCACTAAGTTGTTGTTTGCCCAGAAACTCTGAGTTCAGTGCTTCGCACAGACTCCGTCCACTGCCGATCGCACAACTAAATGTGAGTGCCAATACCAGCTGTGTAATGGAGGACAATTAGGGTGGCCACATTGATTATGATCCCAATCTGTTTAAGTGATTATCATCATTCTCTCTTCATGATTGGTCTCATTGATTAGTCAAGTCTGGCATTGTTTCCATCTATTGACTCTTCAGGCTTGTCAGACAGTGCATTCAGCCATGCCTGTTGGCACTCACACACGCACACACACACACACACACACACACACAATGCACTAGACACTAAAAAGTGTAAACTATACTTAAAAGGCTGTTAAAGCAACCACACATTTAAAAAAACTAATCGAAGTGTATTATGTGTGCTGCAGAGTGAAAAAGTATTTTTGTGCCAGAACTTTCTATTTTTCTTCTTCTTCTGCTCTCAGTCTGGGTGTTGCATTAGAGTTGCGTACATTTTCCCTCGCTGTTTGCGATTTCTCATCCTCTGTCATGAGCAGAATTTGGGGGCTGGGGAGGGGAAGCAGCGCTACGCCTTTATAGTTTTGAATAATTACAGTTATCAGACTTTTATACACACAGACACACAACAAAGCCCTCAGAGATGGTGTTTTCGCAGAGTGCACAATTCTGAGGTGCCGTTATAAAGAGAGTTTTATGCATAATTAATCAATTCTGGGTACACACACACTCATACAGAGAATTCTCGAGCCCACACATACCCAGCAGAGTTGAACTCAAACGGGCAAATTGTTCAAAAAGGCTGCTGCGTTTTAAAAGCTGCTGCATGCAGATAACGATGCTGAAGCGCATTAGCACATCTGGTGTTTTGTTTCCCTGCGTCTGAAAAGTTAATTTCATCATTTTAACATATGTAGTGCTGGAAAGGCATATTATATGTCCGAAAGTATGCGCCACCCGTGGGTCACGGTACCTATCTCCTTCCTAAGCATCCCATTCAGTTAGGAGAGCATAAGTGAGCGAGCCACTGACGCTGGCCGATAAGACTCGGCTTGTAGTCGGTGCAGCAGTTCAGGAAACTGACAGATGGTCTTACAGCCTGTTAAGTTTTTCCACACCAAACTCAGGTTTCCGTGGCCAGGCAACCATTGCAGGCTCCAGGGAAGTTATTGGGTGAGAAATGGCAAATTATAATTTCTCCACTTCAGTTTTTGCACAGATTGTAGGCGGTTTTGTTACTATTGGACTGACCAAGGTTAGCTGCTTCCAGTTTCCAATCTGAATTATTTATTTAACTGAAGTGTCCTTCTTCCCCTCCGTATACAGTTAGTGTATATGTCGAATTTGCCGCTTGTGCATCATGAGCCTGAGCCGGAGGCTGACCGACAGCTGGGTAATGCTATTTTGGATGATATGAGCAGCCAAAGGGAGACAGGCAGGCTAATAGCTGTTGATATTTAGACACTTATAATAGAAGGCGAATCCCCCTGTTGCTCTTTAGGCTATTTATACCATGTTAGAGAGGCAACTAAATGGACTTGGGCAGCATTTGACAATGCACAGATAAAAGACATGTTCTCACACATAGAAGGAGAACACCCTCACTAAAATAGCCTTTTCGGCCATGCCGGATACTCACTGTAAATAAAGAAAAAGTTGAGAAAACTCATAACATGTGAGCAACTTGGTTGCATTGGCTGTTTCAGTTTTCTCAACTTTTGCTTTTGTCTGTGCTACGATTTAGTTCTGGTAATTTTCTTGTTCGGCTAATTACGATTTTTCTGTGAGGTTAATAAAACTTCTGGTTTGGCACAGTCCTTTTTCACCAGACACCCTTCCTGACACAAATCTCCCATTTATCCAGGATTGGCAGCAGCAGTGGGATTACACTAGCTTGTGATCCCCACGGCACAATGTTGGGGGTTGTGTTTCCTCCTGGCTGCAAACTGGGGATCTTTTGTGTGTTAGGCAAACACGATAACTCCTACGCTATTGAAATTTTGCACATTTTACACATTAACCCCTCAGGGATATCTGGTATGTCTATGTTGCTATCCTATAACTCTATAATAAAAATGAAGAGGACACACACTGTTATCTAAAACATGCATGTGTTTCTATAATGTAAGCGTAAAAACATTTGTCTAACAAGCAAAAGGTTTCGTGTTCTACCTCGTGGCTTACAGGTGCGATCACAAGCTAGTGTAGTATCACTGCTGGTCTCAAGTCCAGATAATTGGGAGGATTACATGTGGTGTATAAATCAAACAAAAGTTGAACAGTGTATCTTAGTTTCTGTCTTTAAAACTGAAAAAAATCTAAGAAAAATACTCATAAATGTAACGTGGAAGATAGTTTGTCAGGGATGAGTAACCAAACACACTACACTACACAGCCATACATAAATACACACAAATGCAATGTTGTCCTTAGTAAGATGAGACCTCTTGGTAGATCCTCACAGCATTTTAAAAGCGTGGCTGTCATTGTGCAAACGCTTGTCCAAACCATTGTAGACAAACTCACTTTGACCTGCTGAATGGATCTCATTTACAAACACACACTTATACACATGTGCCTCTGAAAGATGACTTGGCGCCCCGTGTAGTGCGGTCCGATTGTGTCGACTATTCTGGTTTTGGATAAAATGTCCTCTTCTCCTTCTTCTTGTCGAGGCCGCGGCTGTTGTGGCATTTGCTGTTGGCATTTACTGTTTGACCCCATAGGACTGGCTGGCACAGAAAAAAGAGGGGAGCAGCGTGAGAATTTGAGATATCCGAAGGGTGTCTGTGGGAGGAAAGGAGGAAAAATGTCGGAACAAAAGACTGGGTCAAAGAGGGAAAACAAAAAAAGTGTGAAAGGAGATGACATAAAGATAGATCGAGAAAGGGAGAAGACAAACAGAGCCAAAAATGCTAGCCTGACTGGCTGAGTGGGTGACTGAAAGCTGGAAGCAGATCTGAACTCTTGTTAGCCGACAGCTGCAGAGTGACAGAGAGCTTCAGTGGAAGAAGCAGCTGCTGATAGAAAGAAAAACAGAGCAACAAGAACACCGACAGACAACACACCGCACTTCAAGGCCGCATGACGGGACGACAGACCAGGGAGGAAGTGATTTATGAGCTGGGTGAATTCTTTTAATGAGGTCTGAAGTGATGTACAGATGAAGAGAATTTATTGAAGGATTTCATTACCTTTATTATTCATTGCTTGCTTTTGTTTACACCTCCAACTCTTGTAAAACACCACCATGCCCCTCTTCACACTGTGGCACGCGCTAATGTTACGATGGACAGTGTTGATCCAACTTTAAATAGTCATAGATTGTGAGTGCCCTCAAAAATCACTCACATATGTTGATGCACAAATATTAAACAAGTGAGATTTTTTACTTTAATCCAATTAGAAAATATATCTCTTTAGATAAAGTTGGAGTTTCATAGATTACATTTTTAGCTTTTTCTGTAATCTCATTATTGTGAATCTGTTGATCCATTAAGCAAAATAAATGACATTTCTCCTATTTTAAAAACAAAAGTTTAAGTCATAAGCAACTATTTCCTCCCAGTACAACACAGTTAGGAGATTAGCTCCTCTGCCTTAATGTGCTGTATCTCCAATCACACTTCCACACTCCCACTTGCTATTTTCATTGCATAAAGTGCATTAACAGTGAAAAGTATAGCTACATGAAGCACATCCATATGCATGTGCACATAATTCCCAAACAGTTAAGTGTTTGGGAATTATACACTCCTGAGTGGTTTCTGTGCAGAAGGGGGGTAGCATCAATCAATTTTTAAGCTAGTAGGAGGAAGCCATGCTTTTAGCTAGCATTCTGTCACTGATGCTAGCCACACGTTGGTGACGATGGCAGAATTATATCAGGCATTAAATCTAAGAGTGTTGAAGAATTGTTCAGTGTTCATGTTTATATCTTGAGTGAAGACGAATTGCTCAGACGCTTGACAAGTTGTCATGTTGTGAAACTAAAGTAGCTAGCTAGCATCACAGCTACAGTCAAATGCTGCAGTATTCATTACTAGCAAACACAGTTTGCTGTCTTAGATTTAAAACATCATTACTCTGTCAAAATTCAGCTACCACACTAGCAAGTAGGTATATTGTATGTAGTCTACCACATGGAGGAGTATTAATTGAAGTATCTGAGCTGAGACACAGTACTGGTCGGGTAGCTTAATTTATCCACTTGATTAATTTTATCATTCTTATGTATCAAAATGCATAATCTTCCGTTTTATGCAACTGTAAGTTTAGTGTTAGACTTAGAGCTGTAAGATGGATGGGCTTAGATCACAGTGATCTAAATGAAAGGCCATATGCATGTGTCCTCTCTCTGCTACAAGGGCAGTTCATCTGTAAAAGATCATAAGGACAGTGTGTGATAATCTGTGCAGGGATATTGCCCAGAAGGAAAATATGATCCGAGCATTATATAAACGCTCAGATCCACTGAGCATTTATGTAATGTGCCCTCCAAGCAGAGTAGAAAGTAATATCATAACAACTACAGGTCTGTGGAGTCTGCAAGGGATTAGAATTTACCCATCCACCCACCCATCCATCCATTTTCTTAACCACGTATCCAGTTAAGGGTTGAAGCAAGCCATAATAAATACTTTATTTATGACCCATTTAAAAGAATCACTATTGCATCCCCACTTAAATATGTTGGTTACTTTTAGGCAGGTAGATTTGTGAAGGTGGCAACACAGCTCGGGTGTGTTTGTGCTATTTTCTCCTCTCACAATGTGGTTCTAACAGTCTCTCACATTTTGTTGATTTGCTAAAATTATAACTTGTGGGAGATGACGTTTAAGATTACCAGCAGTTACCTCCTCATGCGCATTATTGATTCACTCTTAACGCAAAAGCCTTCCTGTGCAGACGAACGTAAACATCAGTGAATGTTTAAAGGCAAAGCACCCTGGAGACTCCCCAGACTGTGTTTGTGGGCGATGTAGTAAAGCACCACCTACTTCATATGGCCAGTAAAGCATGCCCTCTCTCCTGTTACTGTTGCATTATGCTGTATAGATATAAGCAGCCATGTCGGAGCTGTGTCCCCTGTGAGATCATCTGCAAATGGTCTGTGGTTTTGTTGTGGTATTTTTCTGGGGCTATTTTCAGACCAAGCTGGCCTTTATTCAGACTGAAAACAGCAGCAGCCTTTTAACATTGTTATGCTGTAATAACAGCAGCGCTAAAGAGTGAACAGACACACACGCACATGCCTCTACTCGCATCAGCTCCAGTGTTTCCCAGCAGCCACTTTGTTTGGTCATTTCCTCTGATCTCTCACCTCCTTCGCGAACACCTGTTTCCTACTTCCTGTTATTGCTGGCCTGCACAGGAAGTGTGCTGTGAATGCGAGGAAAACATGGAAGGCCCCTGGCTCACTTTGAGTCAGATGATAGAGGTGGAGTGTAAGACTCGCAGCTTAGTTGGCAAGAAAGGAATAATTCAGCTTCAGCCAAACGATGAGTCAAACACGCCAACAGTCAGGAAAAGTTCTGTGTTGTTGCTGCTGATCAGTGAATGAATGCACCCGGGATTTTATAGGATCGGCCGATCATTTCATCACAAAAGGCTGACCACTCTGTTGGCTACCATGAATGACAAAAGCATTGTGATCATAAAGTGATCGTAAACAGACTTCTGCTCCACAAGATCACATTCTTATTTTGTCAATTAACTTTAAATAAGATTAATTTTTAGCCATTGAGGTTTTACCTGAATCTATTGTTAATTCCTCTGTTAACAAACCAAATGGTTTCATTTTTGTGGAATTGTTTAGCTTAGGAACTCAACCCGGCCAGTTAGTGGAACCCAACCCAGTATTTTGTACTGGACGTGATTTACCTCATCAGCTTTTATCCCACGGTTATTAGTGACGGCCCCACCCTTGAAAATGAACTTGAAGGTCATTTGTGCAAGTTGTTGTTACTTTTCATAGGTGCATTTCAAAGTTAAGCAGCCTCTAGTGGCTGTGTGAATAAGTGCATATGAATATATGCTGCTTCCATTACATTTAGATATGTTTAACATTGTTAAAGGTTCTATTTTTAACCAGACTATGACTTTGTGATTAAACAAAGACAAAAAGAGAAAACAAAGAGAAGCAAATTGAAGATTTACGGTTAAAAGTTACTCGTGTTAAACAGACTTTTTCATTGGTTATTTCAGACGTCAGGAACAAACCACTTGGCGAGGTGAGTTGGTTCCTAGGTTTCATTTCAGAGATGTTTAAATCCAGGCTCCCCAAAACCCTCCACTGCAGTAAGTCGGGGATCGATGTAGGTGTCCCAGATAAGAGGCACTTGATGTATTCATGTAGGCTGTAAAAATATCTGTCATTGCTTTAGTTTAGGGATAAATTCAGTCAAAATTCAAGGTGCAGATGTTTTACACAGGATTTTACACTCTGCGATTTGCTTTCTTACATAACAATTTATCCGTTTTTTTTCTCCCGTCAGTCCTGTAATCTGCAACGTCTGCCTCGCTGCCGAGTCAGCGAGATTACAGGCGCAGTCTCTGTTTTTCTGTCTCGCTTGTCTGCTCCAAAGACAGATGATTGTCTGCGTTTTATTATCTCAGCTCGAAATTCACATTGTACTTCACGGTGTAGACCACACACAGACAGAGAATTATCAAGTTAGGGTGTGATGTCATTCATTCCTCAGACATATGTGTGTGAATTGATTAAAAAAAGAAAGATGAAGATTTTTAAAAGGTGCGATGTGCTTGCAAAGGAAATATCTCACACATGGAGAAA